>NC_135502.1:175994532-176315782 GCF_052857255.1 Amblyomma americanum
CTAGTAAGCTGGAAAATAGCAAGAACCAGAATACAGGTATCGCCACCACAGGCCAATCTCGCGAGTACAAGCGTGGTGACGCCATAGGACGAGAGACGCCACCTTGGATGAATTTTCCATCCTACTTGGGTTCGCGAATCTCTGAGGCTGACAAAGGTAGGTTGCGCAGATCAATTTTGAAGTAAGTTTTGTTTTAAAACTAACAGTGCACTTTTATCACACAAGGAAGGCAGGCAAAAGACAACCTGAATGTTGGAAACAAAGAAAACGGATACTTGGCGGCGCCACAGGCGGTCAGGAGAGTTTAGATTTTTTTATGGCGCTTCGCATCTATGAGCTTTGCGTGCCCCGTGGTTTTGTTTTGGACGCGCTTCGATTTACAAGCGCCGAGCAGCAGAGGAACTCCAAGTGCCGCTCAAGTGCTAGTTAACCTTTGAAGGAGCTGGTTAAGGCTTGTCAGATGATCGCCACGGTCGATGAAAAGCTATGATGGCACGATGGTCGGTGATCGTACAAGGCAGCACTTGTGTATTCGCACGCTTGCCCGGCGAAACATTCCCGGCTGTGCCAGTCAACTTCAAACTACTTAACGGAAATCGTTTATTAGGGACGGGAGACAAGGTACAAGGCAGTTCAGAAAAATTGCTGATGGCCTAGCTCGGTTAGGCCAGGGTATACCTTGCGAAAGCGCGGCGATTTCTGCATCAGAAGAGTGCATTCACTAGATGCGCCTTTATTGACGACTGTAACTTGAGCCGTCGTGGCGGAGCGGTAGCGCTTCCGCCTCAAACGCCGAAGGCCCTGGTTCGATTCCGAACCTCGGCACCGGACTTCTTTCCTTTTATTCAGTCAGTGGGCGGGGGGTTTCAGTTTCAATACGTTGGTTAGCGGTTAAGCGCAGGCTCTGTTATGGCGCGCTTATGCTGCGGCGAGGCGCGCGCGCGCGCTGCACGGCGAAGTTACGTCGGTCAAAGCGAGACCCTCTATACTCCAACTGCGCTTAACCGCCGACGCGTTCGGCGCCTTCGGCGCACTCTGACCGCGGAAATTGGAGCATGTATCTATTTCGCGCCGAGTGCGCCAGCCGTCGCCGGCCCGGTCAGAGTGATTTGGCTCCGCGGCGAGGTGCGCGTTATATACAATAGCTGCGGCAGTTGGGCGGAGCTGTTCTTTTCGAGCTCGGCTATTTTAATCCATTCGCAGTACATATCTGAAGGTACATGCAAGTTGGCGAGAGAGCCAGATCCATTGGACCCGTTGGATCTAGCGGAAGCCGTTGAAGCGTCGTGCGCCGGCTTTGGTTTCAAGCCGCCGACTTTAAACGCGACCGCCCTCGAGCACCCATTTGTTTTTTGTGGCAAAAAATAAATAAATAACTTGGCCCTTGCAACCGTGGGAGACCTCGACGCCGCCTGCTGCGCCGTGCAACCGCGCCGTTCAAGGAATCACAATCCGTTGGCCCCAAAGCCCCGGCCAGCCTCCGATGGGCGCAAGGCGCCGACCTTGTCCTGGCCCCTTGCTACTCCCCGCACTGGGGTTATGATATTTAGTTTGCAACGGCTGCTCTCTGAGGAAGGGGGAAACCACCCGCCGGCGCCTAACCTAACCGTGCTCCCTCAAAAGCATCGCACGCTCTGTGGGGCTGAGGTCGCTGAAATGCAGGCCAGAGTTTTTGCGAAAACCACGTCGTCGGGTTCGGGAACGGGATCCATCGTAACGCTGGCAAGACGCCGGTGCAAACGTAAACGAAGCGACGGTGGCGACCCCCGATAGATGCCTTCAACGTGAGGCGGCGGTAGCTTTCATTTCGGCAGCTGCTAGACGCACCGCTAGCCACCAGAAATCACGGAGTATCCGTTTACGTCACGTTTCACGTCACTCCGTTCTCTGTCGTCATAAGAGTTCTCCGTGTCGTCATAAGAGTTCTCGAGTTTGAATCGGAGCGGCGGGAAAAAAATTTTCAACATAGAATCCAAATTTCTTTGAAATAAATGCATCTTTCGCTCCCGGACAAGCGTCAACAAAGCCATGAAATGCCGAACTATCAGATATTGCTAACAAAAAAATTTGATAGGGTTCTCCTCAGTGTCCCTTTAAGGCTACAACAATACATGGATGATTATGAACTCTATCCCCACAGTATGTTCGGATTCAGGGCGAAGCCGTCGACCCAAGACGTACTTCAACAAAACAAAGAAGGAGTTCTAAGTAATGTCCCTAGGGACGGAGAGAACGTAATAATGGCACTGGATATCAAAGGAGCTTTTGACAACGTAAGCCACGAAGCCATCCTGACAGGCCTGGACGACCTGAACTGCGGCAGGAGGGTCTTCGGTTACGTCAAAGCTTTCCTCTCAGATAGAACAGCGACGATAGGGCTGGGAGAACTCCGCTCGGAGAAGTTCCACACCCCTAACAAGGGAACTCCCCAGGGCTCGGTCATCTCACCTACGCTTTTTAACGTTGCAATGATCAGCCTTGCAAAACAACTTAAGGAAGTCGAAGGAATACACCATGCCATGTATGCCGACGACATCACCATCTGGACAAATGCGGGCTCACTAAAAGAAAAGGAAGAAAGGCTACAGGAGGCCGCGACCTGCGTAGAGAACTACGTAAAAGCGAGAGGGCTAGCATGCTCCACCAAAAAATCAGAACTGCTCAGAGTCTGGAGAGGGAAAGAAAACCGCACAGTCCCGAACAGCGACGAGCTTAGGCTCAACGTCTATCTGGAGGGAAAATCCATACCAGAAAAAAACACTCATAAGAATCTTGGGCATGTGGATACAATCAAACCAACGGTGTACACATGCACTTGCTCTACTCAAAGCTTCCACCCTACAAGTTGCCCGCATGATCACGCGCGTCTCCCATAAACGCTCGGGCATGCGAGAAGAAGACACGCTAAAGCTGGTCAGGAGCCTGGTGATCAGCCGAGTCACCTATAGTCTTCCATACTACAACCCAATCAAAAGCGAAATCCAACAGATTGATGCGATTATACGCAAAGCATAAAAAACAGCACTCCATCTACCGCAATGCACATCCACAGAGAAGCTTTTAGCACTAGGACTTCATAACAACGCTGAAGAACTGAGAGAGGCACAACACGTCGCCCAGTTGCAGAGACTACAGCAGACTCCGTCTGGCAGGGAGCTTCTGCAGAAGTTGGGATGCAGCGAACAAATACAAGAAATCCAGCGAACCGCGACTATCCCGGACGGCATACGGGGCACAATTAGAGTCACCCCCATCCCCAAGAACATGGACCCCAACCTACACGAAGAACGCAGAAACGCGAGAGCCCAGTACATCCAAAAATCACTAGCCCGCCAGACAACAACGGTGTATGTGGACGCAGCCACATACCCCAGAAGGACGGGACAAAGCAACCCCAACGCGGTAGCGGCTGTGATAAACTCGGACATGCGGGAAATCATCAGCGCGTCGCTACGGGACTGCACGGTAGTCGAGGCTGAAGAAGTGACCGTCGCTATAGCGGCAGCGGAGGGCTACCGGACTAAGCGATCCTAAACAATACTAACCGACTCTCAAATGGCATGCCGAAACTTCATGTTAGGCAGAATAGGTCACAGAGCGCTCCGCATACTCCGCTCTGTGGACCGGCCCAAACTAAGCACAGAAGAAGAACCAATAAAACATACTATAGTATGGACGCCGGGACACGCGGGAGTGGAAGGCAACCGAGCGGTCGACAGGGTAGCTCGAGGGTACAATTTTTACCGAGCTCCCCCCACAAGGGACCTCGAGGAAGCCGAACCTGTCCCTAGGGATTACTCGGCAATCTTAAACCACTACAAGGGCTGCAGGAAACGGTACCCCCCACCACATAAATCTCTCTCCAGGGAAGACGCCGTCGCCTGGAGGCTGCTACAAACGGGCTCATACCCGAATCTAAATACACTCAACAAAATGCAACCCACACAATACACAGACAGATGCCCATAGTGCCATGAAACACCCACGCTCTATCACAAAACGTGGGCCTGCCAGAAAATAGATGTGGCACCAAAAATACCAAACCCGAGTGCGGAGCAACGGGAAGGAATGCTCTCCAGCGACCGTCAGGACGTCCAACTTGGGCTAATCCGGCGAGCACAGCTGGCAGCGGCATCCAGCGGAGCCCTGGACTGGGGGCAGACGACCATTACTAAGAAGACGGACGGCACACCTGACTCCGCCAATTTGCTCACCTACTATCTAGAGCTCAATAAACGTTTTCCTTCCTTCCTTCCTTCTACTCGCCGCACCATTGTGGAACTGTTCCGAAAAAAAAAAAACTTGCTCCCAGTAACCCGATAATCTTCGCAGTCATCATCAAGGCATGTCACGGGCTACATATGCGACCGATTTTTGACATCATAGTTCATGCAATAATAGATGCGTTTAAAATGGCGCTTGTAGAGGGAACAGCGGTGAAAATCCGCGTGTGATTGAATTTTGCATACTTGAGCCGATTACAGCCGACATCTGCGGCGACTGTCTCCAGAGCAGTTTTGTCCTTTAATAGAACCGAGGATTTCAGCGCCAGGTTTCTTATTTCTGTGATTTCGATGGAAAATTTTTCGCATTTGGTAATACTTCCAAACTAAACTGAGCAAAATTTTAGCATTATGAAGGCCTTCTTTCTACGTTGTTTTATCTTCTACAACTTATGGCAAGCATAGAAACTAGAGAACGTGTGGTAGAAGACTGATTCACACTGTTTATAAATGAATATATGTTACGCGTCATGACAAAATATTTTTTCATGACGCGTCATGAAAAAATATAAGATTAATCTTATATTTTTTCTCCAACTCAAAATTTTGGGTTGTCATTTTTTGTGAAGCAGTTGCCGCAGACATATGTACACTGAGAACATATCATGCCAATGACTCACAATTCATAACCAACAATATTTAAGATTGTCACTGCATTTAGTGGGGTCCAGGGAGTGCAAGAAAACAGACGGGGTCAAAACAGGCCAAGCAGTTCCACAAGGTGAGCCCAGAAAAGCAGTATGGACGAAAGTGGTGACGGTGAACACTCTCAGGGTTCGCTTACACGCAGCATAAATATCCTTGAAAGTAGCAGAGTGGACAGTCTCCGCCGCAGCTCAGTAGGTAGAGCACCGGACGCGACATTCGGAGGTCGTGGGCTCGGATCCCACCGGCGGCATGTGGTTGTTTTCCTTCTCCTTTCTTATCAGTTATCTTTCAGCGATAAAACTATTTCCCACCCACCAACAAATATTAAAAAAAGGAAACATATTCCCCTGTGCCTCTTGGTTTTGCTGCCTGTTGTTGGCTTAGCGTTGAGAAGAATGCACTCAAAGTTGAGCATTATGTTTATGCAGCCGTTGGTGAATGCAGCTTTGTTTGGCTACCTGGCCTTTCGCCTGGTGCCCTTTTGATGATCCCTATCTCTGCATATGGCATACTTTTCGTAGTAGATCGTTGCCCAATAGCAACGGCGCATGAAGAGCTCGGCTGCGCTTCTCTGACGTCGCGTGGTTTCCATCGCAGACCCGCTACCAGCGGAGCCTGAAGTGCTCGGATAAGCATCCAGGACGCCCTGCGCATTCCTAACTTGCCACAAATCCACATGCGTGCCATAACATATGGGCGTTCGGCGGCGCCCTCCATCGCTCCTGCAGTGTCCATGCCGTGCGGAAACCATTCTTGATGCACTCCGGGTCAGCTCCATCTTCATTTAATTTTATGTCCTTGACATAATGGGTGGTCACAATGTTTTGAATTTCATGCGCTATGATGGTTCTGCGCGCCAAGTTGGCGCGACAGGTTGTTGTTACGATGTCGTCGGGAAGGTCATTCCAGTCCGCGACGGTATACGAGAGAATAACGAAGATGCAAACGGTAATGGTGCGGGCACGAGGACGGCAGAAGGCGAAAATATGCGTGCCGGTGGGGCCGTTTGTAACGAAAAGTTCATAGATGGCTTCAAAAAAAACCTCGTCAAATAATACATGACTGGCTGTGCGGCGGCTTAGCTCAAGTGGCTGTAATCCCGAAAGTTATTTCAGATATGATACGCCGATGCTGTAATGGTACAACGAATGAATAAACCTGGCGGCGCGGTTCTGTAGAAGTCCTAGTGCATTATTCGGATAAGCTTGATGTGGGTGCCAAATGGGCACTGCATATTCTGATTTTACAAATGATTCATAAGCTAATAACTTGACAGAAGACCACGCCCCAGAAAGGCAATTTGTTAGCTGCAGATAGTTATATATGCGTTTTCCAGAAGAGATCAGCGCGTAAGGCTAGGCCCATGAAGACATTTGCAATATTGCACTGGCAGCACGGGAACTGAGGCAGTATGGTGAAGGGACACGAGCGGGTTACGGCGACGATGAAAAGATAGGCCAACAGAGACATCCCAAATGTGACATCAGCTCCGGAGTTCCCGGGTTCGAACCCGACCGCGGCGTCTGCGTTTTTATGGAGGAAAAACGCTAAGGCGCCCGTGTGCTGTGCGATGTCAGTGCACGTTAAAGATCCCCAGGTGGTCGAAATTATTCCGGAGCCCTCCACTACGGCACCTATTCTTCCTTTCTTCTTTCACTCCCTCCTTTACCCCTTCCCTTACGGCGCGGTTCAGGTGTCCAACGATATATGAGACAGATACTGCGCCATTTCCCTTCCCCAAAAACCAATTATTAATTATTATGCACCGGGGATTCGCCGCCTTCAGCACGTAAATTATGCACGTCTTGCTCGTAGCGTCAGTAGAGCGTGGTCCCCGTAGTCAGGGAAAGGCAGCACCTTCCTATTTACGCGACAAGCCACTCGGCGAACAAGTCGCATGTCAGCATCTAAACTTACGCCTAGAGGCAACATCACTCAGGCCCTTCTGTTGTGCCCGTATAGCGTACGAGATGGTAGCTACCAGAGCACTACTACTTGATGATAAAATCGGTGGCGTACACGTTTGCAAACAGAAGGATGGTGACACACACAAAAGGCTTTCTGGGCGTCGCCTTTCAAGGCATGCGCTTCTGACGCCACATAAGATTCCTGAAATACATCCCGCATTTATTGCCTTTTCCTTGTCATCAAGTGGGTTCGACAGCTCCACCGAGGCAGGGCCGAGTTTACAGCGCCTACTCGTTTGGCTGTGGGCAGTTCTTCATTGTATCTGAGACGGAATGAATGCCACTGCCGTAATACAAATGTTTACGGTAGCGCCGCGCCCGTTTGTAATAAGCGAGCGTTCGCTACAAGTGGGTTCGACTGTAATTAGAGGTCTGTAGCTGGCTGTTACCAATAGCCGTATCAATTTTTAGAATTTCCAGAACGCGATTTCCGCCGGAAATCGCCTTCTTGAAATTGAAAAACGAAAGCGCAGCTTGAAAAACGCTAAGGCGCCTGTGTGCTGTGCGATGTCAGTGCACGTTAAAGATCCCCAGGTGGTCGAATTATTCCGGAGCCCTCCACTACGGCACCTATTCTTCCTTTCTTCTTTCACTCCCTCCTTTATCCCTTCCCTTACGGCGCGGTTCAGGTGTCCAAAGATATATGAGACAGATACTGCGCCATTTCCTTTCCCCCCCTCCCCCCCCCCAAAAAAAAACTTTCCGGTGGTGCTGTGGCTCAACCAACTGGCCATTTCTCACGGAATTCAAAAATCCCGCGGTGAGCACTCGTCCATCAAAGGCGTCACAGGTCCCACGTGACCTTCTCTGGCGCGCCTCCAGCCAGAGTAGGTCACGTGGCACCTGTGACGCCTTTGTCATGGACGAGTGCTCACCGCGGGATTTTCGAATTCCGTGAGAAATGGCCAGTTGGTTAGCCACAGCACCGCCGGAAATCGCGTTCTTGAAATTCTAAAAACTGATACGGCTATTGGTAACAGACAGCTATAGATCTGCATTAGTTAAAAATTTAGGTAACCGGTTAAAGGTCTCACGTGTGGAGCCCATTTGCAGGCACGCTGCTTCCCGGCTCGCAGCCCCGCGCCGCAGACCTGGTGTTCGCCACCTTCTGGTTCCACCCGAGCCGCGTGCGCAGCATGTCGGCCGAGCAGCGGCGATGCCTGGAGCGGATGCGCGCCCACGAGGGGGCCCGGTTCCGCGTGGACAGCCCGCTGTACGGGCTCGACCACGACGCCTTCGAGCAGCTGGTCGAGGCAGAGTGCGGCCAGCGGGACGAGCAGCAGCTGGCCTACGACCCGTTCGACCGGCGCATGGGACAGATGACCGTGTACCGCGTGCGGCTGCAGTGCGTCTGCGACCGCTGCGCCGGCCCGCTGCCCTTCGAGCAGCAGCGCTGGCCCGCCTACATGGGCGCCGGCGCAGACTGCTACGCCAGGACGCCGCCATGAAGCGCGTGGACCTGTTAGCAGTGACACGCCCATCCCCTTTAAAACCAGTCTTCGGCGTCGCCAGATGGAATACTTTTTTCTAATAACATTTCCTACGTTTTAAATAACCTGTTTTCCAAGGGCCAGATAATCAGTTTTTACCTAGAACAATATAACTGCATGCAGTTGTCCTCAGTGTCTAAAAACGAGCAGCGCGGCTTCGACCACAGCGGAGCCACGGCGGACGAAGTTTCCTCAGAACCGGCTAACAGCGCACCAAGGCACCCAGGCAAGCATGCACGGTAATAGCTGCAGGTCGGAGAGTAACGAGTTTCTATTCTAGAGTGGTCACCAAATGGGCAAATGCAACACACTCTGCTGTGAAATGAGTCCAGTTGCCAGGGGCTACATGCAAACAGTCGCCGCAGAAACCTCATGCTCAACATCACATCTACCTATGAAGGTAACTGCAAGTATGCCTTCGTTTGAGTGACAGCCGGTGTATGTATAGCCATGAAAAGCCAGTGGGAAAAACAATATAAGTGGACCTTCCCACATATAACTTGTGACGAAAACAAGATGGCCGACCGCCCACGATCACAACAAAGCAAAAGTGCGTGGCTTTTTTCTATGATTCTTCCATAGTGTGCTACATACTTGCTGCTCACATCCATGGCAATCGCTCAGTCGCCGTCACAACTCTTCTAGCGAGAGATCCGCCATCTCGTCTTGGTCAGCTATGATATGAGGGAAAGCCCATTTGCCGAATTACGCATCAGGTTCCCGAAGGGGCGAGTAGAATTAAGTATCACAGCAGGGGAACCGATCGCGTAAAAATCTTGCCTATTGAATGGTCTATTGTAACCCATGCACCTCCGACGTGCGTGCAAAGGCAGCCATGACGAGAATAGGAGGGCCCCTGTCGCCAGACCAAAAAAATGTCTGCCCACGTAGTTTCGGTGTCTAAGTTTCGGCGCTGATCCGTGGCGACGGTGGCTATCAGCCGCACATTCGCCAGTCGACCGAACCCAGCTCCGCGTCCCTTTCGGACGCCGACTGGTGCGTTGCTGGTAAAGTTTATTGAAGCGATACAACAGCGGTACGGCTGGCACTTTCTGTTCGGTCTCAGTCTACCCTCTCTCCCTCTATGAGCAGTCTCGTCGTTCCGGCGCTCCAGCATGTCAAAACTGTGCGATCGTCACGGGCTGTTTGTGCGATGGATCCTCGTCACAAGGCATTTTCGGCAGTCCTTTTTTTTTTCTGTGGGTAGGCGAGATATTCTGTAACTCGACCTTCGTATAATTCGAGCATTCCTTCCGGCCTTTAAGTCCGAATTACGTTTCCCTATTAATTATGTTATCTGTGGTTGCCAGTCGTGGCAAATGATTTTTCACGAATTTCGCAATACCAGTTTAAAGGTTGCATACTGCTATACTGCGTAATTGAGCAGTACACACTGATGTGCTCATAATTTTTTTTCAGTACGACGCTCAGTCAGCCTAGCTTGGTTTAATTGCAGTTGCAAAGTTTATACAATAATTTACAAAAAAAGGTGTGGACAACATTTGCCTATTTATGTATTCCAAAGTTTTCTTTTTCATTCTGAACGGACATTCAATGTTCAATTCAATATTCTAAGTCGTTTTTTCCTTCATATTTAATTCATATTAAAAAATTTCACTCACAAACCCCAAGTGATTACACAAACGGCTGGCTAAGGATTCATGTGGGGTTTAACGTCCAGAAGCTGCCTGTGGACCAAGAGGGACGTACGCTGTAGTGGAGGGTTCTGAATTAAGTTAGACCTCGGCTGGGTTTAAAAGGTGAAATCAGCAGTAAAGAGAGAAGACATGCCTCAGCAGACCTGTCGCTGAATTACTTGAGCCCCGCCGCGGTGGCTCAGTGGCTAGGGCGCTCGACTACTGATCCGGAGTTCCCGGGTTCGAACCCGACCGCGGCTGCTGCGTTTTTATGGAGGAAAAACGCTAAGGCGCCTGTGTGCTGTGCAATGTCAGTGCACGATCCCCAGGTGGTCGAAATTACTCCGGAGCCCTCCACTACGGCACCTATTCTTCCTTTCTTCTTTCACTCCCTCCTTTATCCCTTCCCTTAGGCGCGGTTCAGGTGTCCAAAGATATATAAGACAGATACTGCGCCATTTCCTTTCCCCAAAAAAACCAGTTATTATTATTATGAATTACTTGAACAGCAGCATTGATGAGGAGGACATATATGCTAACGCAGTAGTGTGCCATGTGTAAGGAAATAGACGTTAAATACTCGGTGGCCTTCACCCAAACTGCCTCACGTGCAGCAACACCGAGATCTTGCATAATGTGGTGATAGAGTGCATCCACTTTCAACCAGAAGGCATCTTTCATGCTGCAGGACCAGCTGAACAACAAGCATATTAAAGCTGTTGAGGTAATGTTCAGCAGTGGTAGACAAGTGGCAGACTTGACGGCCACCCTGGCAGTGCCCAGGCCATCATAGGAGTGCGCTTTGTTCTATTTTTTCCCCTTTTCTGTGTGCGTTGTGCACAACACTGTGACTGCCCGCCATGGAAAGCAAGCAACAGCATATCACCGTCATTGCATCGAACAAGTTACAGTCCATGCCCATCTCCGTGCTGCCCTGCTTCAACCTGCTCTGCATCATCTGTGTTGAGGATGATGAGGGCGGCATTATCCGTGGGGGCTTAACTCAATAAATTTCACGTGGACTGACTGAACATACAGCACACAAGTGTCATGTCTTTTCTTACGGTGGTGTGTCCCCCCCCGTTGCACTCTTCACCACATCTTGTAGTGATGGCTTAAAAATACTGACAGTTAATATTTTTCTATAAAAGGTCTTGAAGCAAGAAATAAATAAAAAGCGTCTTCAGCCCTGGAGACATTAAAAACTGGCATCAAATATTTTATTGTCCCTTCGGTCTCCAGTGAGCTTTAGGTGCTCTTGGAGGTGGCAAAGCTGGGCATTCCATCAATGCTTTTACAGCAGTATGGACTTACATTCACATCCCTCCAGTCCAGCTACTTAGCAGCTTTCACTGGCTTCTAGCTCATCTGTGCTTGGACATTAGGCGGTTCAATTTAGATATCTGGCTTATTAATCAATAGCATTTAGGTTGTCGCCTCACAAAAACTTCTGGCTTCTCTGTCACGAAATTCCCTCATTGGTCGACAGGTTGCGCGGCCTTGTGAAGTCATCATGACATGCCCACTGTGGCAGGTGGGGAATGATTCGTCGAGAGAGGACACGTGACCCTGTGATGTCATCACAACGTATCCATGGTGGCAACCTGGTGAAAAATATGAGGACTTGCCCCCCCCCCCCCCCCCAAAAAAAAAATCCAAAGGACCCCCAAAATTTTGGAAGTAGGCACACCCCACAAAATAGACCAAGGCAGATTATGGGTTGATATTGCCACGGACCTAGCACCGCGCTTAGTCGAAACGACGATGAAGCGGCGGTCGGCTCGAGAGGCGAGCTCGGGTTAGACTTGGCTATGGGGTTCTGGCTTTTTTTTTTCGTTTGTTTTTGTACAAATTATTATACAAATACTCCACTCCTTGTCCATGAGTGCGTTTGCATCCGCAGTGCACCCTGGCAAATCCCCCGCCATGGGTATGTGCCATTAAGCCTGAGGTCATCATCATCATCTGAGATTAAAAGGACCGACCTCATCCTTGGGTTCTCCCCTACGCCTACCAGCACAGCGATGCTTGGGTCGTGACAATATAGTGTAATCCCATATGATAATCCGATGGAAGGTACTTGAACATTGTGACGGCTCGTTCACGTAATATAAGGGCAATGGAGCCGGTTCATTTCAAGAGTTTTGGCAGGAAAATCACAAGAACAGCCTTAGACACTCATTGTAGACACTATAACAGGCAACCTAAGCGCTACCGCATTTTCTTCTTTTTGAATGTGGTTAAAAAGGCACCCCAAGGTTTATGCAAGCAGTGGCAGTGAAATTAAGCTGTTGCACAGCACTGCAGTTTTCAGCCCGAATGTAGACACACCTGTAGAGGAGCAACTGATATTTCCCCAGCTTCCTCCGAAGATCGTGAGATCAATAATTTGATGCGCGCTGGTGTGTAGAGTTTGCAGATATATAAGAGCCACGAAGGAACTAACCTGCGGCTCAAGGCTCATCATATAAAATTCCGGCGTTTCCGGTCCATCATGTATGACTGTGCGCATATGTTGTTAAAACTTCTTATGGTAGCTGGTGATATAGAATCTAACCCCGGCCCTAACAAAGAGATTCTTGATGCTTTGAAGGAAATTCAAACTGGGCAGACAGCAATGCTAGCTAAAGTCGATTGAAATGAAACTAGTTGATCATGATAAAACGTTTTGCGAGATTAAGGTGCGACTAGATAAAACTGAGACAGCATGTGTTGGTATTGATGACATGCAGACTGAATTGAAAGAACTGCATGGAATCAGCACTGAGAACACGGCGCAGATAAATGCTCTGTCTGCCCGGGTAAATGATGCAGAAAATCGGTCCAGACGAAACAACCTTGTTTTCTACAGCCTTGATGATAAAGATAAAGAAACATGGTCAGATTCTGAAAATGTCATCATTGCACACATTAATCAGTATTTAGACATCCAGTTAGAGCCACGCGACATTGAGCGTGCACATCGCCTTGGGACTTTCCAAACTGGTAGGTGCAGACCTATAATTGTGAGATTTGCTCACTTTAAAGACAAAGAGCAAGTCCTGCCTTCCGCTCGGAATTTCAAAGACACAGGATATGCGGTTGCTCAAGATCTTTCTCCCAGCACGCGCCTTGCCCAGAAACACCTCATCGAATTTGGAAAGGCTCGAAAACTGAAATATAAGTTGCGAAATGAAAAGCTTGTCACAAGTGAAAAAACGTACCATTTCGACCATGTTTCTAACCATGTCGTTGAGGACAGCTTGTAGCCACCATTAAAACCAAATTGTGAACCCCGTTGGCCGAATCGTCACCCTTTATCATTTCTGCTTGCTAACATTCGAAGTGTTGTTCCCAAGCGCGATTCATTGTGCAGTTTAGTAGGTTCATCTTCATGCGATATCTTACTACTAACTGAAACATGGCTTAACACATCAGTTCACGATTCTGAGATTCTTCCATTTCTCCCAGATTTTGAGATATTCCGGAAGGATAGACCCAATAATTCGCGCGGTGGGGGTGTATTGCTCGCCACTAAATGGGATCTGCATTGTTCATTTGTTAACCTCCCTTCACAACTGGAAATGATTTGGCTTCGATGCACTACTACACATCCGCCCATCCTCATTGGTATTTGTTACCGCCCTCCTAATGCTGACAGTTCTTTCACCCCCTTATTTCATGATGCCTTAAATGTGTTTTTTAACTAAAACATATTCACTTAGCCCTATCCTTCTCTTCGGTGATTTTAATTTTCCCAAAATAGATTCGTCTAATCCCGCCGCTACATTATCGAAAAGCAGCCCGGCTAGCGATTTCTTAAACACGTGTATGACTTTTGGCTTAACTCAACTCGTCATTGATCCCACACGCGTTACTGACCACTCGTCCAACGTTCTAGATCTCGTATTAACAACGCATCCTGATAATTTTACTCCTATAACCTTGTTGCGCGGTGTCTCAGCGATCATTTGACGATACATACTTCTTTTTATTGCAACGTACTAAAGAAACAAAAAAATAAAAAAACACTTACGCTTTATGATAAAGGAGACTATGCCAGCATGACCCGTGAATTATCAGATTACTTCGACACCTTCGCTGCTAACTTTCCACTACATTCTCTCGAGTCAAACTGGTTACTTTTCAAAACAGAGATGCATCGGCTTATAAGTCTTTACATTCCAACCATTACTATATCAGAAAGAATAACATCACCATGGTTTAATGTATCACTCAAACGACTCAATAATAAGAAAAAACGCCTGTTCCGGTCGGCCAAGCTGTCTAACTTTTCTTCCACATGGCAGAAGTATCATGCTGTCACAAAAGAATACGACAAGTTAACCGCTCAGACTAAACGGAAGTTTTTTTCTACTACTTTACCATCTATGCTGCAGACTAACCCAAAACGATTTTGGAAAACCATTAGCCCTAATCAATGTAATGAGATTTCACTTAACAGTAGCTCTGGATCTCCTATTCCCGACACTGAGGTTGCAGATGTTCTTAACACAGTATTCAGTTCGGTCTTTACTAATGAACCCCTTGACAATCTTCCAGATCCACCATATTTTACGCACCCGCTCATGCAAAATATCACATTTCATCCCGTCGGCATAGTCAAGGTAATTGAGTCACTGAAGAACTCGTCATCTACTGGAGTGGACGGTATCAACGCCAAAGTGCTAAAAAATACTAAACATACATGTAGCCTGTTCTTATCGCTCATATTCCAGGAATCCCTGAACACCGGTTCGATTCCACGTGACTGGCAGGTGGGCAAGGTCATCCCAGTCTTCAAGAAAGGAAGCCGATCATCGCCGAGTAACTACCGCCCGATTTCCATAACAAGCGTTTCTTGTAAAATAATGGAGCATGTTTTATACTCGCATATTGCTACCTTCCTATCGTCCGTTTATTTTTTTCACTCAAGCCAGCATGGTTTTCGCAAGAATCATTCCTGTGACACCCAACTGGCACTCTTCCTGCACGACTTACATTTAAACCTTGATCGTAATATCCCGACTGATGCAGTGTTTTTAGACTTCGAAAAAGCGTTCGATAAGGTTCCCCATGGTCGTCTCTTGCTAAAGTTATCGCGCCTTAATATTCACCCATGTGTTCTGAACTGGATTCGAGGGTTTTTATCTAACCGTCAGCAGTTCGTATATGCCAATTCACACTCTTCATCCTTAACACCTGTGCTCTCAGGGGTACCTCAAGGAACGGTACTCGGGCCCCTCCTTTTCTTGATATATATTAATGACCTACCGTGTAACATTTCTTCTCATATCCGACTCTTTGCCGATGACTGTGTCGTTTACCGAAGCATTACTAACTCCACCGCCCATCTCGCATTACAAACTGACCTTATTCGCATACAGGACTGGTGTAAAACATGGCTCATGTCATTAAATATTTCTAAAACCGTGTTAATGTCCATTCACCGTCGTCGTAATTACGTAGCGCCTAATTATAATATTAATAACCTGCAGATTGGAACATCCGAATCATTCAAATATCTTGGTGTGCATATCTCGCGTGACCTAACTTGGACCTGTCATATTAATCACATAATAAATTCTGCTAATTGTGCTCTAGGTTATTTACGCCGTAACCTTTCACTCGCTCCTCCCCCTATTAAACAGCTTGCTTTTCAAACCTTTGTGCATCCCAAGCTTGAGTATGCTAACGCTATTTTTGATCCGCACCACGTTAATCTTACTAACGCCCTCGAATTGGTTCAGAACCGCGCAACACGATTCATTCTATCAAATTATTCCTACCACTCAAGCATCTCAGCACTAAAAGCTCAAATCAACTTGCCCCCCCCTAGCCTCGCGCCGTAAGATAGCACGTCTTAACCTTTTTCATAAATTTTTCCATTCTTTGCCTCTTGATAACCCCTACATAAAAAGAGCCCACCGCATCGCCCGGTTCAGCCACAGTAACGCAGTGTATCCCCTACAAGCCCATACTGTGACATTTCAGCAGTCATTTTTTCAGCGTACTGCACGAGACTGGAATGACCTGCCCACTGAAGTTGCCATTATCATCAACCCACTAGAATTCAAGCGGAGCGTCGCCAACCTTTCATCTTAACATTTTTTACCATTGTTTGTCAGATACCGTCCACTCCCTCATGTAATGTCTCAACCGAGACCATTGAGGAAATAAATAAATAAAAATAAAAAGAAGCACTATAACACATCAGTGCATGACAGTAACCATTTGCATTTACAAGGCTACTAAAAGTACGTTTTGAAAGCTCATTTGGTTGACGCATTGGCAAGGTGCCATTATTTTCTTCCAGGTAGAGCTAATCTTCAAATATATCATGCGTTGTATTCCTCTCATATAAATTACTGTTCACTAGTTTAGGCCACAGCCGCACAGGCAAATATCCAAACACTGCTCCTTTTTCAAAATAAAGCACTTCGCTATATTGCAAATACCGTATTTACTCATGTAATTACTGCACCTTTTAAAAAAAATTAAGGCTTCAAGAAGGGGGTGCACAAATTACACGATGACTTTTTGAACACACAAAAAAAACTTGTCTACAAAGTTCATAAAGAGCAATATATATAGTTAAACATAGATATGAAGAAATTGTAAAAAATCCGCGCGCAGATAATTAGGCGCGGCGAGTGGGGGAGGGACGGTTGCGCATGTTGACGGAGCAGCTGGCGTTCCGTCAAAGTTTGAGGCCGCACACATACCCGGGTTTACAGCTTTGCTCGTGAACTCATCGCACTAAAAAGTCAGCGGTTTTTCATAGCGCGCCGCCGCCGCTAGACAGTGCCACGTGGCGTGACGCTATACAAAAGCGAAAACAGCGGAGACTCGGCGTTTAAATAAAACCAAGTGTCATATCACAAGAAAAAGGTTGTAGTAGGGCGGCTAGAATACTTGTAGTGCGCTAGCGCTATTCCCCATCGCTATAAGTGCTAGCGCACTAAAACATGCCCACCGTTGTCAGGCGGCAGCTCAAGTAATAGAGGCTGCTCGGGAAGAGCAACCTGGATCGCGACCCAAGTACCCCCGATGGCAGCACCTGCCATAGAAGGGCAGTGGCGCATGGCCTGACCGCTGTACCATTGCGCCACGAGTGGTATAGGAAGACTTCCAGGGATCTATGAATGGAGAGAACGACCAATCCGCATATATGGACATTAACCCACTATCGATATATATGAACAACTGCCATCCATGTACACAGGATCTGAACACCGGAAACGAACTGAAAACCGAACTGCTATTGCACCTAATTCGCATCTGGCCTAACTAGGCAAATCGACCATCACTTTTTCTTTATTTTATGGAACACGTATACTTTATCTGGCCAGAGTCACTGTTGGACAAATTGAACTGTGAGCCATGTCAGACGTCGCGGCTGTTGTCACCATCGTCCCAAATAGCACCACACTCTGTTCCTACGAGCGCATTTGATAGTGCACTTTTTTTTAAAACTGTATTCCACACCATATATTGCCGCAAAGCTTTATGATGTATGCTTGTTCATTTGCTCGATATCGCCGGCGCGCGACTCTGATGCAAAATGTGACCAGATTTATCTCGAATGATCGCAAATAGGCGGAACCGATATTCTGCTTTGTTCGAGACTGATGTGGTTACTTTGCACGCCGTGCCTACAAAAGTTCGCTATCCACTTTAAATGTAGCAAGGCCGAGAGCGGCGGGCATTCTGTTCGAAGACTGAGTCAGTCAGTTCTTTTTGGGAGCGAGTCAGCCGAATAAAGTTTTGTTTGGAAGCCCTCTTTGCTGTCTTCCCGACTACTTTACTGCTGTCACCACTACGCGACATCTGGTGGGTCCTGGATTTCGCTGTCGATCCTTGTCAGCCGTCGAAGCAGGCTGAGCCGCCCCTAAGCAGAGATCGGAAAAGCCACCGAAACTGTCCCAACCAAAGAGGAACTGCGAAGCAGCCTAGGCCTCCAAAATCTGCCACCCGAACACGGACTATTACCGAACCGCACTCGAGAGCAGAAGGGCTGGCTACATCACCGGCGTCTATTATTAATCTGCACCAGCCCCGACTGCCACCCACGTTCAATGGTTCACCAGGCGATTATCCTGAAGAGTGGCTCGAGCAATTGGAATGTATGGCTATGTTCAACAAGCGGGACGACGAGACGAAAGTAGGGCATGTTTTCTTCGCCCTAGAAGGCCCAGCCAGATTTGGTTCGAAAACAACTAAGCTTCCCTGGCGACGTGGCAATTTTTCAGATGAGAGTTCCTCAAGGCATTCACAAGCACCGTAAGGAAAGAAAGCGCAGCTGCTTTTATAGGCACGCATCCAGCACCCGAATGAGACAGTGACCGCTACTTGGAAGAAACGAAGCACCTTTTTCGACGCGCCTATCCTGACATGACGGAAGTGAAGAAGTACATGGAGCTTATGAAGACAGCTGCTAAAAAGAGCACTTTTCGCTGGCAGGACCGGCAACCTACCGAAGACCTTCGCTGAATTCATCAGCGAAGCAGCCACCATTGAGAAGACCCTGGAAGCACGAGCCCGCCATTTCTGTCGACCGCTCCTTGACAGCCCTCTGGAATGGCACAGTATTCAGAGACAACCTGCGGAATGCAATCCGTGACATTGTACAGGAAGAGCTCCGTCGCCTATTCACACCTCCCAACCAGCCTCAAGTGGCGAACCCCGTCATCGACGCCTCCAGCGGCAGCTCAATACATGACTTACGCCGCTGCACAACGCAGTCCTCAGCCTCAACGCTACACCCTGTGTCCTCCTCCCACATACCACTTCTGGCGCCGTAGTGCAGCGGTTAAGCAATAGGTGGTGCCCAAACTACGGTGGACGAAGAAGATGACACATGTACTGTGTGTGGTAAATCTGAAGAAACAATAGAACACCTCATCCTAAAATGCGATGGTATCCATCCCGATGTCGATGCAGGCAGTCGCTCTTCCTGAGGCCTTAGAATTTAGAGACAACAATAGTCATGTAAATAAATCTGCGGTGGAAATTAGCAAAAAGCGATTGGAGGATTGGTGGCACAAAAGCAGAGAGGTGACATAAGTTTTAAAGTGTAGGAAGACTTTTTTTTTTTTAAAGGAAATGGCGAATTGTATTAACAACTTACAGCAGAGTAAACAAAAATAAAGGAAAAAAACTGAGCACAGTGGCAACAACCACTGAGGCCTTCCTTCCTTCCTTCCTTCCTTCACTGCCCCGTTTCAAAGGGGACGCTCCTACCTTCCATCCATCCATCCAACATTGCATCATGGCGAAGCTCCACATGAACTTGGACTTCCGGGTCGGGTCGTTCCTGCAGTTTCGTTCGTGTAGGCATTACTTGCAGACGTGCGGTTTCAACCTTGCTTTCCTTAATACCAATGCTCACATCGCTGAAAAAAGGGTGTTGTGCGCTGCCTCAAACTGCAGCAAGTTCAAATCAACGGAATGCAACATGTTCCGAGTGCCATCAAGTAGTGAATGGCGAAAACAGTATGTCACTGCGATCCGGTGGCAGACTGCCTGCTACAATCTCCACGGACAACTCTTGGCTTTGCTTCGAGCATTTTTATGGCAGTAAACGTTTGAGAGCGTTGTAGAAGTTTGGGGATTTGGTTAAGTAAGCTGTTTTCTCTCCTTGAGGAGCACCAATTTCTCGCTCGGATAACTTCGGCCACAGCCGTTTTCGCATGACGCTGGTAGGAAGGCGCGGCCGTTTTGCAGATATGTGCTGTTCGGCCACCGTCACTACAGCTCGACAAGATGTTAAAAGACAAAACGATTTATTCCTCAGGAATCTGTGCTGCATGCGAGCCACTCAATTCAGACATAACACTTCAGGCCTATGCGCGCTCACAACCCTCAGCTGCCGAAACGGCGACACCGGCCACGGCGGGGTCCAGTTGCCCAACATTGCTGGTCGCAGCATATGTTTACGAGCCCTTTTAGGATTTATAAATTGTTATATGAGAACATATTTGCAAATTTCATGCCCAAAGTGAAACATGTTTTCACCAGCAGACCAGTCAACATGAGCACGCAGCAGGTGTGGAAAAATTATAAGCGAGCTGTTACGTTAAAGTTCCCCATTTGTATGGACCCACATGCTGCAGTTATGCTTCATTTCCTGTGTGCAGAGAAGGAGGGTGACAGACAAGATGATCACATTACAAATTGATAAGAATTATTCACCACCATCCTTTTCATACTCTGAGGCAGTAAGTTATGAGAAGCTTCACTTCAGGATAACGGAACTTAAAAAAAAAATACAGCAGCCAACGTAGTCTAGCTGTTTTTCACCTTTCATTGCACAGCATGTAGGAGAATTGACATCTGAGACAAATGTTATAATACTGTACTGTTGCTGTGCAGCGAAGCATCATTTGAAAACTCTCTAGGTGCTTAACATGCATGTGAAGTAGATAAATGTCTGCGTCTCCAGCTTACACGCGATACATCGCTTGTCGGAATAGTGCCCTGAATGGCTGACTTATTGATTGAGAGTGACGTTGGTGATTTCAAGAAGCGCAGAATGCTGCAAGGATGGCAGAGGCTGGTCTGATGGTCGGCTGGGTCAATTATCCGTAAGCATAAAGAGTAATAAACATGCTATAAAATTGCTAGTTCTTAAAGGCCAAGGAACACATTGTGTTCACAGACATTCCAGATTTTTTGGTATCACTAGTGTCTTAAGGACGCTTTACCAAAGTCAGTTAAAAGGGCTCTGAAACACCTTCCGAGGAGAGCACATTAATTCACTTAATCACTGCACTGCGTTGTCATGAAAACCAGAGCCAAAATAATACTCTTCTACATGCAGCAGACGACCCACAATCATGCGTCAAAGTTGGCGAGCCCTTCCCGGCGACATTTTCATGCTCGCACCCTCCTCCGTCCCCCGCATCTGCGTAGACAACACATATTGAAGAAGTTGGCGCGGAACAACGAGGACAAGTGAAACAAGCGCTACTCACAACTGAAGGTTTATTCCAGACAATGCTCGAATAAATAGTGATACCAACAAGAGCAAAAACAAACAAACGTCATGAACGCCACAAGTTACCCCGTGAATCCCAATGATTTGGTTAGGAACAGATACTCCCTATCAGAGAAGCGGACGGAAGTCTGACTAATGCACTTATTGCCACTGATGCACATATGAAAGGCTTCCATGAGCTCACGCGTGAGTTGCTCCCTGTGCCTGAATAGGATGGTCGTTTTTTCAAAAACCGGTTTACACTGGATTTTCTTTTCCTTGTCGTTTGTAATGCACGTGCGGCAATGTTTAGGGAGGTTATCAAGAGAATCTCCCCCGAGCAATGTTCGGTGTTCTCCTAATCTCTCGTTGACACATCGTCCAGTTTGGCCAATGTATAGTGTGCCACACGACAACGGCAATCTGTACACAACCCCCCTGGCGCAGGTAACGAACGGGGCTTTGTGTTTGATGCTGCATACATTTCTTGTTTCTCGTACCGTTCTTTCACCTCCTTCTTCCGTCCGGTTGTGCACCTGTGAACAGATTGCTCCCAACTTCCGAGGGGCGGAAAACACAATCGGAATTTGATAATGCCCGGCAACATTTTTCAGTCCATGCGCCAATCTGTGCACATATGGTATGACTGCAAAATTTCGACACTCTGTTTACCGGAGTTTAGGTCGCGACCCATCCTTGATCCACCTTACCAATCTTCCACAAGCTTCCACGATTATATGCTGAGGGTACCCGCTTTCTTTCAGCCTCTTCACCTGGGACTCGATGCTTTCCTTGATAGCATGTGAGCAAGACTTGGTGATGGCCACTTTTAGACAGGAAGTGACTATCCCGTTCTTTATGACTTTGGAGTGACCGGATGAATAATCAAGCAACGCTTTTTTGGCTCTAGGGTGGCATGCCCAACAAACATGCTTGGGGCGAAAATGCAAAGACAGATCTAGGAACTGGAGCCTTCCATCTCTTGGTACTTCTACTGTGAAATTGAGACCAGGGCCGCACTCCTTAAAAAGTTTTAGCACATTGACGACGGTGCGTTGCAGGTTGGGTTCAGAAGACAACACTAAGTAGTCATCAACATACCTACATGCCTTCCAAATTATCCCTCCTGATTTCTTTTCTATGGCTCTGTCGACCTTAGCCAGAAAAATGTTGCTAAGGATGGGGGCTACCTGAGACCCGATACAAACACCAGTTCGCTGTACGAAAAATTTCCCGTTCCACCCTATGACTGTTGATTTGAGATAAAACGTGAGTATCTCTAAAAAAGACCCAACAGATACACCACATCGGGACACGAATGCGTCCTCGTCGTTGTGCTCCGTAATGCATTCCTGGACACTTTTTATCATCTCGTTACTTGGCATTGAATAGTACAAGTCCTCAATGTCCATGCTGAAAGCGGTACACTGTCCTGGGTTACTGTTGCTGAGAAGACTCACCACTGCCTTAGAATTTTCCACCATGAAAGGGTCCTCCATGCTTAGGCTCCCCAGATGTTTCTGAAGGTACATGGCCATCAGTAATTGCCACATGTTCCGCTCAGACACGATTGCCCGGAACGGAATTCCTTCCTTGTGGGTTTTTTCCATAAAAATTGCGTCTCTATCGCAAAAAGAGAGGTATGCTTGTCCTTTGACAGTGCTGACCAAACTTCCATTCAGTTGCGGACACTGCGCGAAGGGAGTCGCGAACGCTGCATGTCTGCGCCTCTGCCGTCACTGCCGACGACATGAAACGCAGCTCGAGGCGCGCCTGAATGGTGCTATGTTCGGGTGACAATTCGTCTGGTGAATCTTCAGCTATCGCACTGTAGCTCATCGACGGTTGGGGTTCGCTCGCAGGCTGCGTGTCCGTGTTGCACGATGCGCTAGAAACAGAGCACACAGTCTCTGCCGGCGTCGCCTCCAACACTGCGATCTCGGCTACCGATTCGCGCGGCCGTACGCAAAGGTGCTACCGAAACGTGTGGTTTCCAAAAATAGATTTTTTCTGCAATTTTCGTGATCTGATCCCCGCGTCCTCCCTTAACATACAAGCTATGCTGCAGTATTCATACCAAAACTAAAACTGGGTGGGAATGCCTTTCGTTCAACATTGCAGAAAACTTGGTCAAAGGAACTTGTAGAAAATGCTAAAAACAACTCGGATGAAGCTTTCGTGTGTGCTGGAAAAGCCGAAGCATGATTTTTTTATGCTCTACCATGCTATTTATTATAATTTGCTATTTGTCGCTCAGGCCTCCTGCATAAAACTCATATACTACATGCTGTGCTGTATAAAATGTGCCTGCAAGAGTTTTTGTGAGACGAAGGTTATATCGCATGTTATTGCCCACATGACAAGAAGAGTTTCCAATTAACAGCCGATGAACTTTCTCATCTTGCAGTTAAAAGTAAAGCTGCCTATGTGAAGAGTTAGTTCTGCTTTTGGCTGCGGTGTGCTTTCTGTTTTGTCTTTGTGCCTGACTATTTATGTTGAATTTCGTCGATCTCTCCTGCAGTTTGAAGTAATTAGGCTCCACTGTGCACTTTATATGGCGGCAAGTGCGAACAAGGTCCGAAGAATCGAGCAGTCAGGTGCAGTGCGTCCGAAATTTCAGGTGCTCTTATACATTGGCTCTATGGGTCATGTCGCGGTGCCACGAAAAAGTCCGAATAATCAAGCATGTCCGAAAAATGAGGTCTCCGAATTTTTGCTCGTCGACTGTAATTATTCCATAAGCCATAGCACATATTCAACAAAAGCAGTTGAGCTGACAAGAACATTAACCGACAGTAAAACAGATTGTGCACCTTTGCTAAGGCTGTGAAGCATTGTTAAGTACAAACTTTTGGGAGGAGCTGAATGCGCCGATTTTAGAGTAAAAAGAGATAGCAAAAAGAAGAAAACTACACCAATGCTGCTTTCAAGTAAGACAAGGCGACTGTTTCATGCCTTCAGCTCCCTTCATTTGCAGTGTCATACACATGTTCCATTTGCAATTATCCTCTTGCTGCAAGGTCATTTTACTCATTGTTTTTATGCAACACATGTTTGAACACACAACATGCTCACGTCTTTTTTGGAGGTGCTTCTTTTAAGATGAACTTCTGATAAGATGAAAAAATTTTCTGGCCCCTTTGTTTTACAGGGAGTCTACTGTAATCTGCAAGGTAACAAACGAGAGTACAGTGGTGTCAAGGAAACAAATGTCCATCCAGGAACATTTCACACCAGAATGACTGAAAACCTCTACTTTAATTATTCGAGGTGCCCCATCTCCTTGCAGAGGATTTTATGGGAATTTCTGAAATTCATGCCCTGTGGCAGCTTTCGTCTGCCAGTTACTACCCACATTTCAGACACCAATGCTATGCAAGATTTACTTTAGAAGGCAACTGTCGTCTCGGAAAATAGCCACATACAGCAGAGGTTCGAGAAAGCGAAGATTTTATTTTTTTTCCAGAATCTGAACGTTGCTTCATGAAAAACAACAGCAAGGGGAGGAGAGACACCAGAACGCGATGGCGATGCACAAGCTTGCCAGACTGCTTTCACTCTCACCCCTCTTCTTGGCCTTGCTTTGTCCTGCCCTGCTTTTTTGCATAGGAGTGGGTTTCAGCAATGAGATCCCGACGGTGATAGGTGAATGCTGGTTGGAACAAGGAACACAGTAAAAAGACTTGGTGGGTCATAACCTGTTTTTACAAACTGTACTTGATGCATGAGCAACGCAGATCTCAACATAAAAGAGTATGACTGATCCCAAGAGAAAGTGACTACAAGAAAAGATGGCGGTTAAAACCTGCGTGGATTTAGGTGCTTGGGGCACCCAATAAGTGTTCCAGGCAACAGAAGGGTTTGCTGAGTGTGCAGTGTTGGGCAAGCTGGTTTTCGTTCATCATAATGTTCCAGCGCAACGAAGACGAGGCCCTTGTAGTCCTTCTGTCTGTTCCTTGTCTTTGTTGTACTAGACGAATATGATGGGAACCCCAGAACTGTGCTCAATCTTTATCCAACACAGCAAGAGACGTGTGGACGCAGTGGCAGTTTGTTTTAATGCTTATCCTTGCTAGGCAATGTTGGCCAGATAGTCCTTGACCTCGGCAGGTGACAGGCGGCGGAAGCCCGAGGCATCACAGAGGCCCACCTCGATGTTGTCGGCCGTCATCTGTCCCTCGAAGCCCTCCTTGAGTGTCAGGATGGCTGTGTGTACAGCGTCCTCCAGCTCCAGTTCCTCGCTGTAGCGCTTCTCCAGAAATGCCTTGCCGCTCATCTGGTTCTTGCCCATGGCGGTCGCCTTCCAGGGAAAGTAGGCACCCTGCATGGTAACAACAATACTATCACACGCCACCGTTCCTGCCAACAACCAGTAACTAGTGTAGCTATAATACAAACTAAAGCCAAGCCACAAACAGGCCAGCAGGTTACATCCACGAGCAGCTGAGGTAAAGGGACACACACTGGAGTTGGCTTGTATCGATAGATGGCTGCATTCTAATGAGAGCTGTGCTTTTTTAAGCTACAAAAGGTTCAGAAATCAAATACACAGGTGTCGCCAGCACCGTTTTTTTCGCAAGCAAATTGCAGTTTTCATTTTTATTTATGGATTCCTGAGGCTGGGCATCCTTTTTGGTCTTGATGCCATAAGTTTGAATGGGTGAGGTGCACTGCCAAAGTTAACGCAAAGAATAAAAAAAAATCACCCGCTAGCTGTTCCAACTATCTCCTCCCTAGTCCACTGCAGCCGCTGTGTTGATACAGCTTATTCTGCTAATTTATGTGTGCGCAAGACGCATATATGTGCATCACGTGAGCGGAGAAATGGACCATCCCGGAGTGTAAGTGTGTGCTTATGTGTCATTCCGTTTGTTCAATTCCAAGAGCATCGAGCACATGCATGGATCAACCAGCACCCTTAACAATTTTTTTTTTTTACTGATATAAGAATGCTGTGATGCAAGAGTGGAATCAGCTTCCCAAACATGTTGTCATTGAATGTGGCCACCCATTAGGTTCAAAGGATGCCTAATACAACTGAGAAGTGCTTTTAGCTGGCGTGTTGCCACATTTTCAGGAAATGCACTGCAGGAGTGCAAAAATACTAACACGGACATAGTGATGGAACGGGATGAGCACTGTACTTTCAACAAGCTTTATTGGACAAAGAGCGTTTATGTAGCAGCTTCTTTACCCACGTGCCAAGGCGTGGACCCCAAATATTCACGTTTATAAATAAGAAGCAAGAAAAACCATTTTACTCCAGCAAAGAACCATTGCTGTATCACTAATGCAATCATCTTCTCATTTCTTGATATAAAATGTTTCTACAACTTAACATTTTATTTTGTCCCAACTTTAAATTAACACTTAAAATCCAATAGGCAATAGAAACAGGCCTTCTCTGGGCTGGAACATGCTCCTGGTTTCAGATACATTTAAGAACATTTTGTCCTCTCTGTTAATGAACAGGCAGCTGCTGGAGGTGACATGAAAAAGATTCAGCACCTGTGTTACTGATATCACTGAACCTCACTGATATGTTTCCTGCTTGTACGCTCGAAATTGTGATCAATTACAATGCCCCAACAGAGTTACGCTGCTTTTGTTCTGCCTAATATGTTACCCCAGGCGATATGATTTCCCGGAAGGTATGTTCACAATTTTTCCAATTACGATCACACAATGCATTCGTTCAGCGAGTAGCGGAAGGTGTGACAACATACTAGTGCGCCAAGCCTCGGAGCCCACAACATGTAAAGCAGTGTGACAACTTATACTTGTTAGCACTGTATAAAGCAGTTTCCTACACACAGTTTATACAGCAAGACCTCATTAATTCGGACCTCAAGGGACTGGAAAAAATGTCCAAATTATCCTAACGTCGAATTATAGAATGGCCCCCACAAAACAACCAAAACTGTTTGTGTGAAAGTGGTTTATTTCAATATTTGGAGGGAACCTGGGTAAGTGTTCTCTCCTTTTGAGATGACACTTGCACAACAATTGCGATTTCTTGCTGTTCTGTCAAATGTTTTAATTTGTGCACAACATCGGGAGTGGCGGAAGCGGACCACAATGGTAAGGGTCACCGTGGCTTCTTTCAGAGTCTGAAACGGTAGCACTGGAGCTTTTTCACATGTGGCGTCACATGTGCGGTGTCTTCACTGTAAGAAGGGCAAACAGCACGTGACAAGTGCAGAGTTCCGGCAAGCTGGAAAAACGGAATTACCAAGTGGACGAGGGAAGTGCACAATGCGCCGGAGCAGCAAGACATTTTTATAAACAAGATATCAGCAACAAGGTAATTGTTGTACAAATGATGTACAGCTGTGGGTAGCGACGAAGTTCCGAAAGCGAAACTATGCGGCCAGGCTCTCTCTCGGCCTACCAAAGAGAGCCTGCCAACCGCATGTCTTTTCACCTGTCGTTTTGCGCACGCCAGAATGGCACGGGACACAATGTAATATGCAATTCAGGCTTGTGGACGAATGTCTGGACGATCGCCTGTCAAGCACGCCATATCTCAACAAGACGCTTCGACATAAGATCAGAAAAACTTCTTTGTTGCCTGTGATTGCAGTGTTGTGCGTCTGATGCGTTGTCAGGTGCATTTTGAAAGGTAGGCTGGCCATTCTGAAAACTCGTATGCATGGAAAAGCTGCATTCTGGTTACAGTGCAGTACCGCTTATAATGTGGATTTTCCCGACTCCCGCTGTATGCGTTATAAGCGGTCTATGCTGTGTATACTATGTTCAAAAGGTGATATAAGGCCCCTTCAGCTCTAATCATTTGTTGTTGTTTTTTCACCCACTGGCCGAAAATGGTGTTGCCCTTGGCTGTAACAAAAAGTGCGGTGATGTAGCCACACCATCTGTGCCCTGAAAGTGAGGTTGTATGTGTCTGCTTATATTTGGAGTTGACTTCTTTTTTTGGCCAGCGAGGGCTGTATTTGGAGTATATTTATGCGCAGCAGTATAGAGTAGATTGTGGACTAGGACATCTCATTTTCAGCATGCAATCCGCCTTTTTACCAGGTCGCTCTGCACATGTGCACCGCTTGTCCCCCAGCTCCACTGGTTGAAAACCAATCCATCTGCTCCCACTGCACATTCGCAGTTCATGTTGACGACAGGCGCAGCTTGAACCTCGTGGAACCAGGTTGCGCCTGTGTGTACCACGCGCGTTTCTTTTCAACCAGTAGCAGATGAATTTTCGCCACTCCCCAGAGGGCGCCACATCTTGTGAAAAAGGCGGATTGCTTCCAGTAGTTTCCGATTTTGAAACCACATGTCGTGTTTTGCAGCAAAGTGCACTACATTCTAAAAGGGAGCAAGACACATACATCACTCACATCAGTGACTTACCGATGGGTCGCACTGGAAGACGTAGCCCCGACCGTTGTCCCAGCCGGCAACCAACAAGGACACCCCAAATGGCCGCACTCCCCTGTCAGACATATACACACACACAGTCATTCATTGTGCACCCTATAGCTGATAGACACACCAAACCTTACTCTCAACCACTGCTCCCCAAGCTTTTGTAATCCTTTGCTCCTCATGGCTCTATATGATGAGGAAGAGCTGAGATGATTGCATGCAACATCCAGCTACAAAGATTTTTCATGTACATTTTTGGAAAATTTCAAGGGGCTGCTGTAAAAATCCATTCTCAACACTGCTGTACTGAAAGCTTAAATTAACACGAATAATTAAACACGGCAAAAGAAACTGGCTGCCTCTGCAACAAAAGTGTTTGTGACCTCACTCACAATCAATGATATGAACATGTAACTGAACTTGTACATATTCTAAACAACTTCCATGATTCGAACTGATGCTCCAATCCGTCAAAGCCACTTGTAGTACAAAAGCTGCACGGTGAACATGGGAACATTCAGGTGTGTGCGATGGTTCTATCTCCACTTCACTTGAATAAGTTTTGCATCTCTACAGTTGTTGATGTAACTATTTTATGTCGTTAACCATCCCAAGGTCTCAACATGTAGCACATCCAAAACTTACGGCTTTCCGTTCGGCACTTGTTGCCTGCTCCTGCTAGCCCACAATCTTGGTTGCAAGGATTGGTTCAGATCAAATTTGAATCGCCGGGTTCCAAAATATGCACTTGCAGTAGTCAGGTATTCATGACATACCAGAGAAAGTAAGTTATGCTTGTTTTTTTGAGAAATTCCCTATTTAGAAATTTTCAGCACAGAAATGCTTCCAGTGGTGGTCCAGCCATTTCAAGTTCTGGAGCAATTTTTGGAGCAGAAAAATATTCATTTTGGAGCCCCTTTGTATCAGAACAATAATTCTGGAGCAACCCGGAAGCAGCACGAATGGAATAAAGGAGTCGCCCAGAACAGTTTGTTACTAACGAGATCAGGTTCAGCCATGTGTAGCTAGGAAGAAGAAAAAAACAGAAGGTGCTCACAAAAAAAAAAAAAAAAACAGTGACAAGACATTTTATTAATGGTGGCACTGGCTTGCATGCAAGTTCAGCCAAGCATGCTTGACTAAATTTCCTAGGACACGTTCACTTGAACCATTCTTTTTTCACCTTTGCACGTTTCTTGGAATTTTTTACAAATTCATCAAGCTCGGAAGGTGAATCAGCAAGGCTGAAAATCCCTTATTCCAACAAAGCCTGACCTCGCTGTACCTGCTCCAAAGTTCTTCAAACCAGAAGATATGACTTCTTCAGCCCACTTCAGGGTTGACCGACATGATGCGCGAACATGGAGGAAGGAAAACTCAGGAGAGCACCTTGCTATCCGAGCTGCACGCCAAAAAGTGTGCCGGAAGTCACGCGCTTTTACAAGGACAACTGGGAGTCTATGGCCGAAGGAGCAGCCAATAGTAACGCTAGGCGCAGCGTCGTCGTCTGCTGCACATGAGCAAGCGCGCTGAGCCGGTGGCCAAGTAGGGGGGAAGCCGGCTTCAAAAAAATGTGACTTAACCACCTCTCCTGAGTTCTTTCCTTCCTCCATGTGGCGAATGAACTGGCTGCTAAATTCAACCACAAGCCATTCCACCCTGGACTGCCAACTCCGGAAATGTTTTAGTAGTTTTTGCCAAGCGTGAATGGTTCCAAAAATAGTCGTTTTCCCGTGACCGCATCTTCTTTTTGGCGCAGCTAAGGCGCAATATTGATCAATTTGCCACTTTCGGAGCAGACTGGAGCAGCAAAATGTAAATGTATCAGAACGGTGCAAATGAAAAAAAAAAAATGGAGCAGCTGGAGCACCAGTGCTTCTTCCTTGGAGGCACAGGCAAAGGATCTGAAAAACTGGTAAAGCTGTTGAACTCAAGGTGAAAGTTGGATTAGTTAGTGGTGGTTAACCTTTCACTGTCCAATTTTTTGCGGGAGTGACAAAAGGACAAAGCAGTTTCAGCGGCCCAGATATAGTAAACATGCCAACTTGCGAACGAAAGATCAAAGAGAGATGGAAGAACAATGCAACCACCTTGGCTTGCTGATAACAGTGAAAAAGCCAGTGGAGGGGCAGCAGCGCACGCCTCGTAAACCTGACACCCTGTAGTTGATGCGGCAGGAGAATGTTAAAAAAACTTCTAAAAAGTTTCAACAGAGAAGCCTCCACTCCTTTCGTAAGTTGAGTGCGCAGCGCCATACTCTGTTTCAAACGTCATCTGCAACGCTGTCAAAGCTAGCACTCTTTGCGCTGCCTGCATCCGCGACCAAGCATTGTGTGTTGTGAGCGAAACATAGTAAATGCTTTCCCTGTAGGCTTACCACATGACACATTTGTCATGATCTTGATTAAATGCACTCTTATTGCTGACAAGCCGTCGCTTTCTCGTGCCTTAGACCACTCGGAGACAGAACAAGCACGGAGTAACATGCCTCCCTTTATTTTTCCATACGAACTACTTCCGTACCTTTCACAGCATTGCACCTGATGTATGAAATGGAGTACAGTGCCGAGTGATCACGTTCACCAAGGAGGGAGGGGTTGGCACCATTGCTCCGCAACTTTCAACTGAGAAACCCAGTAAAAGCTTGTTGATGCGTTTAAAAAAAAAAGTTGCGGGAAAAAACGTATTATTTGGGAAAACATATGATCCGACCCACCTGACTCTGAAGAACGTAACTGCTGAATGACGTACAAAGACATTTACTGACAATTCCACTTCATAAAGAAGATGATTAGCATTTCTTAGCTCAACATCTGAACTGATCCTTTCCAAGTGCTCACAGATTTCAGTTCTCATCTGCGTTGTCTTGAACGATGAAGGACCTGCGTAACACATCCGGTCTGTCGACAGCAGTGACGAAAGTGAGTGAAATCTCTTCCTCGACATTTGGATGCTTTGCCCTTTCGCATCTAAGTATTGTGGGGAAGCCACCGCGGCTGCTGACTGTCGCAGTGTTTCTACTTTTTAAGCTGCGTTCCCCAGATCCGGCAAGCTCGTATGAAAGCGCATCGATGTAGATTGTAGATCATTCAACCCCTTTCCCTTATGCACTGCGAAGGAACCTCAGTTTTTCTTCTTTTCATGTCGTGTCCCCACAAAAACGGCTCTCTAGCCCTCCCTTTTTACTTTTGTTGTTATTCTTGGCTGCGGCGGTTCTCCGACCCATCGCACATAGGCACTCCAGAGAAGCCACCATGGCGAGTGACTGCCATTGCATTCGAGTTCTTCATGCCACGTGCCGTCAGGTTCGGCACATTTCCATGTTTGATCATGTGAGGTTGTTCAATAAACGTATTATACGACCACAATGTGTAGAAATTTTTTATGTTGTAGCTGGGAAATCGCATTATCCAGGAACATATTAACTGGGAGGAATACAGTGTAACTCTATGGCATATTTTTAATGTCTGCAATTTTAAGCGTACGAACTGGGAAATCGTAAGAACCAGGAACGTACTAACAAGGATTTACTGTATACTACAGATGACAGCACTACTCCAAGCACGCTAGCTTTGCGTTGTGGCATGCATTTTTGAATGCAGAGGGGAAAACGTATGACTACTCTAATGACAGTGAAAGGTTTAAATAGATGCCAGATGCCATAGTGGGTGAACCACACAGCTTCAGCAGCGCAGGCCGCAGCAGGGGGTGATAAATGGGTTACAGAAATGGGCTAGGCTCCCGTCCTGCTCCTGCTTTGCGAATAGGGCAGCTGCTCTGACGTTGCGTTGTTGCAAGCCATCTGTAGCTGCAGCTGCCCCAGAACACACAGGGCACAAAAAAATGAAAATCTGTAAGATGCAAAAAACTGCACATAGACAAGAAAACAAGAGGATAGATAGATACAGAGAGGGAAGAAAGGTTTTCATGATGAAACAGCACAGAAAAGACACGGAAGAAGGAAAGGAACCATAAAATGGCATTTACTGGCGAGTGGTACGCAATCACTCGTCCCTGCACAGCAAAAGTCTTATGCTAGCTTCATTTACGCTGAAGATATCGGCGATTAAAAACGATGCTCCTCCTCTACCCCCTGTACTCTCATATGCCGGCGCCCCAGCAAAACAACAACAACTCGAAGGTGATCCTCGGTGGGTCGTTGGAATGCGTTAGCATTTTCTGTTGCCGCCGATTCTGTTGTAGCCCCGCCTTAAGGGTATGAAGGGATAACACCCATATATGTGAAATTGGTCTTTCTCTGCTTTACATTCATAGACCACAGGATGTCCTCATATCACACCTGGCGCAGTGGCTAAGGATGCGCCACTGCCCGACAGGTGACCGTTTGAAACACAGCCACCGGTGGGGCTTGTGAAACCCAGGTTTCTCTTCCTGAGCAACCTCTCGTGATCAATCATTAATTTAAACTGCCATCTGCCACTGTGGGCAGGCTGTGATGATGTCACAGCATGTCAGGTGTGAAAGCGGTTGCCATTTCCGCTTGCACAAACCTTTCTAATGTGAATGCATTAATAAATAAAACATGTTGGGACTGCACCCTGGGGTGCTCCATTCCGCCCATGTCACATGGGCATGCCCAATGAGAAGGTTCACCCAGATTGAGATTGCCCATTCGCACCATTGGGGTAAAGGCAGCTTAGAACATGCGGTGAGGTGTTGCCGAATTGGTTGTGAGCAGGAATTTTTAAAAATTATTTGTAAATTACAGGGTACATGCAGAGCTTTTAATTTGGCTAAAGTACTCTCACAGACCACCTGTACAGATTTTTCGCACTGGAATACGACCATCAAAATCATTTCAGGGCTCTTTAAAAAAAAAGGGCACGATGACACGACTCCGCCAGCAACTCTTCTAAAGTTCAGTCCTGACGAACTACCAGCAAGCCTTAAGAAACTGCGATTTTCTATCCTCTGGGTAGTCTTTTTGCACCTCATATTCTTTCAGCTGCGCATCACTTTGCCCCTCGGCATGCATGCTTTACTAGGAAAGGAACTTATTAGTGCTGAAGTTGCTTCTGACTGTCCCCTGTTTTCATGCCATATCTCAGCCGCTAGTTAATCACGAAAATGAGATTTCTCCTTCACTGAAGCCACCTGTGCTTTGCGTGCTCTCAGTGCAAGAGGAGGCCCCTACCCCGTCTGCGTGTACTCTTGCATGATGTAGGCCACCTTCTGTACCAACTGGGATGTGGGGATGGGCTCGTCATACATGAGCTCGTACTGCTGGGCCAGCTTGCGCGCCCGCCGCACCAGCAGCCGGTAGTCGGGCCCCATGCCGCTGTACACCATGCCGATGTGGCTGGTGATCATCTCCACCTTGTGGATGCTGTGCTCTTCGTACAGGATAGACTTGTGCTTTTTCTCTGTCGCAAGCACTACGCCGTTGGACGCCTTGATGCCGACGGACGGCGCCCCGGCGGCCACCGCAGCCAGTGCATACTCGATCTGTACCAGCTTCCCGGAGGGGCTGCATGCAGACACGGAGACCCAACACAATTCCAGGTTCGGTCTTAAATGCAGAATTCACAGCGCAAATGCAGGAAGGATACAAAGACAATTAAGATGCAGAGAGGACGGCGCCTGCGCTGTTAATTTTGCATTTAAACTAGCCCAGAGGCTTGGTTTATTCAAGGTTCTGCATCTCGGCTCTTCGGATGCCTGCAATTTAGTACAGGCAGAAGCAATGTGAAAGGGAACACGCGAGCCCGTGCCGATCGAGCGCCTGTTCTAAAGAGAACAGCGCCAGCAATTTCAAAAGCGGAACACGCACCATGTCGTGCACACGGCTTTCTAAAGCACGCAGCAAGAAAGTACGACAAGGCGTGCCTGCAGCGTTTAGAATCGTCGCAGGAGCTTGCATCGCGATCCACGGGCTCGCATGTTCCCTTTAATCATCAGCAGGCGACTTTCTTTCGAGCTGTCGCGCCTCCCCTTTCTGGAGGTCCGAGAAGCTAGACACAAACCTGGATAGCAAGTTTTATGCCGCCAAAACGAAAGGGCAATCCGGGATAAATGTCTATTCTGGCGAGCATCTCAAGGAAGCTGGCGCATGTAATGACACAGCATAAACTGATCCCGGCAAGAAGCGAAATAACAACATGAACTGTGCCAAATTTAATTTAATTTGTAGCTATGCGCAGTGTAACCTTTCGAAAGGCTGGATAACAAATGCTCACCTGAACGTTGTTAAAGAGAAACTGTAACGCTCCGACGACATGACTAACGCAAAGCAGTGTACTGTACTACCAGAAGCTACTTGGATAGAATGCCGCTAACGTCTGCGCTTGGCTATGGATGCGGAACCGCAGACTGCGCGGGTTATGGGTGTTCAATTCTTTGTTATAGTTTCTAACCTCTTTAGCTTAAAATTTTTGCAAGTTTCGTTATATTTTTACAGTGATAAAGCGCATTTATTATTGTTGTTGCATTTGTGTTCTTTTTCGGCAGCTTGGGCACTAATGTCACGCTCTTACCACTATTTCACGCACCGAGGAACATCGACAACGCCGTTGTCAAGCGGAAAGCGTTGCTAGCGTTGCCGTTGCTGAGCTGAGTTCGCTGAGCATTGTAAATATGTGTGAGCCTGATTGAGGCATTCATTCAACGCTGTCTGGCTCTTTTATTTCAACTGTGACATTTAGCAGTGATGCAGCAATCTTTTTACTACGTTGCATAATATCACACTGTTAAAAGGAGCGAAATGTGAGCCTGTCCGCAACTTCGCTTCTGGTGCGAGCCCGCCCGGTTGTGGGAAAGTAATCTCGCTCTGAACACAGCTATCCACGCTGCTGAACTTGATGTACCATCGAGATGATGAGGTAAGTGCCTGGACATTTTCGTGCTTCCGGCAGGCAACTCCTGCACAACTTCACCGAGTAGCAAAACAAAAACTTTGCAGCAGGTCCAAGTCACAAAAGTGCGAACTTGGTCTGTTTTGTTCATTCTGGTCTCTAGCTGCGGATTAGTGGCGTAAAGTGTCTCACGATTGCTGAAAATGCGCTAGATTGTTACTGGTTTTAAAGTTTCTCGTGTGATGCTTTCAAGGGCGCACTGTTTGTTGGCGCATGTTTCGTTTTTGTGCCGGCCGACCGTCGCGGTGGTGTCGTAGGAACAGCAACGCCACACGATGCCGACTCGAATTCGCGGCCCTGCTTCCAGTGCGACCACGTTGCATTTCAAAGTAGCCAAATAACCTTGAGGGCGAAACTCAGAAGTTCATGGAGTTACCTCGGCGTGCTGTTCAAATGTTTCACGCGCACTGTCTGTAAATCAACAAACTGCGTCGGGATACGTTGTGATAGAATTTCAGGGCTTGCATCGGAGTTCCCATAGCGGAAAAAACGGGTTTCCTTTGGCAAGTGCCCGTTCTACCTTTCGCTCAGCACAGCATCAACGGAAGGAAAAATGCATTACAAAGGAATTGTCTACAGAATGTACAAAAATGCTCAAGTGTAATTGATTCACTCATTTTTATGTTCCAGAAGGGGCATGAAGGTTTTCTGGGAAAGCTGCTCAAGGCAGCTTGACAGGGCCTCTGATCTGAAACTCTCACTTGGCTTTAAAAAGCGTCAAAGTACTGAAATTACCACTTACATATAAACACAGAAGCAGAGTACAGTGGTGCGCACACTTGCTAAATCTAAAGCACTTGAAGAAAGGAAGCGAAATTTTAAAGCAGGCACTGAGTTCCCAACATAATGCTTATGCTCGAGCACAACCAGATAAACATGCAGACCATGCGGGCACAAATAGTTTGCCCCCAGCAAAGTAGCTACGTTAAGATTTCACTTCATTGGCTCCACAGCACATTGCCTGAGCATTCTAGACAAGTATGCTCACCTCTCTACATCTCTACACAGTTTTGATGTATGCAGTGAACTAAAAGACAAACGTGATACTGGGCATCACTTAACTTAAAAGATAATAAATTTTACACCACAGTTCATAATGCAGAATACTCAAATTCTACTAATTTACTAAGGGTTCTGAAAATGGTGAACCTTGTACAATGGACCACAAACCTGTCTAGAACGCTCGAACTCCTTGCCGTCTGCATGCTGCGAAGCGCAGACGGCAAGAAGTTCGAGTGCTGTAGACAGGTCTGTGGGAGACTGTACGACCTACTAAGCTCAAAGAAGGTCCTTCTAGTGAGATTGGTACTGAATTGATAAGAATGATTGAGAGTGTTTGTACTGTGTTGGACAGTTTTCTGGGAGTGAGCATTTCATATCGTTCACTGTGGTGGGTGAGATAAAGTTATTTGTATGGACAAGCAGGAATGGCTCATCAGCAACGAAGCCCAGCTTTGGCGTTGACCAGCAGCAGTAGTTCCAAAACTCTCGGATGATGTCACTGTGGTGCCAAAAAAAAATATTCTGAAGCTGTGGGTAATTGAACCCAGGACTATCAGATTGTGAGGCGAGTACACAACCCATAGGCCACAAAACTTCGTTGCTTGTTGGCAAACAAAGGTGAACCTGCTATATGTGTTCCATTACGACTGTATACTAATACCAGGTGTGCCATTAGAAACAAATAAAAAATAAGTGAGAATGAAAAAAAAAACTCTTTTGTATTCAAAGCAAGTAACTAGTCTTAGGTGCCCTCCGTAATTTTTTCCTTTACATTTAGTGCTATACTCGCAATGAAAAATTAGTGGAATACTATATTAGTGAGAAAACATAATTTCGTCACATTCTTTGCATGCAGCCTAAATAGAAGTAATGGAGCCTAATTCGTAGTGTGGCCATTTTACAGTACACCATTAAACTTGAAGCAATCCACTGTGGGAGAAAAGAAATTCACTGTCTTTACCAAAGTTGTGCTGGGCTTTGACAGGTGTTGTGCATATCTTGCCAAAACAACTTGTCTAAATGGAAGTTGCACAGCCTAACGAACCTTTTTGTGGCATGATTATTTGATATTTACTGTAGTTGCCCAAACTATCAGCCCTCAGTTGCAGAAGAGCAAACTTTGAATAACAATCTCGTTCTAGAATTGAATGGTAATTAAATTGTTCGAAAATGGCACAAGGCTGCTAGTAGGCTAAACCCAGAGTGTGTTGTGTTGAAAGGTTATGACAAGAATCTTTGTTGCTAGTTCCAGCTTTTTAAATGTTTTTTCTCTTGCAGAGAATGTGAGGTACAGGGTGGTAATTACTTGTTTATATTTTGGGGCCCTTTGTTTTAGGTTAAAACCCGATTTTGCACCCCGAGCAAATGTCTTCAAAATCAGATTAAACCTGATTTCTATCCGAAAAGAAGCCTTCTAAAAATCTTCAATTAGGATGTCATTAACACGCGTTTGTTCCCTCACCCACTCTGCCCACTTCCGGTTACACCTATCATTTTTCTTTCCATAGCTCGCTACGTTGTTCTTAACTTAAGCTGAGCCCTTTTCGTTAGCCTCCACGTTTCTGCCCTGTGGGTGACTACAGGTAAGATACAGCCGTTGTACACTTTTCTCTCAAGGAATATCGGTAACCTGCTATTCATGATGTGAGAGAACCTGCAATATGCGCTCCACCCCATTCTTATCCTTCTAGTTATTTCCCTCTCATGATCCGGATCAGCTGTCTCTACCTGCCCTAAGTAAACGTATTCCTTTACCACTTCCAGCACCTCGCTACCAATTGTGAACTGCTGTTCCCTTGCTAGGCTGTTGAACATTACATTGGTTTTCTGCATGTTAATTTTAAGGCCCACCATACTGCTCTGTCTGTCTAACTCATCGATCATGATTTCCAGTTCATCTCCTGAGTGACCCAGAAAGGCAATGTTATCAGCGAATCATTAAGTATTCTTCATTAACTCTTATCCCCAACTGTTTCAAATTCAGGCCTCGGAACACCTCCTGTAAACAGGCAGTGAATAGCATTGGCGAGATCGTGTCTCCTTGTCTGACGCCCTTTCTTATTGGAGTTTTATTGCTGACTTTATGGAGGACTGTCCACGCTAACGGCATGCCACAGCAAGACTCTTCTGCGTTGAATGAATGTTGTCAAAGGCACATGGGTGCAGAAGTGCTGTGTAATAGATGAGGATGTGCACGGGGAAATAATTACAATAAATGAAAAAAAAATCTGATATTATAGAAGGTTTTCAGTTGATATTGTTAATAAAAGAAATTTGCAAAAAAATAGAGAATTTTATGTTCCTCATGAAAGCAAGCCTTTTGCTACAAAATACGGCCCGATGAAACCTGAAATATGGAAACTTTTGCTGAATAACCTGATTTGTATCTGATTTTCAGTTAAATATATATTGCCCGATTTTTATCATTCCGAATTTCGAAAAAAATAACACCCGAAAACGGAGGGCCCTATTTAGATTGTTGTGTACAGATGATTGCTTTAGCTTTATTTGGGTTTACTTTGGACTTATTCAGTCTGAACCACTTGTACAGTTTGTGGAAGGCTTGAGGGTCTAATTGTGGTCAGTGGGCGGGATGTCCCATTGCTGTGTGCTGCTGTTTCTACATACTGGTAGCTATGTTGAAGGTACTGTATAGTGAGTTGCTAGGAATGCTTTTTGAGACAGTATTTTGCCATGTTTTCAAGTGAGGGTAGATGGCCTTTGCGGTCAATGGCCTTGTTGTGAAGGCTATTTTATAGTGAAATAGCACCTGGGAGTGCAGATGAATTGAATGCCAGCATTTTGCCAGAAATGCTTTGAAAGCTGAGATTATTTTTTTACCGCAGTAATGTGCGGGATGGAACTTTAAGGGGAAAAGGGCATGGTCTCTGGCTGTGCACTTATCTTTGCAAGAGGCATAAAAGGTTGAGTTAATTGCAAACCTGTAATGGCTGAAGGGAGATGTGCTGTTTAATTAGTGTGCTAGAATTACAGTTTTAGTTACCTAATGTGAAAGGAACGGTCCTATTCTGTACTGATTCTAGTTGGCAAGATAAATGCTTTTGATATGGTGACCCTGCTAGGAAAGCAAATTCTAGCTATGGACAGACGAAGGTTAAATAGGAAATATTACGTACGGTAGGCGTAAACTTGCACAAATTAAAGTGAAAGTACCCTGATGTCTTTGATGCTTTGCTGCAAAAGGTAGCAATGTGCATGGACCACTAGTTGTTTGGTATGAAAAAAATACCTTGATATTTATAAGGTGAACAGGATACAATGGAGTTTTATTTAAGGAGTAATTAAAGTTAGACACAGTTTCCATATGGGTGAATGACATAACCTTGCACTTCGCAATGTTAAGAGTCATTTGTAGAATTATGTCAAGATCTGCCTGAAGCGCTAGATGATTGTCAACGTTGTTAATCATGCGATAGATGATGCGCTCATCTGCAAAAAACTTTAGGTGGGAAGAAATATTGCAGGCAAATCATTGATATATATTAGAAGTAAAGGGCCGAGCATGCCGTCTTGGGGGATGCTGGAAGTTGCATCAAATAGGGGCGAGGAAAAGCCATGAACAAAATTAAACTGCTGACACAGAAGAACAAAGTTGCAGAGCCATGGTACCATAAGGGTATCGAGTTTAATAGCAGATAATTTTTTCTAATAGGCAGCAGTGGGCTACTTTATCAAAGGCCTTGGGAAAATCAAGAAAAAAACAATCTGTTTGCTAGATTTTATTCATATTAAAGTGCATGTCAGTAGAAAATTTCAATAACTGATTCACATGAGTAACCCTTTCTAGAACCATGCTGATTAGCGAAAAAATAGTTATTAGATTCGAGGTGACAGAAGATACGAGATGCAATTATATGCTCGAGTAATTTCCAGCAAATGCGCATGTGTGAAATCGGTCGATAGTTACCGGGTAAATGTATGTTACCGGACTTAATTAGGAGGATTACCTTTGGTGATTTTTCAGTCTAAAGGTAGCTCACCAGCGGATGATGATAGGAAAAAAATTTGACATAGATGAGACTGGAAGCACTTACAGTACTCTTTAGAATTTTAGACTTAATGTCGTCGATGCCAGAAGATGTGGATACTTTAAGATTAGTAATGAGACATGTGATTCCTTCTGCGGTAATTTCGATTGGTGCCATAAATGGAAAGTCGTATTTGTTTACAGTGGGCACCTTGGAATAGTCTTCCATGTGGAATAGTCTTCCACACTTTAAATAAGCATTAAATGCATATGAGCATTCACTGCCAGACAGAGGGGTTTTGACTACGTCATGCAAGGAAATATGTACAGGGTCATGGTTGGGAAATATCAACCACCAGAATTTTCTAGGATTTAACTTTGTAAGTGCCGGTACGTTGCGTGAGAAGATTTGTTTTATTCCTGCACAGGGCAGAAATATAGATTTTAGACCGCCTCTGTATGTAGCCCACAAGGAAGGTCATTCATGCGTTTGGCATTCTGGTAGTCTTTTTTTTTTGTCATTAGAAATTGAAATGAGTGGTATACACTAGGTAACCAGTACCTAAAGGTCTTCTCTGAACAGATTTAAATTTTAAGAGCGTTAGCTCTTACTCATCACGTTACGAGATTTCGTGGGGTCTGCTACCACCCTTGATCACAGCGCCATCTGTGGCAGCAACTACTCATCACGTTTCGAGATTTCGTGAGGTTTCCTACCACCCTGAGATCAAAGCACTATCTGTGGCTGCAACTAGAAAACAGCGCATCTCGCATTGAGACTTCTAGCGCCATCTACAATAGCATTGTAGAAAAAGCGACCTGCTGCGTGCCAACGATGACGTCAAGGTCCAAATGGTGGATAGAGGTGGAACTATGTGAGTATGACGTCAGGGGACGAAATGGCGGCATAGTTTTGGTTTCTCGAATCCAAGATGGCAACCATTAAAATTAGTCTTGCCCTCTCACCCCTTTCCCCCATCTCCTCCCCAAAAATATCCTAAAACGGGTATGAAAACTGTCCCGCTACGGGACCGCTATATATGTATTCATCCGTTCCACTATATATTCTCCGACAACGGGCACCCATCCGGGGACAGTTGTATACCGAATTTGGTAGACAAATAAAACCCTATGGGCTGTGTTATAGAAATAAAACCACAATTACATAATAGGTAAACATTGCATGCATGCTATTACTAATTGAAGCGCTACCATATCGCACCGCAAGCCAAATTGTAGACCCGCTTTGACCCCCAAACTAAGCAAATTCCGTTTGGGACGTATGTTGAGGGGGCACAACTCCACAACTCCACGTGCATCGTAATTGCTCTAATAGATGGCGCTAGGCGACGATTGTTCCGCTAGGCGGCTTGCGTGCACGCGTAGCCGAGCATAATGGCAATCCACCTTGTTTCAAAGGGTGTTACATTCCGTTTCTCGAGACGAGCGGCGCGTTCTTCTCAACGTCTTCCAGACGGTGGCGGCCTTTTTTGTCAACAGAACAATTGGAGAACGAAGGCAAAAATGTTTCACTAAAGAATTGGTCAAGTTGAGCATTTATAAGGTCAAATTTACTCTTATTATAATCTAAGATTAACTTTGATATAGTGCCTGCATGCGTCAAGGGGATATGAAGACCTAAATTAAGCAGCTTGTGGTCGCTGAAAGCATCATAATGTGTAATAGGGCCCAAGGTATTGGGAACTGAAGTGAAAAAAGTCCAAAATATTAGATTCAAGTTTATAGTTCTCCAGCGCAACAGCACACGGCTAAACAAAGGAAGAAGAAGTACGAAATACAGGGCTGACTGACAGCTCTTTATTTAGTGGCACACACACAGCTTAAATGCCCTCAGACCGGCATAGGTGCTCACTGTACAAGCAAAAAAGAACCGCATCACACCTTTATCGCAAAAAACTTGAACAGCTTAAATGCCCTCAGACCGGCATAGGTGCTCACTGTACAAGCAAAAAAGAACCGCATCACACCTTTATCGCAAAAAACTTGAAAGAAAGAATCATCTTTTCTGCGTTATATAATACAACTGAAGTATCCCTCGCATATTGTGAACCAGCTTTTTTGATATAATGTGCCACTACCGTTTCACGTGTGCTTTGCAATCTGCTTCCGCTAAGAATTTTCACGCTTGAAAATCTCAACATATAATCCTTGCAAGTATTGCAGTGCTTGACAAGTTTCGCACCATCCCCATTCTTCACATCTCTTGCATGCTTCCTGAGCTGGTCATGAGCTGGTCATGCATCAGGCAGACAGGGCATTGCGTCAATGACCGGCTCAGGGATTACGTAAGAGATCTAAGCCCTAGTTATTCCTCATTCATCTCCCCCCCCTGTGACTTAACATTAGCCGGCCCAAGGGGACCGATCAATGGGGAGAGGTAGAGAATCGGTCAAAGTGGAGGATCAGTAGACGCCATTGGCTGGAGGGCTCCTTTGAGGACATGTTTGCCGATTCATCCTCGAGTTGGTTAGGGGTGCGGAGGGGTGAAGCAGAGAAGTTGGAGAGATGGGGCCAGTAGGGCAGAGTTAGCCAACATTGCATGGAATTGGAGATAGAATACTGGCGTGTGGACAAAAGTTTGTCTCCTTCTCTTTCCTGCTTCTCAGCGTTGCCAGTCACTTTAAAGATGCCTAGTGCATCGTCTGCTTTTTTGGTCCGCTGTGTCCACTTGCCAGCATCGGACTGCAGATCACTTCGTAGTGACGTGTAAACATGTGATTGCACAGGCCGCGGACTGGTGATCCGTTATGTGAATCGTCCTTTAACGTTTAAGTTCACTGTTAGCTGCATCCTGTTGGTCCTTAACCCCCTTTGAGGTCATTTAAAGTCGAACCTTGACCCTCATCAAGTTGGTTTACCGCTACTAACAAAGTGGAAGGCATGCCCACGCCAGCTCCAGGGTTTGGCCCAAGGTTCAATTGAGCATCTCCAAATAACAATAGCGAAATATCAAGAAAATATGGACCTTAGTTTTAAGTAAAAACTGGGCACGCAAGATTAAGCTATATTCTGAAAATGACTGCGGAGGAAGTGAAATGTGCGTAATTTTATCTAGCTCTCTAGGAAATACAAGTAATGAAAAAATGGGCCTGTAGTTTTGTGCGTCATTTTTAACGTGCCAGCATTAAGGTGCTCATGTCGCAGAAAATCTGGCGTCGTGGACATCATTGACCGTGAGCGAAAAATTCATGAAAAATCCCCAGAGAAACAACCTAGGAGGCAGCTGGGCCACCTAGGTAACATAAGCTTGTGGCACCATCACAATCTGCCCACTAGATTTGAGCAAATGGCACCGTGGCAGGTGGCGGTTAATTAATGTTGGTCGCCAGAGCAGCCTGTATCACACAAGTCTCACCGGTGACAGCACCTGCCATCCCAGGGCAATGGCGCATCGCTTAACTGCTGCACCACTGCACCAGGAGGGGTATGAGGACTCCAGGGATCTGTGAAGTAGACAAAGACCACTTGCTCATATTTGGGCATTAACCCATTAGCTATGGTGTTATATCCCTAAGGTGTAGTAGCTTAAGTGTCCCTCCAATTTTTGTCATCTTTTTTGATTGAACAATAATTTTCACAACTTGCATTTATTTTGATAAATGACACTCATGAAACAAACTATACATGTGAGGTGGATGTGCATCACAGTATATTTATGCATTTATTAACATTTCCAGCCCCAATCTGAGGCCATAGCAAATTAGCAAACAGTATGAAAAAACACAAGAGTGCAAACACTGCACTTGTGGACTGCACATCCATACAAAGGGTGAACGTTAAGTGAAACTTGTGGGTTTAAAACAACAAAATGCAGAGCAGAAGTGAATCTTGTCAATGGAGTAGGTACAGTGTGAAGTAAAAAAATGCCGACTAAGATCTGGAGGTCAGTGGCAACACTTTGAGAGTGCCTGTTGCCTGTACAAGGGAGCAATGCATAAATACTGCGGGAAACTTTGAACACACGTGCTTGCAGTTACGTACAGTCAGGGCACAATCAAATGCGAACAACTCCTGTAAACAAAGGAAAATATTTTACCTTCATACTTTCAGTTGTGGTAAACAACTAGCCTGATTCTTGTTTCTGGTTAAAGAGTCTTATCGAAGTATATATTCATAAACCGGTTGTATAGGAATGTATTACTGAAAAACAGAAAAGAATGGCATATGCGTGTTTGCATTTCATTCTGGCCTGACTGCACATGCCAATGCAATTTCACCAAAGTTTGATACAATCCATTGTGAACAAGTGTGCTCCAAGTGAGGTTGATTTCTTGTGGCTAGTGGCAGGTTTGCTTTTGGTTACCCGGTTTTGCCAGCACATGATTGCTATTACACTTGCTTATCATTCTCTCTAGTATTGGGATACATAAAAACGAGTGTTCCTTGAGTGAAAATTATTCTGCAGCTTTCCAACTACTTTTGTGGGATTGGAACACTGAGCTTTCTACGGCACCAAAAAGATTAAGGACTTAAAGAGTCAGTTGTCAGTCCCTCAATGTCAACTCTCTGAGGGTAATGAGAGAAGGTTCCTTTTATTTTATTTTTATTTTTAAATTTTATTCTTAAAAAAATTTATTGCAGCGATGTTGTAGAGGTAGAGCATCCACCTCGTGCGCAAGAGGACCAGGGTTTGAATCCCGGTGCCGTGCAATTCTCCACTGGTTAAAAAAAAAAAAAACGCATGTCGATGGAATTGCATAACCAGGCCTGATCTCGGTGACCATAACCGGCAATGCACTCCCTCACCAGAACAGGATTTGGCCACCCTGGTGTAGTACTTGGCCACAACCTGCTATGAACAAACGAATTAACCCTCGGCCCTCAGTCCCCAGCGGCTGCGGAGCAACTGACCAAGGCGGCGGTCAGACCTGTGACGGAGCGGAGGGTGCTAAGAATTTCTGGCTCTGGACAGGCCACCATTGGAATCTGAACCTGGCAACTTTTAACGCTAGAATCTTATCTAGTGAGGCTAGCCTTGCAGTGCTGTTCAAGGAACAAACGAGCATTAAATGGGATGTCATAGGGCATAGTGAAGTTAGGAGGACAAGGTAGGCATATACAGTGCTAAAGGATGGGCACATACTGGGCTATCGCGGATTGTTGGATAGACGAGAACTAGGTAGGTGTCGGATTCGTCATTAATCAGGATATAGTTGGCAACCTAGAGGATTTCTACAGTACCGCCACACTACTACGGTCGTCAGGCTACGGTCAGGCACTACGGTCATCAGGCTAGTGTAGCAGCCACTCACCGCTGTACACCTACATCGCTACCCACTGAGGAGCTTCGGGAGCTTGTGAGAAGCCTGGTATAAGAAGAACTAGAGAAACTTTGCTTCGAAGCTCCACAGGCCAGCGTCGCTGCCATACCGGACGTGGTCCGAGATGAAATCCAGCGAGTTGTTCAGTCGCCACCCGCTCCACAGCTGGCACCCTACGTGATGACATACTGTGAAGCACTACAAAGCTGTCCTGGGCCAGTGATGCAAGCCTTTTCCCCCGTCACTCCTGTGCCTTCACTGTGGTACCCAATTGCAGCTGTACCCGCCGTACCGCAGGAGTCTCGGTCCACCTTGAGCAAAGCGCACGTTTGGCGTATGCCAAACAATAGGCCACTCTGCTACCACTGCGGTGAACCCAGCCACATCCTCCGCCACTGCCCCTACCGCAGAATGGGCTTAAGGGGGTTTTCTTCTGATGCATCTCGACCGCGCTATGGCGAACGGCAGCATCATATCGAGCAGTACCTGCTTGATAATGTGCAGCCATCGACCTCGCAGCAACGCTAGTCCCGGTCCGCTATCCCCAAGGCGGTTTTCTTCGCCGAGCCGCCCGTCGTTTTCTGGCCAGTTCAGAGGCACGTCCCCGCATTGGGAAAACTGGAAGACGGCGTCCTCTGGGGGTAGGGCCGCCACTTTTGTACCAAGTCAAGAGCCTCCACCCGACGATCTGCAGCTATGATCTGACCGACGACTACTTGACCTCATGACCTGAACGTCACCGACTGGTTTCTGCCGAAATTGACAATTCACTTCTACAATCCAACCGACGACGATCTCACCCGACGACCTCAACGACAACAACGTGCTGTGACTGACTGGTGTCTGCCGAAATGCCAGTAACCGCTAACTGCGATGTGACCGCACTTGTGGATACCGGCGCTGATTTTTCTATAATGAGCAGTCGGTTAGCCACGGCCCTCAGAAAGGTTCTTGCCGATCTGAAATGGCAGTCCTGTCTCGTGTACTTGGATGATGTCATTTTCTCTGACACGTTCGAAGAGCACCTGAGACGCCTGCATGCTGTGTTCGAAACAATTCGGTTGGCCGGTCTTTCCCTGAAGCTCGAAAAGTGTCGCTTCACTTTCGAAGAGTTAAAGTTTCTGGGCCACATCGTCAGCGCTAAAGGGGTTAGCCCAGACCCCAATAAGACAGCTGCCGTGGCTGCTTTTCCTGTGCTCACCGATACGCGAAGTGTGCGCCGCTTTCTGGGTCTCTGCGCCTAGTATCGGCGTTTTGTGCGAACTTCTCCCAGATCGTTGAGCCCCTCACCCGACTCACGAAAGATTCCGAACCGTTCTTCTGGGGCCTGGAGCAATAGCAGGCTTTTGAAAACCTCCGAACTCATCTTCAAAATAAGCCCATCAAAGTACGCATATCTAAAGTACGCCCAGAGCCTGTCAACACTGAACTGCACAAAGACGCCAGCAACATTGGCCTTGGTGCGGTCCTTGTGCAGTGGCAGGATGGTCTCGAACACGTAATCGCATACGCGAGCCACACCTTGTCACAACCTGTGTGAACTATTCCTCCACAGGAAAAGAATGCTTGGCCATTGTGTGGGCAGTGACCCAATTTCGCCCGTACTCATATGGCTGCCCTTTCAGGCTCGTCAGTGACCACCACTCGCTGTGTTGGCTGGCGAACCTCAAAAATCCGTCAGGAGAGCTTGCACGCTGGAGCCTTTGACTTCTGGAATTCGATGTCGCCATCGTCTATAAGTCTGGTAGGAAGCACAGTGATGCCGACTGTTTGTCTCGTGCTCCTCTCAAGGACCCCCGAGCTGATCCCGACGATGGTTCTGTTTTTCTTGGCACCATCTCCACGTCCATTCCCATTCAACACCAAAGAGACGACAGTGAACTACAGCCCCTGATTGAGTATCTGGAAGGAAGCGCTCAGTCTCCCCCGCGAATCTTCTCGCGCGGACTGTCGTCGTTCTGTTTACGCGATGGCATCCTGTATAAGAAAAACTACAGCCTGACGGAAGCTGTCTATCTACTCGTCGTGCCTACAGCATTTCGCGGCGAAGTCGTGCAGGCATGCCATGATGACCCATCTTCTGGTCACCTGTGTTTTTGTCGAACTTTGGCACGAATACGGCAAAAGTACTACTGACCCAGGGTTACTGCATTGGTGAAGTGCTACTGCGTAAGAACTTGCCGTGAGTGCCAGCGTCGTAAGACGCCGCCGACTATGCCAGCCGGCCTACTGCAGCCTTGATCCGCCTTAGGTCCCCTTCTATAAAGTCGGCATGGACTTACTCGGACCATTTCCGGAGCCCTCGCTGGGTAACCGCTACATTTTGGTCGCCACCGACTACCTCAGCCGATACTGTGGGACTAAACCTCTTCCCCGTGGTACCGCTGACGAAATTGCGAACATTTTCATTCAAAATATTGTGCTTCGTCAAGGTGCACCCACCATTGTTTTAACTGACAGGAGAACAGCAGCATTCACTTCGGCCCTTACGCAGGAAGTTATGCGCCTGAGCGGCACCAGTCACAGCAAAACAACCATTAACCACCCTCAAACAAACGGCCTCACCAAACGGCTCAACAAGACGACCGCCGACATGCTTTCCATGTATGTCGATGCGGACCACCGGAACTGGGACGCCATACTCCCTTACATCACATTTGCCTATAATACTGCAGTCCAGGAAACGACACGCTTCACTCCATTTCGTTTAGTACATGGTCGCGAAGCCACAACCATTCTGGATGCAGTGCTGCTTCCAGCTAGCACTACCTGCTCTGTTATGGGTGCTGCCCAATTCGTTCGTTACGCTGAGGCCGCCTGCCAACTTGCTTGACAGTGCATCCGGCACCAGCAAGTCCGCGACGCTCAGCGCTATAACCTCCGCCACCAAAATGTGTGTTACCAGCCCGGCGAACAAGTCTGGGTGTGGAGGCCAATTCGCATTAAGAAATGCCAAAGCAGGAGGGCGTCTAACTCCACAGAGAGAATAGGACTGGAAGAGCTATCGAAGTTAATAAATAAGCGCAAGGGTAGCCGACATAAGGAAGTATAATATGGAGAGAATCAAGCATGCTCTAAAGAATGAAGTTAGCCTAAATGTGGTGCAGAATAAACGGCATAGGTAAAAACCAAATGTATGCATTAAGAGATCAGGAGTGCAATGTCATTTGCAATATGGATCAGATAGTTAAAGTAGCCGAAGAGTTCTACACAAATCTATACAGCAGCCAATTTAATCAGAACGTTAATGAGAGAGACAGTAGCGCACAGCAATGCATCATTCCGCCAGTAAAAAAAAAAGAGGAAGTAATGAAAGCCTTAGAAGCAATGCAAAGGGGAAAAGCAGCTGGTGAGGATCGGGCAACATCAGATCTGTTGAAGGACGGGGAGGAGATTGTGCTAGAAAAACTAGCCACTCTGTATACAAAATGCCTCTTGACATCGACTGTACCAGAAGTTTGGAAGAACGCAAACGTTATCTTAATTCATAAGAAAGGAGACGCGAAGGACTTGAAAAATTATAGACTAATCAGCTTGCCGTCCGTGGCCTACAAGGTATTCACTAAGGTAATCGCTAATAGAGTCAGGTCAACCTTAGACTTTAATCAACCAAATGATCAGGCAGGCTTTCATAAAGGATATTCCACAATACATCATATTCACACTATCAATCAGGTTAGAGAAATGCACAGAATATAACCAACCCCTATAGTATATAGCCTTCATGGATTACGAGAGAGCATTTGACTCAGTGGAGACCTCAGCAGTCATACAGGCATTTCGGAATCAGGGTATAGATGAGCCTTATGTCAAAATACTGGAATATATATATAGGAACTGCACAGCTACTATAGTCCTCCATTAAGCACAGCAATAACATTCCAATAAGGAAGGGCGTCAACAAGGAGACACGACCACGCCAATGTTATTCACCGCTTGTTTACAGGAGGTATTCCGAGGCCTGAATTGGGAACAGATGGGGATAAGAGTTAATGGAGAATACCTAAATAATCAGCGATTCGCTGATGACATTGCCTTGCTGAGTCACTCAGGAGGTGAATTGTAAAGCATGATCAATGAGTTAGACAGGGAGAGCAGAATGGTGGGTCAAAAAATTAACATGCAGAAAACCAAAGTAATGTTCAACAGTCTAGCAAGGGAACAGCAGTTCACAATTGGTAGCGAGGTGCTGGAAGTGGTAAAGGAATACGTCTACTTAGGGCAGGTAGTGACAGGTGATCCGGATCGTGAGAGGGAAATAACTAGAAGGATAAGAATGGGGTGGAGTGCATATGGCATGTTCTCTCATATCATGAAAAGCAGGTTACCAATGTCCCTCAAGAGAAAAGTGTACAACAGTTGTATCTTACCGGTACTCACCTACGGGGCAGAAATGTGGAGGCTAACGAAAAGGATTCAGCTTAAGTTAAGGACAATGCAGCGAGCCATAGAAAGAAAAATGATATGTGTAACGTCAAGAGACCGGAAGTAGGCAGAGTGGGCCGCAATCAAGAGGAAGAAATGGGCTTGGGCAGGGCATGTATTGCGAAGGCAAGATAAGCGCTGGTCCTTAAGGATAGTGGAGTGGATTCCAAGAGAAGGCAAACGTAGCAGGGGGCGTCGTAAGGTTAGGTGGGCGGATGAGATTAGGAAGTTTGCAGGCATAGGGTGGGCGCAGCTGGCAAATGATAGAGTCAGTTGGAGAGACATGGGAGAGGCCTTTGCCCTGCAGTGGGTGTAGTCAGGCTGATGACGATGAGAAAAATTCACAGGACAGTAATGCGTCTGTAACACGAATGTTCAGTGTTAGCTCATGCAGGGAAATGTAGGAATATTCGGGAGCAGGGAGCTTGGGTGAGGTGGAAGAGGGGAGTAGGTGGGGGACTGCACGTAGATTGGGAAGAGTTTGGGGAGTGTTTATATGTTCATTGACCTTTACTGTGTCCTTCTTCTTCACTTCACTTTTATTTTCCTAAAGACCCCTTTATTTATAGTATTCCCTTTTTTTTATAGTATTTCTTAAGAGGTGGGGTTAACATAAGGAATTAAAACATTTTTTTTTTTATGTAGAGGTGCGATGTGACTTTATCTAGGAAGGCTGATGGGCAGGTGACGGCTGTAATTGCACCATCACGCAATTGCACTTTCTTGAGATTCTATTTCCACATTTAAGAAGCTGCTGTAGCCTGTCCTGGGGCATACTAGGTGAAAGGCTGTGTTTAAATGTTTGTGAGAGTTTGTTGGGAGTGGCTCCAGCCCACTGTCTCCGATCTGTGTGTCGAGGGGCTTATAACAGCTCGGCTTCTATCTGGTTGATTTTTACGTATTATGTATTGGAAGTCATATATATATGTATTGCGGGGTGTTAATTGCAGAGATAAATATGTTTTCTCCGTTTAAACGTGGCTGACACAGTACAAAACTGCCAGACCCCACCCCGTGATCGCGTACGCTACTGAGCGCACGCCGACCACAGCGGGCCTTGCTCTGAGGGAACAAAAGAACGGCACTGTGGCTGACACAACCAGGCATTTATTGCTACAAAAACTAACGCCAGCCAGCAACAAAATACACTAAGGAATCGAGGTCGTCCCGACTCACCAGCTAGGTAACGAATTAATGTTTGCCCACGCTAGGGCAATGGATACTCTGTGGCTGGATGGGACGAGACGCAGGAGAATGTTCCTGCCCACCCTGCTGGAGGAGAGCGGAGCGGGCGACACGTCTGCTCGCGACAAGCATCCCAGCCTAAGAGAATGTGCTCTGTCCCGCGTGCGCGCGCGCAGCAGTCATGCTCTTTGGGCGCTCGTGTCACTGCAACGACACTGCGACGCTGACGATTTTTGATGTAACACTTACAACAACAACACACAAGAATTTTTGAACCTCTCCTGAGTCAGACTAAGGCACCTGTGGATGTCCTGTAGCCTTGGTGGATGGAACCGTGACAGACAATGGGAATTGAAAATATAGCCGTTAAATGCATTCCTGCATTAAAATCTAACAGAATGTCGCCACTTGGATCTGGCTTAGTTGTAGCACACGTGCAAAAGTTTTCTTACTTGCCGTCAGGTTGCCGACTTGCTTGCCGGCAGCTTGACCTGGCATCCCCTGCCGAGAGGTGTGTTGGATAGGTACTGGTACAGGCTGTTCAGCTACGCTCCTTGTTGTTCCTCTAATTCTACTGCAGGGGCTGTGTTGGTTCTCTTCCTCTGTCTTATTTCTAGCAGGGGCATTCCACATATTGAATGTTTTTGTGCCACACATTTAGGGGCTGCAATGCCAGAGGGCTCATGTGTACAGGTGGCACCTCCTGGTGGCGGCTCCCACCACCCCCACCGGGGCGTGGAGCCAATGGAGCGGTGCCTGCTTGGGGGCCAGGTGGTGCAGATCCCACAGGCGCTGTGCGAGCAGGAAGCCCTGCTGCGGGCTGTGCTCAGCATTGACACCTGGAACAACGTCCTCTCCGAGGCACACAAGATACGCCTCATGGTACGTTCCTGCACCCCCCTCCTTCCACTGAGGGAGCAGGGAGGGCCAACTAAAACTGTTACCGCAAGCCCCTGCCACTTCACCCCTCTCCCCCTCTCCGAAATATCCCGGATAGCAAAAAAGCAAGGAAAGAATACTTTACAAGGTGGGGCCATGACTCCATGCCTCCCGCTAACATCAGAGGAGGAGGATGCTTGCAGAGGCTAGTCGACGAGGCGTGAGAGAAAAAAAATTGGTAAGGGGTTTAACTTAGTTAAACCGAGCAGACATGCGAAAGCAGGTGGGGATTCTTCAATTGCAGGAGGCACGTAAGCTCCGCCTTAAGGGCATGACGTGATGTATTTTGTGGTTTAATGTCTGTATATGCAGAATTGCTCACTCTCTGCCTAACATTCATAATTGGCAGTGAGTCCTGATACCACTACCAGCGCAGTGGAGCAGCGGTTAAGTGATGCGCCACTGCCAAAGCCAGGCAATAAAGAAAAAACTCACACTGACACTGCCCTCTTAAAAACCTGACGTATTGAAGCTTTTTCTTCAAAAAATTTCAGAGAGGCAGCGGAAGGAGAGGAGCATGGCAGAGTGGATGGCTGTAACTCCTCAGTTAACGAGTCTCTTCAAAAAACGTTTGTGGCCATGTGTTCTGGGGACAATGCCTCTCAGCCACAGGGGTAGAAAATATTTTCGACCAGAGGGTGGTGAGTGGCCCTATAGTGGCTTTACTGCATGACAGTGATGTGACGTTGAAAATGAGTACAAGAGACTGAAGGCGACCCTCAAGCACAGCCCACATTCACCTTATCACGTGGTTTCACAGCGTTCGCACTGCTAGCAGGTGCCTAAGGCTGTGCAGCCCACCAGTCTCTGCGCGTGGCAAGAGATTGAAGAAAGCCATTAGGATATGTGGCAGTTGCAGGGGTGCGATGCACAGTTTGATGTATCGAATGACCAGCGAAATTTCAATTTGATGTACAGCTCGACTTTTCTATAGTTTTGCAAAGGATACTCAAAGGGATCATCTTTGTGTTAGAAACAGCCAGTAATTCGATATGTCCATGCTCCTCTGCATTTACATAAAATGAAGCAAACAAACCTAAATGCGTCATGCTCATTAGCAAGTGGTGAAACACTATGCGGACAAATCTTTGTGAGAGCAAAGTCATTAGAGTAGCGAGAGATACTTCAGCAGAGGTGATGGGACTGGAGGCTGATTGTCCCAACCACCAAGTACAGCCTTATTGTTTAGTGCCACCTCATTTTAACGGTAGACACTGAGGACAAGGCTGTCCAGTTTATTTTAGTAAAAATTGCTTCTACAGCTTTTTCTGGCTTTGTTGAGGTTTGTCCAGCTGAGAAAATTTTCTCTCCACCTGGTTCAAACGTGTGGTGTCTGTGATCACCCATTGGAAGTGGATGGTGTTGCAGCAGGGATCTGCATGAAAAGGAAAAGTCTCGATGTCATTGCCTTGCATGGTGCCTATAACTCATTTTCTTGCCTTTCCTGGCTTATGAATGCACCATACTCGAGGAATGTAGTGTCCTTGCCACTAAAATGGGTTGATTTGTTGATACATGCCAACTTCAGTTTGTATTGCGTGTACTTGCTCAGAGGCATGCTGCAAGCTTTATGGCGTCTTTGTGCTGCCTTTGCAGGAGTTCCTGCCCAACTTTGGCGAGAATGACAAGGAGGAGAAGGTGGAGACCCTGCAGTGAGTAGTAGTAGTTGGTTTCCTTGTTTGCTGGTGCATCTGCACAGGGGTGGGCCCAGAGTGATATGGAATGTGAAGGTTTGTGTGGTTTTATACACGAGCACACCAACACTATTTCCTGCTGGCACATGTGTCAAGTTTCGCTTAATGTTTTCTCGTTAAGGCGTAAGATTAGTTTTGTGGTCAAAATATTACTGAGCTTGCTTTGGCGTTTGAAATTTTCTTACACATTCCGTGGAGAATATGGTTTCTTGGGTTCATACGTAGCACACCAGCGGCATGTGGTAACATATGTATGAGGTGCTTCCTAATTTTCGTTTGGTAAAGCATAAGAAAATTTTGGTCGCTAAACTGTGCCCAGTAACATTATGGCGAGGACTGAACATGTGCTCTGCTTTGCCATGGTGTGAAAAGCAGCGCCTGCTCAGAGGTGAGTGGAGTGGTTGTTTGAAAGTGTGTGACGGTGAAGCTGGGTGCATGTGGGGGGCAGGAAGAAAAAGTTTAAAAATGATGTACACTTGTGTTTTTCATTATCTTGTTTTTTGTCTTCCTGCACACTTGTGTAGTTGCTGATCAATGTTTTGAACTCCACTAACTGTCACAGACTGCACCGGAATGAGCCTGCATTCGTGACCACTTGTTGAAGTCCGAAAATTTGATTTTTTTTTAGGGGTCTGCAAATTGTACTTTTTCCGAATCGAATCAAATGCGGATAGAATATATGTGCTAATATTCACTACTTAAGTGAATAACTTGATGGTCATAGAGTTAATGTACACCCTAGTGGAGATTAATGTGGTGTATTCTAACAGCTATAGCTTTAACTTCATAAGTTACAGCAGCACTGCTGGTGACGCTTCAGTGTTCTGCATGTGCGATCGTTTTTTTAGAATATTCGCGCCAGTTGTGAATATTTGTATAAAATGAGCACTCATGCTCGGCTATGACCATCAAGTTATTCACGCAAGTAGTAAATATTAGTACAGTAAAAGCTCGTTAATTCGAACTCGAAGGGGACAGGAAAATTGTTTGAATTAAGCGAAGTTTGAATTATTGAATGGGTGCTAGAATGAGCGGGTATAGCACCCCGCCACATGGGCAGAACCCGAAAAAGTCACATCTGGGCTCGTTATCATGAGCTAGGTGCTACTACACATTTGTGGCGGGAATATTTTGAGAATTACAGTCAACGACCGAAAATTCGGACGCTTGATTTTTCGGACATGCTTGATTATTCGGACTGACCGAAAATTCGGACGCTTGATTTTTCGGACATGCTTGATTATTCGGACTCTGTTCAATTTTTCCTACTTCGCACTCGCCGCCAGTACCCAAGCTGCCAATAATGTATACAGTGGAACCTTATTGATTCAAACTGCAGGCGAGATCAAAAACTTGATCAAACAATATGAAATTCAAGCTTAAAGGGAGCCTCTTAACTTGCGATGCTGAAATTCTGCTCAAGTTGGCACATTGCACCTGCGTGGTTTCGAATTCTTACGGTTCTTGAATGTCTTCTGCCGCACGAACTTGAAAAGCAGTCAGAATTCGAGGAACTCATCTGTGCCGAGTCTTTCATCTCGAATACGGAAAGAGGTAGCAGCGAAGCGTGGGGGAGGCATAATACGGTTTCACGGAGACGGTGAGCGTGGGAGGAAATGGTGGTGCATTTCAAAGTGAGGTCAGCGTACCCGCGCCAAAACACACCGCAACCCTGACTTTTCTATCATAAAATCGTAAACAACTGGTGTTTCGATGACAGGCAAGACACCTCTCATTATACGCAAGCCACCACAGAGCGCATATTGCGGATACGATGCCGATTTTGGCTCTAGTGGTTAGGCCTAATGACGGAGGCCATTGCCGATGGAGTGCTTGCTTCGGCTGTTTCTTGGTTCATATTGTTTTGCCATCTATTGTTTTGCCATCTTATTGGTTTGCCATCCTCGTTCCAAGCCCATCGTACTGCGGGTGCAGCGCAGTTCCCGCAGCAGTGTGCTTTCTTTCCAGTTTAGAGTTTGTCCCAACCCGTGCGTCCATTGGTGACATGCCGAGGGCAGCACAGCCAGGCCGAGCTCGTGAAAGTGGTCGCTGCCCATTGTCTGTTTACATGTCGCGCAATGAAGTTTAGTCATTAGGAGCTTTAGAATGTGTGCAATACAGCTAACCTCTTCCTCCAGCATATTGGGAATAAGTTCGTAATTTTTCGGTAAAATTTGATTTTCCGGACTGCCTTGTTTTTAGGTCGTTTTTGCAGTCTCTTGAGGGTCCGAAAAATCGGTTGTCGACTGTAAATTCATCCGGTCCTAGTGGCAAATTAAATAATTTAATTGATCGGCCAGTCATGCGCAAGAAACAAGTACTGGAATGCATTCGCGTGAGCAGCTAGCTTTAGTGCTGGAATATAGGACGCTATTTATGCTCCAAGACATGTTGATTTGCGCTCGCGGAACTAACAAAAGCCGTCATCGCTCGAACTGCCATACTACGTTGTTTACACCACGTGATAGCGACCCAGTGACCGTGGCACAACAAAAATGTGGAACGGCTCGCGCCGAAGCATCAGCGGCGTGGGCGAGTGCTCCAGCAGCGAAAACCCGCTATGGCATGCACCGGAGCGCGGGCTCCGTGAGCCTCGTGCACTCGGCTTTTTTTCTTTTCTATTACTTTACAGGTGTGGTAAATTTGGAGCGTGTTTTACTCGCATGGGGCAACTTCTATCTACGAGGAGCGATGTCAGCGAATTAACCGTAGCGGATGTTGACTTGTTCAAATTATCGGGAGTTTTCCCCCATTGAAATACACAGGGCTGTGCCGGGACCCGGACGTCACTTCGAATTAACCGAGTTTGAATTAAAGAGCCTTTACTGTGCAAATATTCTATTCCTATTCAATTCAATTTGGAAAATGTGCCAGTCGATCCCAGATGTATCGAACTTGGATATATCGAATTATTGCCTATATCGAACAGTGGTAAAATCTCCTTGGGAATGACATGTAAAAGTATTGCAAATTAGTTTGCATTTATCGAACTTCCGTGCACCCCATATTTGATATATCGAACTCCGTGCCATGCCGCACCCCCGCAAGTACGCTTCTCCCAATATGCCTCAATATGTTTTTTGAGAAAAGTTTCGTTAAATCGGGACAGATGATGAAATTGGTTTCGTTATTTCAAGTCAGTCAAAGCATTGGACCATTCGTTAAATCGGGACTTTCATTAAATCGAGTTTTGACTGTATTTATGTTTCAAATTATCGATATATTGAACTTTTTCGCGATCCCCTTAGAGGTCGATATATCTGGGATCGACTGTATTTCCACATTTGTAAAAAAAAAAATGGAATTTTCGGACTTAAAACAAGTGGTCATGAATGCAGGTTCATTCCGATATAGCCTGCGACAGTTGGTGGAGTCTGAAACACTGGTCGGCAACTACACAAGTGTGCAGGAAGACAAAAACAAGATAAGGAAAAACACAAGTACTTGTGCGTGTCGTTTCGAAACTTTTAAAGGCTGGTTTAGAGGTTTTGTATGAGCACTATAAACACCATCACACGAATGAACTGTATCGCAGCATTGAACCCTTATCCCATGTATACTGATTGCAGCTAGTAGGATGGTATACGGCGTCGGTGTGGACTCTGTTTTTGGAAAAGTCGTGAAAAAAAATTTGGCAGGCCTTATTCGAACTTTGGCCCAATTATTGGGCATGTATTTCGAAAAGTTGAGAACATGTTTGATTTGTTTAGGATAATTTTGAACACCTATTGTTTAATTCGTTCGAATAATCAAATAGGAGAATATTCGATTTACTTTTCGAATATTCTCACACCCCTAATTCTCTAATTCGATACAAGCTAGCACAGCTGTCGCAGCAGACTTCAAGGTTTAGGCAATCATAATGCAACATCCACGGCGTCCACTCCGACTTGGATGATCCATGGTGTGGAGTGTTGTGGGAGGCCCTTCTTCGCCATGCACCCTCTCTCCCGAGAGCTGTCGTTGTCATGAGAAACCGACCCTGTAATTTCCTCAAGCAGCATGCACAGGCCAAAATTGTGTGAAGTGCAGAGCGATGGAGAGGGGTATGCACTGTGGCACACTAATACAAAATTGGTTTGTGGCCACTTGGACCACTTGCTGATGGCCCTTCTTTTACACTTTCTTAGGCCAGGCTTTGGTCAGGATTCGAGTTTTGTCATGAAAGAGATATTCTGTGAAAAGAACTTGGTATTTATCGGTGTTTACTGTGTGATGTGAAAACACTTTTTGCTCAACTTATGTTCCAAGTACTGCAAGTTTGAGTTAATAGAAAGCTTTAGTATAGCAGGCTTCGTGTGAGTGTGTGCTTAGTGGAATAATGGATGCATAGTGCACATGGGCAGAATGATAAGAAGGAAATAGCGTTAGCTTACATATGCCATTTTTAGAAGTCGGAATTGCAGATTATGAGCACTTGGCATAAAAACATGGTGGCATTCTTCAAAGCTAGAGCCACGCACTTCAGCTGAATAAGCAGTCATTGCGCTGCAAGTTGGCATGTTTACCGGTAACTACTGTCGTTCTTGCCTTTCGCTATGAGTGACCTTGCTTCAAAGACAATGTGCATGCTGTAATTCAGCCCAGTTTTGAGATGCACTGTTGATTCTGGCATGCCAAGGCCTGGTGGGGCCTCCACCTGTGCTGCAGCAGTATGAAACTGTTCGGAACGTAACAAAAATAAATTTTGAGCTTATTCACAGTGTCTTACACATTTAAATTACTTGGGACCACAATATATATTAAATTTAGAAAAATATTTCGATCATTACATGTCATATGATGGAAAGTATTCCTGCTTGAGTGTTTTTTTTTTATAACATTAACTGGATGGTGCCACACTGTTTATGTTTCATATTTAATGTAATTTTAATCATCGAGGCATTGCTTAGGCATTTTTCTGGTGGAAATATGCGTTATTATATTGAAGGGTCCCTGAAAAGAGTGTTTGAGGTTGGCTATAATACGCTTGCAATAAGTAGAGTATAGCCCACAGAGCATTCATGCTGTGTACAAGACCTCAAAAGCAAGCCGATCATTTACAATATATTTTTTAAAAATTCACGCTTCTATGCCTCGGGGCGATTAGCAGTGCTGTTCATTTTCCCGAACCTGTGCACAATGCGTCTTGCAGCGCTTGTTATGTCAGCAGCAGAGGGCTATCACGGAAACACGGAAATTCAAATTTTAACTACAGATATCCCAACTTGCTCAAAATGCAGTAAAATTCTTGCTGGAGGATATTTGTAAAGCGGCGTCCTTTAACATTCTAGGCATAATGCAACATTATTGAGAGCCCTTTTCAGAGCCGCCTGTAGAAGCCTGTAAAAGATTCTGATTTATAATATTTTCAGAAATTAGCAGCTGTGGCGACCATTTCACAATAGCTTCTCGCCTCCATGTAAGTTTGATCGCATTTAATGCTTTCAGAACGCTATACTAAAACTCTATACATTGATGAGTCATTCACTGCATGCTAATGTAGTTTCCGTTAGGCTCACTATTAGCCCAACTAGCCCAACAATGTGTGTTACTGTAATTCACCTCCATTGAAATGTGGCTCCTACAGCCAGGATTTAATCCTGTGACCTTGGATTCTGATACCGAATGCCAATGTCGCTTGGCCACTGTGGCTGTTGTGGCTTATCTAACATGATTTTAGTTTTGATGCGTGGTCACTATTGCTTTACTTTGCTGGTGGTGCCCCATATAAGCCGTGCTTAAAAGCCCGCACCAGTGCTTACTAGCAACATGTTGTTCACAACTACACTCGTTCACAACAACACTCGTTCACAACTACATTCCAGATGTAATTCTTTACACCGAAGAAACGAACAGCTGCGCACCGGGTCGCAAGTTTGACATTTACAACAAGTGATACAAATGTGGCAGTTGTAGCAAGGCACTGTAGCAAGGCAGCTGTTCCACGTGATGTCATGGTGTGGCTGGTTGTGAAGTGCGGGATTTCACTGCATTTCGACATTAGAACGACATGCTGTGGAATCACAGCAGTGATCACGACGGCGCGCTAGTGAGGATGATGGCGCAAGTGTGGACGAGTAGTCTAGTGACCAATACATTTTCGTTTTGGAATGTGTCCACAGGCACACCCACGCGCGGCAGCCAATAGTGGCTGGCGACAAGTGGTGGCCACAGGATAATGCTATCGTGTTCTATTATTAAAGGCTAAGTTTAAAAGACCTCCAAGTTCTTTTTTTTTTCTGAGATGTGATGTGGGAGGATCGACTTACCGTATTTACACGATTATAAGTCGACTCGAATGTAAGTCGACCCCCCCAAATCGCGTCCGAAAAAAAAAAAAAAAAGTTGATGCGAATGTAAGTCGACCCCCCAATCGCATGTACGAAAAAAAAAAAACACTGGTGGAGCGCTTCAAAAACGAAAATTTATTGCATAGATGGGCTATTCATCCTCACTTGAGTCATCTTCAGTGGTACTGCTGTCGTCGTCGTCGTCGTCGTCGCCGCTGCGATCCCACAGCACATCGTCCTCCATGGAAAGCCCGCACTTCCTAAATGACCGCACCACGACATCGCGTGGAACGGCCGCCCAAGCGGAAATCACCCACCCGCACTCAGCCGCCAGGGAGGCTCTCTTCACTCGCCCCGTTGGCGTAAGTTCCCGCGCTTCTGCCGCCAGCCACTCGTACTCACGCCGGAGCAAGTGCTTGAATGGCTTGTTAATGCCAACGTCTAGCGGCTGCAGCTGCCCCGTCAGACCGCCGGGAATCACCAGCATATCTGTATCTTCTTTTCGGAGCTCTGCCTTCACTTTCGCAGTAAGGTGGCTGCGAAATGAGTCCAGCACGAGGAGGTTCGGATTGCGATTTTTGAGGGATGCCCCTGGCCTCAAAAGCCACACCCGACGGTACCAATCAGTAATTAAGTCGTCCGTCATAAAGCCTGTTTCGTTCACTCGCACAATCCCACCTTTCGTGAACATTTCTTTTGGCTTAGTTTTTCTTTTGTATACGATGTACAGTCGGAGCTTTGTGCCATCTGCCAAGCATGATAGCATAACAGTGAACCGAAGTTTCTCGTTTCCTGTCGTGAGAAGCTTAACCTCGCGAGCTCCTCTCACGCTCACTGTTGTGTTGCTCGTCATGTCGAAGTAGACGGGAGTCTGGTCCGCATTGCCGATTTGGCCGAGCAGGTATGGCCGCGAGTCGCGGAGCTTGAGGTAGTGCCTATGGAAGGCGAGAACTTTCTCCTCGTAAGCAGCAGGCAGCTTCTGGCATACACTAGTATGCCGACGAAGAGAGAATCCAGCCCTCTTCATAAATTTCGAAGCCCAAGCCCTGCTGGCTTTGAAGTCTGTTCGGAGTATTCCAGCTTCCGCAGCAAAGACCCGGCCTTGTTGCGTGATCATTTCGAATGTCACTGGAAGGGACCGATCACGTATTTCGGTGACATACGCTGCAAGCTTGACCTCCAGCTCCAGAAAGCGTCCTGACTTCGGGCCGCGGAAACCTCTTTGCTTGGAGTCGCAATCAAAAATTCTGTCGCGCTGCTTCCACCACTCCCGCACCAACCGTTCAGAAACGTCGAACTTGCGGCCCGCCACGCAGTTGTTGGTTTCTACGGCGTAAATGATGGCCTCCCTCTTGAATGCTGCAGTGAATGAGCGCTGAATGCTTCTCGAACCTGGAGAGCTCATGGCGAAGCACGCGGCCGGCAGTCGAGTCAAAAGCACCAACTCCAAGCACCACCAAACAAAGAGTGATCGGTGTCGGGGCGTCGGCTCTTCCAGCAAACATCGCCATTCCCCAGAAGCGCCGCTGTTACATATTGCGCAACCAACTGAAATAGCGGCTCTTCCATCAGCTAGCGACACTCCCGGGCGCTGGCGCAGACTCCGCGATTGGAACAACGGGACAGCGGCCCTTCCGGCCAGTGAAATGAAATGAAATTGGTTTTTGGGGGAAAGGAAGTGGCGCAGTATTTGTCTCAAATATCGGCGGAAACCCAGTTGTAAGGGAAGAGATAAAGAAGGGAGTGAAAGAAGAAAGGAAGAACGAGGTGCCGTAGTGAAGGGCGCCCGAATAATTTCGACCACCTGGGGATCTTTAACCTGCTGTACTGACATCGCACAGCATACGGGCGCCTTTGCGTTTCGCTTCCATCGAAACGCTGCCGCCGTGTCAGGTTCTAACCCGGGTATCCTGTTCAGTAGCTCTGAACCATCACGGTAGGTAACGGTGTGCGCAGTAAAAATAAAAAATGAAAAATCCTGGCCGAAAAGCCCGCGGAATACCTGAATGCTACGCTTGGAGCCGTAGTGCGAACAAAAACTTCTAACATCGCAGTAGCGTCCCTGATAGATTCTCTTTCTTGCTTTTATTGGCAGTTCAAGGTTTCGTTACGATTGTAAGTCGACCTCCCCACTTCGGAATTTTAAATTTCAAAAAAAGGGTTGACTTTCAATCGTGTAAATATGGTACATTCGAGTCGACTTACATTCGTGTAAATGTGGTACCTTCATATCGCATGAAAAATTTGAAGTTAAGCAGTCTCGTCACATGTATTGTTTTCCGTTGTTTTATGAGGTTTGTCATCCCGTCTTGGTGGATGTACAACTATACGTTGTGCCTTTTACCTTCAGGCTTATGCCATAGCATTGGGCTGCTGATTTGCTTTGTCCGTCCCGGGGCATTGAATATATGCTGACGGGCATTATGTATCTCGTCCTGATCGAAGTTGGTGGTCGTGCTGAGTGGTAGCTGCAGAATCTCTCGCATTTAGAGGACTTCGGCGAGAAACAAGCATTGGAATTGGATACCGAAGTCGGGTTACAAACGTTTGAGTGTATGTACTGTGGAAACGATCACTAGTGCCGAGATGTTGCATGTGTCGTCTTGTCTAGGAAGTTATTGTTTCATTCACTGCACGACTCTATTTATTTAATTTATTTTTCCAGGTGGCTCGTCATACACACATGCACTGCAAGTGTCGAATTGGTGGATAGCCTCAAGGATTGGCCGGAAATTTGGAGTGCCCCTATTGTGCCCATGTTGCTGTTGCAACATACAAACTGAGTTTGCGTTTGCGGACCTGCCCACAATGTGTTAAAGTCTTGTTGTGGCACTGCGATCATACCACTGATAACCAGGTCGAATTTAACACAAAAATTGGAGGACACTTAAGCTTTGCCTTTAAGAGTGGAACGCGACAGCGTGTTGCAGCACTGCCAGAGAGTCCACGGAGCGCTATCACCCATTCTGTGCGGTGCCTTGCCCGTTAGACAAATTGCTCTGCTACGTATGGTGAAACGGGCGTGCGGAGTGGCAAACCACGAAGAAGCGGTGCCAGGCGGCCTTGCCGAAACCCGCGGGACTCAAGTTGCAGTGGTAGTTTGTCGGCGCATTGTTCTCCACAAATCCGATGCCAGGAACACCAGCATAGCTTCCGCGCCCGCCGCGCCAAGCTTGGCACTTGCTTCGTGGTGAATGCCCTTTGGATGTTCGCTGTTGGCTCACTTTCCTTAAAATCAATTTTCGTTTCATCTTCCTTTCCTTAGGGTGCAGTTTGGGTGTCCACAGAGATATGTGAGACAGGCCTCAATTTCTTTCCTTAAAACCAATTTTCATTTCATTTTCCTTCCCTTGTGGTGCAGGGGTCCAGGTTGTCCATGGGAATATGTGACAGGCGTCCCTTCTCGTTTCCTTGCACTGTGGGCACTATCTGTTGGGGGTGCTATCTGTTGGGGGCAGTGGCGTGCATTGCGAGGAGGAGGAGTAGGAGGGATTTTTCAGCCCACAGTGACAGGGCAGGAGCTCCTTAATGCTGTTGTTAAACAACAGCATTAAGGAGCTCCAGCTCCGACATTGGTACCGAATCCTGATTACCTTGCCACTTTTGAACGGCATTGGTAAAGAGATAGGAATCTTTTATACAGCAAAAGGCTGACAAAAAATGCTCCGCTGCAATGCATAACGCACGCGGCTGCATAGCCCACTCGAGCCTGGCAACAATGGACCGGCAGAAACAGAGGTGGCTGTTGACGCACAATGCACTGGGTTAGAAGTATTTTCCTCTTCTCTAAGTAAGCCATTGTCTATAGGCTAAATAGTATTGGCTGTCCGTGGAATGTGGTACAGTCAAACTCTGTTATAATGAACAATGTGATTCAACACAATATGAAAAAATGATACGATTACCACAGTATGCATCGGTATTTACTGCGGAGTGTTATGCCATCCTCGTAGCCGTAGAACAAATAGTAAAACAAAATATAAAAAATAGCATCATTTACACCGATTCACTGAGTATGCTCAAAGCGCTGCACTCTACAAATGCTGCTGAACCCATAATAGGAAAAATCATACATAACATAGTTAAAATCACAAAGCAAAAACATAACATTATATTGTCACAGGCCAGACGGAGAACAGTCGTAGACGTAGAGGGGGACCGCAGAACGGCCGAGGTTTTTAATCGCCCAGAACAGAGCCAGCTCGAGCGCGCCTCACGCGAACGCGACCACTTTGTCCTCGTCACGGCTTAGCGCGCAGGTAGCTCGAGCCAGGTCCGTGGCATTAGTCCCCCGAAAAAGAAGAGCATCGTCCCGATGCGAGGGTATGTACAAAGCATGCCCGCGAAGCCCGCCCAGAACAGTCGCCGAGTACCTCTCCGAGGCTGTGCTCATGGAGAGGGCGCTCCAGCAACGGTACAATTTCTACGACCGGCAGCTAAACCCTATCTCGGCTCTACACCCCCTGGATGCTGCTTCGGGGGCCAATACAAGCTCCCCTCGGGACATTGTGCGTTCTGTGGTCCGTGAGGAGCTGCAGAAACTTCAGGGGATTTTTCCTGTGGACTCTCTGACTAGTGCCATTCGGGAGGAAGTTCAGCAGGCGCTCAGATCGCACGTCGCTCCAGTAGAGCCGCCACCACAGCCAGCTGCTTGGCCGCCAGCGACGTATGCGGACGTGCTGCGCCGTCCTGCGCCGGTTCCCTGCGCGCCACCGTATGCCCCTTCGGTAGTCGCAGTACACGCCGAGCAGCCGGTTCCCTACTGGCAAGCTCGACGACAGGCGCCGAGGAAGACCAATATTTGGCGGGCGCCAGACCGACGTCCCCTGTGTTACCATTGTGGCGAGGCCGGTCACATCTTCCGGCGGTGTCCATATCGGCCTCTGGGATTGCGAGGCTTGTCTGCAGGTAGTCCCCGTCCGTGGCATGCCGAACAGCCTCAGGAGTTTGACGAATACGTTACCCGCCGGCGTGGTTCACCACCTCCTCCGCGCCAAACGTCCCGATCGCCCTCACCTCGCCATCCGTCGCCTCATCAGTCCGGTTATGGACCTGGTGCACAGCGTGAGTCCTCGAGCCCGCACCGGGAAAACTAGAACAGGCGACCTTTGGAGGCGAGGCCGCCGAACGCCGTATTGCCGAAAAGCTTCCACCGACGCGCCGACTGACCCTTCCCGAATCGACGACCACGATACCGATGACGACGACGACGACGACGAAGACGGCGCCGACGACTGGGTCTGGTAAGACCAAGGTCTCCCTTGACATACCCGTGCTGATTGACTCTAAGGAGGTTAGCGCACTAGTGGATACGGGTGCGGACTACTCGATAATGAGCGGTAGGATGGCTAAGGTGCTGAAGAAAGTTATGATGCCGTGGGCAGGGTCACAGATACGTACGGCTGGTGGCCACGTGGTTACGCCGCTCGGAATTTGTACGGCAAGAATTACGGTGCGCGGATGCACGTTCGTGGCAACGTTCCTCATTTTGCCTGAATGCTCACGAGACGTCATTCACGGTCTCGACTTTCTTCGAGAAAATGGTGCGACTATAGACCTTCGAAATCGATTGGTTACATTTTCAACTGAACTCGCTGCCACCAAACCCGCCCCTGAGAATTGCAGAGCCGCACTGCGTATATCCGACGATGCCGTAACGGTGCCTCCACGGGCGAGTATTCGGGCTAGGGTCACTTGCGACGCGCCACATTGCGGACAACGTGTTGTTGAGCCAAATGTCTCTCTTTTGCTCACCATGGGTGTTTGCGTAGCAAGAGGGCTCGCCTTTCTATCTGACGGTCGCACTGAAGTCCTCGTGACCAATTTCAGTAATGAACACCGCCATTTATTTGGTGGCACAGCCATCGCCCACGTCGACCCCGTCCAAGAGGTGGCTGAGTGTTTCGCATGCCTAGAAGACACGCCTGGTGAAGTTGACGAAGAGGCAGTACGCGCCGTTCACATAAATGAGGGCCTCCCGCCCGCAGAAAGGCAGCAATTGCAAGAATTGTTGCTGCAGTTTAAGGACTGCTTTACCTCGTCGTCTAAGGTACGTCAGACGCCCATCACTAAGCATCGAATAGTCACGCACGATGGCGCGCGCCCAATACATCAACAGCCTTATCGCGTATCTCCCCGAGAGCGGGAGGCCATCCAAACGCAAGTGAAGGAGATGCTCAATGACGGCATAATCCAGCCATCGAATAGTCCCTGGTCGTCTCCTGTCGTTCTCGTAAAAAAGAAGGATGGCACGCTGCGCTTCTGTGTGGATTACAGAAAACTTAACAGCGTAACAAAAAAAGATGTCTATCCGCTACCTCGTATAGATGATTCCCTCGACAGACTGCGCCAAGCAAAATACTTTTCTTCGGTAGATCTGCGCAGCGGATATTGGCAAATAGAAGTTGATGAGAGGGACCGGGAGAAAACCGCCTTTGTCACCCCGGACGGCCTCTATGAATTTCGTGTGCTCCCCTTCGGACTCTGCTGTGCTCCAGCAACGTTCCAGCGAATGATGGATACCGTGCTCACCGGCCTTAAATGGCAAACATGTCTAGTATACCTGGATGATGTAATCATTTTTTCAACAACGTTTTCGGAACATTTGCAGCAGCTCAGAGTGGTGTTAGAAGCCGTCCGATCAGCTCATCTTACTGTAAACCCGCAAAAATGCCATTTTGGATTTACTGAATTGAAGTTTCTTGGGCATGTCGTCAGCTCCGAGGGCATCCGGCCAGACCCTGACAAAATTTCTGCCGTCGCGGACTTCCCGGTTCCCACTGATAAAAAAGCCGTCCGACGATTTCTAGGCCTTTGTTCGTACTACCGACGTTTCATAAAAAACTTTGCTAAGCTGGCCAGTCCTCTGACGCGCTTGACACGAGATGAGGAGCCATTTTTGTGGGGTGCCGAGCAGCAAACTGCTTTTGACGATCTACGACGTCGGCTACAATCACCACCAGTACTAGCTCATTTTGACGATGATGCCGCCACTGAAATTCACACGGACGCCAGCAACGTCGGTCTTGGAGCGGTTCTCGTCCAGCGTCCGAACGGTGTCGAAAAAGTAATCGCTTATGCTAGCCGTGCACTTTCCCGTGCAGAGTGTAACTACTCTACAACTGAGAAGGAATGTTTGGCCGTAGTATGGGCCATCACAAAGTTCCGCCCCTATCTGTATGGCAGGCAGTTCAAGGTTGTTACTGACCACCACTCATTGTGCTGGTTGACAAACTTGAAGGACCCATGTGGCCGCCTAGCATGTTGGGCATTACGCTTACAGGAATTTGACTTCACGATCATCTACAAGTCTGGTCGCAAGCACACCGACGCTGACAGCTTGTCGCGTTCACCCGTGCAACCTTACGAAGGTAACGCAGAAGACGAAGCATTCCTTGGTGCAGTCACGTCGTCCGACATCATCGCACAACAACGTGCGGACGACGAGTTGAAGCTGCTCATGGAGCATCTAGAAGGTCACCATCCCTCGATACCCAGCACCTCCACCAGATGTCACAGGCCAGACGGAGAACAGTCGTAGACGTAGAGGGGGACCGCAGAACGGCCGAGGTTTTTAATCGCCCAGAACAGAGCCAGCTCGAGCGCGCCTCACGCGAACGCGACCACTTCGTCCTCGTCACGGCTTAGCGCGCAGGTAGCTCGAGCCAGGTCCGTGGCAATATTCTGCTGGGTCCCTAGCCATGTTGGAATTTTAGGTAATGAGAGAGCAGATGCTTGCGCAGCACAATCTTGAATTGGTCATATAAAACAAGTTAGCATACCACAGAGGGATTTTTCTAAATTACTGCACAGTAAACTCAGAAATAAGTGGCAGGTTGCATGGGACGAACAGACAAACAACAAACTACATTCTATAAAACCTGTTTTGGGAGAATGAATATCATGTAAACATCAGGAGCGTTTTACAGAAGTTATTTTGTGTCGACTACGCATTGGACACACACACCTTACACACAACTTCTTACTGACAAAAAAAGACAAACCTCTCTGCGAAATGTACCAAATTTGTTGTGTACAAGGTCGTGAACAGTGGAGAAAAAACATGCTGATAAAAGAAATACCATTCCACTCGCCATGAATTCTACTCCAAAAGTAATTTATTGGCGAGAAATGTACACCTGTTTGCAGTAGGTAGTGATTTTTTTTCTTGAACACTGCGTTTAGCTCCATCACTGAGAACGCATTTTTGACATGCGACATCATTTCAAAACTCTTGTCCACTTCTCTGCGTTCCCAAACAGTATCGTTGCAGCACATCGGTAGCAGAAACGGCATCGCGAAGTGTCGGGCGAGGTCGATCATCTTCTGGAGCGGTCTGGAGGCGGCTCCTCAGGTGTGGCACCAGACACCAGGACACCAGAAACAATATCTGAATTCAGCGGGTTTGCTATCTCAGCTACATGGTCGACAACTGTAAAAAAATCCTCGAAGGCAACTTCTGTTGGCACAGTATGGCAGCACCACTGTCATCTTGCGCTGCGTGCACCGCACTCGCAGCTTCTGCACTCTCATGACACAGTCTAGCATGATGGAAGCAGTCCTCTTGAGACGGTGGTTTCGAGCGTCTCGAGTCATGTTTTGCCCGACGCGACCGATCATTTCGATTGCGGCCACTGAATTAATCTTCAACTTGTCACTAACCTGCAGTTTCACGAAAAGCTGCACAACCATACACTTCCAATAGCCTAGTATGAACGCATGGATGGTGCCTTGATCAAGTCGCTGTAAAACCGCTGTTGCATCTGGTGGCAGGAAGCAAAGCTCAATGTTTTTGAGTGAGGTGCCGCAGTGATGCCGTGGTGTGCTGATGAGTTATCCAGGAGGAGGCAAATCTTGCGCCCACTCGTTGCAAGCTCCATGGCAGGGCTTGCCGCTGTTTCATCGTCATCTGGCAAGATGAAGCGCCAGAAAGCAAGCACGGAAAAAAAAACATGGAGGACGGCGGCATACTGCAGCCTACGTAGGCTGCCGGGCTGCCTTCTCCTGAAGCCGGTGTGATTCTGGAGCTGCCTGCAATGCTTGACCACGTCGTAGGCAGCTTCCAAATACAGCGAAAGCTCGTTAATTCACAACTCGTTAATTCGAAATTTTGGATAATTCGAAATCGTCATCGTGGTCCGGTCCGCAGTGCATAGAAGTCTATGCTCGTTAATTCACTCAAAAATTGGCGCCGCCACCCATAATTCGAACTGCGCGCCGCCAAGCGCTGCTGTTGAAAACCATCGCTGGAAGCTTTCACGGCAGAACGATAGATGGCACAACCATCGTTGCTCCGCTAGGGTGCTGGAACAAATACTAACCAGTCTTTCCTGCCGCGACTGCTTCGAGGAGCGACGTTTTATGGTGTCTTCGGCTGGTCGTTCTTGAGCGCTCTAGAGCGCTACGTAACGGGTGGTTGTATTCGGCTGGTCGAAAAAGAGCAATTGACATGTATTCGGCTGGTTCTTTTCGAGCGCCTCTGACTTGGAGCGCTCTGTGCCAGAGGGCTCCGAGTTGCTTTCACTTTCCCGACGGAGCAACGAAAGCTCGGCTGGAGATCACATCACGTGATAGCCACGTTTTCCGGTGTTGGGATCCGTACCAAGCCAGGCCAAGCCAGTTCCGTAACCCGCTGCAAAATTTGGCGCCAACGCACGAACAGATCGAGTTGCCTCTGCACCGAAGTTGTGTACCGGGTACCGCTGTGCTAAACTTTTTGGTTGTTTTAGCTCTGCTGAGTGCACGCAGTTTTGCAGCATCATGTCGAAGCGGAAGCGCCTAGTGGCGTTAGCGAAGCCATCAGTTCTTTTGTTAGCTGCAAATTACAGCACCGACAGCAGTTCCGACGAAGATGACACTCACGTGTATACAGTGATATTCACAGAGTTGTTCACTGTGCCGGCTAAAATACCCAAAGTGACAAGTTACGTGGACACGACAGTGCGACATTATTCTGAATCAGAGGTAAGCGCCAAGGTGCGGTCAATATTGCTAGCTCTAATTTACATGTTTAACAGTTCCGCGGGAATTTTCGCCCTCCGCGCAAGGCTTGCTACGAGCTTGTCTCCAAGTTCGAGGGCTCCAATTTCTATCCTTCAAGCAGAAATCACGGTGGCTCACCCGCCAAGACGACAGAGGAGCGTCTTCTTTCGTTTCTTTGGTAAGTTTTCTGAAATTTCCCCAGCATGATAAGTAGTGAAACAGTGTTCTTGCTCCACACGAGTTGAATTTACAACTAGGCATTCTTGCCGGGATCGAGCTGAATTGCCGCCTGAAAACATCTTTAAAGCATTCTTTGTCTATAGCTAGATTTCTTGGACTGTGTCATTTGCTCGGTTGGCTATGTTTAAAATTGGTCAATCTACAGCATAATAAGCTGACTAGTTGGTACTGCAGTGGTTAAATTTTTCGTCGCTAGCGCACTGCTTTCCTGAATCCAACCCAGTTAAATAGCCCACACATCGGCCTAAAGGGGCTACTTTTGCATTGATAATTCATAAAACGTGCAACGTGCATGAGTAACATTGCTTTATAATTGTAATCGCATCAAAGCAATCTTAATTCTATGTAGCACTTGCAATGCATCAACATACTCAAGAAAGCGGTACAATAATGGCTTTACTCTTGTTTTTCAGGTATGCAAGTAACAAAGCATCCATGCGAGAGGTTGCAGTACTCTTTAACATGGTAGAATCAACACAGATGGCAGTGATAGACAGAGTTCTTCAGTTTCTCTGTCATATAGCACCAGAAGTCATCAACTTTGGAACCGACAAGGATGCCATCACTAAGGATTTTGAAAAAGTATGTACACTAATTGTTCTATTGAGTAGCACTATGCAAGTGCAGGCAGTAGACTTGACAGTCTGGTGAAGGTTGAGGTAGCTCAAAGTATCTAGTGTAGTTAATGACCTATCTTGCGCAAAAATCACTTTCTAGAGCAGCACTGATATGCAAATGCTTTCAACGCTTCATTTGAAGGTACCGCAATTACATTATGGATGTAAAATATTTGCATGCGTAATAGCACAAGGTATCATTTTTATCTTCTTGATTTTCTCACCTTTTCCAGGTTGCTGGCTTCCCCAATGTGATAGGATGTGTAGACGGCACCTACATACCCATGCGCTGCCCGAAGAACAAAGTGCGGTCCACAGATGAAAACCGGCACAACCAGGTGTCTCTCACTATGCAAGGCATATGCGACGCAAATGCAAGATTTGAAGACGTGTTCACTGGCACGTCTGGAAAAATTCATGATGCTAGAGTGCTAAGGCTATCCTCTATCAGTAGTGATCTTCCAAAAATTTGTGAAGTAAACAAATATCTGCTCGGTGATGCGGCTTACCCTGTCAGGGAGCATTTGCTCACCCCATATAGAGACTATGGCAACCTTACTGCAGCAAAAATTTCTTACAATAACCGCCACACAGCCACGAGAGTGAAAATAGAAAATGTGTTTGGGCTGCTAAAACAGAGGTTTCGGCAACTAAGATACATTGAGCTAACCACGATTGACAAGATAACACAGCCTATAATAGCATGCTGTGTCCTTCACAATGTTTGCATTGATGCTGGAGACTCTACAGACTACATGTTAACAGAGGAGGAGGTGGTAGAAAGAGCACTACACTTTGCCCAGCACTCATGGCAAAATGAAGTGGACCCTGAGCAATGTAGAGCGGGTCAGACGACACGTGAAAGTGTGCTACGTCATCTGGGGGAGCTGAAACGAGAGAAGCTAGCCGACCTCTTCCGAAGACGTGCTAGAATGAGGGTGCAGTATGATGCAAACTAGGCAATGCTCCCCTTGTTTGCAACCGTGTACAGAGCTGTGGCTTTCTCTTTACATTCATTAAGGCATTACATTATCACTTTTATTTTTGAGTCAAATGTTATCTTATTTTGTGCAAGCTGTTATATTCTGCTCTTTACATTTGCCTTCACACTGTGAGCTTAGAAATTGCAGTTAATAAATTGCACCTGGCTGTTTCATTCTTAGCAATGCAGTTGCAGTGTATTATTCGTGGCTGTTTTCAAACAACTCACTTTCTGCTTCACAGTACTTTATTGCAAAGAGGTGAAATGACAATATTCAATTGTGCTCCAAACACAAAGAAAACAAGCTGTAAAAAATAAAGTAGGAATTCGTAACATATGGTTGTGGATGGAAAAGTTAAAAACAGCTGTGAACTGCTCCACAACTCTGTGTAAACAAGAAAACGATAAAGTAACACAGCTGCAGCTTAACAGCAATAAATAAAATATTGACAAATATTCTGACTATTGTAATAGTAGACTAGTAGTGTAAACATTGCCAAGATGTGACGATGTCTTCTCAGTCTTCTTGATGCAAAATTTTCTTCAGCGTTTCCATGCGCTCTGCATGTGCCCTTAAGCAATTCCTTATGTCGTTCTTCTCTCTTCTTCTCTCTTTCTTCCTTTTTGGCTTCGTTTTCTTGGACAATTTCTCTCATTTTCTCAAAAAATAAATCCATGTGCTTTACTCGTGAAGTACTTGGCCGCATGCTTCTATCTGCTTTGCGCTTTTTGTACGGCCTGACTATATCTGGTTCCTCCAAATTACTTTGACACAGATCCTCGGCTAACAAATACTCAGGTGCAGTATCAAGCTCTGCAGAACCCTGGCTACTATGGGATGAACTTTGCACATGTGTTGCTGTGTTTTTGTAACGGACATTTCCAATGCCTCGTAGCACCTCGGGCTCCAAGCTATCATCAATGGCCCTTATAGCGGAAAATTCCTCTTCAAAAGTTGGCCGACAGGGAGCTTCTCCTGACGTTTTGTTGACCTTCTCTTCGCTCTTCTTTCTTTTAGCTACAGTTTTATATCGAGTTTCACACTGTATTGCAGTGCACTTGGTTCCAAGGACCTCCTCTATCTCACGAGCAATCTGCTCGTACATGGCGCGCTTTGTCCGAAACCTCATCAGTGGACCCACTTTCGGCGTATACAGCGCATATTTGTCAAGGAGGTACTTCGTTTCCCCAGAGGTCCAGGGCACTGTGTGGAAAACAAAGAGAATACTAATACGTTTGGGTTTACTTGCAAGCCTCGGCAAAACATTGACGCAGAAATTGAACAGCTACTTAATGCCAGCTACTGCAGTACATTCTTAATGCTACTGCAGTACAATAAAATCGATTTCATGCACAGCGGCTTCACAATACTCCCTGCAATGCACAACTTTTAAGCGCACAAATCCCAACTGCTCTAAAATGGCCATGGAAAATATTAAATAATTAGTAGTAGTAGTATTTTTATTTGGCCATATAATACAATATGCCCTTGAGGTGAGGCAAAAGGAGGAAGACGAGGCAAACCTCCCGACGAGGCCTACACCCCGAATAATACATCGAACAGTGGCCGCATGAAAAAAAAAAACACTTTCATAACAAGCAACAAAAGTTATACGATAGAAATAGCAAACACTGAAAAAACGATGCAAAGATAATAAACAGCAATTGGCAGAAAACGCGATATGCACACTCGGCAGTAAAGGAAGCAACACAAAAGACAAAATATACAAAGTTAGCTGAATTTATACAGGAAAAAGAATCTTCAGTTTTTTCTTAAAACCAGATACACTATGACTTTCTATGGCGATTTTTATTAGAGACTGATAAGCATTACACAATGTTACAATTTGGTTATCTATAGTTCATTTTCCATAGTTTGTTCTAGGTCTTTCAGTGGGTAAGGCGACCGCACGTAAACCATATGTAACATTTCTTGAATTATAAGCATTTTGGAAAGACCTGAAATTATGCTTTACTTTGTAAAAAATGTGAACAGCCAAACTCAAATTGTAGGAATGAAAGAAGTGCGAACTTGAAATGTTTCGAAAAGAATATTTTCGACAACTGGGCTTGAACATAATGAGCGTAGAGCTCTTTTCTGAAGAGAACGCAATTTACACGAATCAGTTTTGTTGCAAGTTCCCCACACCAGGTTGCAGTATACAAGATGGGAATGAACAAGGTCAAAGTATAATTGTCTTCTAACCTGTAGGGGAAGTAGATGCCTAATACGATAGATAACACAAATAGACACAAATAGGCGAAGAAGTAAACGTGGGGAAGGGCGCACTAGTGCTGCATTTGAAATAGTCCACCATCTCCATATTAGCAAATGAAGTCCGTGAAAACAGGCTAGACCATGCAGACGCTTCAGCATACCATTTGGTGGAGCATCCATGCTACTTGGCTATCCATGCTGCTCTGGGCTTGAGTACTGAGGCTCATCAGATGTGCTTGGCTGGCTACCTGAGAGAACATAAAGAAGGCAGGAGAGTCATCATGTGATCGTTCAATGCGACCCTCACCCACACCGTGTTCTATCTTTACCAACATCAGTGTGTGAGGAAGAGCAGCATTAATTGGTCCCGACCTATAAATATGCCTATAAGTTGATATCAAGCAGCTGTAGAAAACAAATCTGATACATTTTTTCAGCGATGTGAACGGCACAAAGTAGCCACTTTTTAAGGCAATAGCACGATTTTTTTATTTGCAAATATATTTTCATGTGCGTAAAAAACTGGGTGAGCAGTTAAGGAAAAATAAAGCGAAAACAAACGAAAATTAGATGCTGGCAAGGAAATACAAGCGGGGTCATTAGCTTTCCCACGCAGCGCGCTTGTCACTGTAACCGCTAGATAAGTATTATTTCGTAATTTATGTTTAACGCTGACAACTGTATCTATCAGTTTGTTGTGAAGGCCTTTATTTGCCACGTCATTGAGGAGTATCAACAAAAAATGAAAAGCAGAGAGCTTGACGAAACGCGCCTGCATATAACGTGCTACGGAGCACGCAAGTGGAAGCGCAGGCGAACAGCGGCAAAGTAGGAAGAGAGTGAAAATGATTCATCCAAACGCAAACATATGCGACGGGTTTAGATGCAAATTAACCTTCCGTATGTCGCTTGCGCAGAACATCTTCTTTCTTGAAAATAGCCCACCATTTAGGCGCCAACGCCACAGCGAGTTGTTGCTACACATAAGAAATTTGGTGCCAGCACTCGTGTTTGCACGTTTACATCAAAGCAACTGGTGCTGAGTTTAAAATGAATGCATTGCAGTCGCTGTAAACTTACCGTCCAGCATTGTGTACAGTAGCTGTTCTGCCGTAGACGGACTCGAATCCCCGCCACCGTAAACGGACGCCATGTTGTTTGTTGCTGAGCGGCGAAACCGCAAAATGTTGGCGCTGCTGTCGAGCGCTTCCGGCCGCTCCGAAATGCACCCTTGTGTTCGGCTGGGGCGCCGTGCCTCCGGCTCGGATCATGACCCGCCCGCAGATTGGTTTGCTCCTGGGTTGCTCTGATTTGGAGCCTCAATGCGACCAGCCGAAGACGCCATTAGTGTTTTAGCCCTCGTTTTGCACGCCGCTTGCTGTGAGCTTGTGTCCGCGAGATGTGTTCGCGTGGGAAATACCGTGCCAAGACGGTGAAGGAGAAAGTGGCGATTTTACGCGAGGTGGACGAACGGAAGGCCAGCAAAGTGGAAATCGCGAAAAAGCACGGGATTCCACCGAGCACGTTGTCAACCTACGTCCGAAATAGGAAGGCCATCGAGGATGCCTACGAAGCCGAAGATTTCGCCAGCAACAGAAAAAGGCTCCAATTAGCCAAGTATCCGGAAATTGAGACCGCTGTGATCACGTGGGTGAAGGAAATGAGAAGCGCAGACATTCCACTGAGCGGCCCAATTATCATGGCGAAGGCGGCCGATTTCGCCCTGCGCATGAATGTGGAAGATTTTGTCGCCTCCGAAGGATGGTTTCACTGCTTTCGAGACAGACATAATCTTGTCTTCCGGGTGTTGTCCGGAGAAGCCAAAGAAGTGGACACAGAAACTTGTGCCACGTGGCGAAGCGGTGCTCTGCAGCAGTACTTAGAAAGCTACTCGGCACAAGATATATTCAATGCTGATGAGACGGCTTTGTTTTATAAGCTCCAGCCCGACAGAACAGTAACATTTAAACGGGACAGCTGCGCTGGCGGCAAGCGAAGCAAAGAGCAGATTACTGTTCTGGTCGCCGCTAATATGACCGGGACGGAGAAGATCCCTCTTTTTGTTGTCGGAAAGGCACAGAAGCCTCGGTGTTTCAAGAACATTAGAACACTGCCGACAGATTACGCCGCCAACGGCAAGGCGTGGATGACGGGCGAATTGTTTAAAAAATGGCTCCTGAAATTCGATCGGAGGATGAAGCTAGGGAAGCGTCAAAGCCACAAGGCTAGTATTTTTGCCCGCCAACACGACTGCGGCCTTGCAGCCATTGGATCAGGGGGTGATCAGAAACATTAAATGTTTCTATAGGCGCCACATGATCGAGCGCAAGATTTTGTGCACTGGAAACCAGAAGACTAGCACCATCACATTGCTCACAGCAATGCACATGTTGGCGCGTGCATGGGAGCAGGTCACGCCGTCCACAATTGCAAACTGCTTCCACCACTGTGGCTTTGCTGCCGGAAGTATGGAAGAAAGTGGCGACGATGGGAATCCAGAGCCTCTGCCTGCGGCTGTGCGTGCTGTGCTGCAGGACGTTAGTTTTGATGATTACCTTGAAGTAGACAGCGATGCAGCAGTGTGCAGTGCCCGAAGTGATGAGGACATTGTCGCTGAAATTGTTGGGGAGCAATCTGTCCCAGAAGAGGCAGAAGACGAGGACGACGACGAGGAGCAAGAGCCCGTGCGTCCGTCCGCGGCAGAAGTTATGGTAGCGCTGAATGTCGCGCGCCTTTTCTTCAGCTTTGAAGAGGGGGAAGAAGACTCCCTGCGTCGCATTCGCGCGCTAGAAGATCGAGTGACTACGGTAGCCCTCGAGAGAGAAGAAGCAGAAGATGATAACGGATTGTTTTGCTAAATAAATGTTTTTCGTGCCCGCCGGGCATCAAACGCGTCCATTTTTGCTCACTTTCATTAGTTCGAATTTTGGTTAATTCGAACTGGCCTGGCGGCCCCGTGGAATTCGAATTAACGAGCTTTTACTGTAGTACTGCAAAGCGAGGCTGGCCAGCGACACAGATTTCAAAGTGCTGTTTCCGCTCCCGCGTTTCATGTACTTGCCGAACCGCGGCTGGGCGGTCAGGTAGCGTGTTTGTGTTTGCCCTGAGACTACCCGGAGCCGACGCAGCAGCGCGTTGGCGTGTGTTTGGTGACAGATTGCGGACTTTTCGTAACCCATTGCAGGCGCTCTAGCGTTCAATATATTCAATGCGTAGTTCATTATAAAAATACAATTTACATTCACAATGCTAGAAGAACTTCAGAGTGTTCAATGTAAAGTATATTTCGCTATTTCCGTGTTCATTGTAGTTGGGTTTGACTGTACCAGGTGGAGCTTGTGTGTTTTTTTTAAAAGGTGAATTTTTGAAGGTGACCAGTTATTGTAACTGGGCTGTTTGATTATTTGAACCATTTTCCAAATTCTTGTGTGTCTGAGAAATCAGTTCGTGACTGTATTCCAGAGCTGTCGAACTGGCTATAAGTGTGGTGTTTTTCAAGAGTGCTTGTGCTGCTTCTGTTTTTCTTCTTTTTTGGCAGGCGGCTGTTCAGTGGCTGCAACTTCAGGTTCGGCAATCCCATCCATTGCTTCTTCTTGCGACTCAGGGGTGAGTGGGCACCTTTGTGGCTCAGCTTATGCTTGCCGCAGTGGGGTGGTCTCTGGCCGGCCAGATGAGCGCTCTCCTCTTCCTTCCCTCCTTCCTTGCCAATACAGTCGAGCCCACTTATAACGAACGCTTGTTTGGAGGATTGCATTCGTTGTATCAGAGGTTCGCAGTAGGTGAACTTCTCATTTTACAGCCAGAAATACTAAGTCTAACGAAACTGGCATTTTTTTCTCAGAAAAGTTTGTTTTGCGTGTCTGCTTATTTCAAGGAAACCATATCATGGCACATTCCAAGCTCTACAGAGCGGTCATACGTATGTTTCTTGCCAAAGCCAAGCAACAATCTGCTGTAAGTACACGATTTAATTAATTGCTGCTAAAGCGTTCGCAGCATCTGGTGGCAGGTCGGCCTCCTTGTCATCAGATTCTTGGCAGTCGGGGAGTGCTCATACTTTGCGTAGAATGTCTTTGCAGTGTATTACTTTTCAATGACAGCACCATAATCTGCATCTCACGAAGTCATCCCAGGTGAATTCATATCTGGCCATCTGTGCAGCAACAATGCGGTTTTACAAATCCACATGTGACTACTCATGTGGATGTTCAACAGCATCTTCAGTTGTTTCTTGGCCCATAAACTATGCTTTACGGAAGCAACATCTGATCCCATCCACATGGCATTAACCATTTCCACGGTGATCAATGAAGATATCCTGAAGCATTAACCATTTGCACGGTGATGAATGAAGATATCCTGACCGAAACATCACGATCAATTGCTATCGGCATGCGCCTTATTGTAGTGCTGATGCTAGGACATCTTGGCTGCGTGGATGACACCCATGTCCTTTGGCTGAATATTGCACTCTTCACTCAGTGGCAAGAAGAGCATAGTCACCACAGTGAGGGAAGGCAATGTATAGTGCGTCACAAAGTTGTCAAGCATGAGCAGGAGCTTTAATTTTTTTCGCTATGCCATGGTTGAACTCGACAGGCCACTCAATGAGAAAATTGTGCATCGAAATGAAATTCACGCTTGCTGCTTGAACAACAACAAAACGTGAGACATTATGCGGGGCTTTCTCTTTGGCCTATAGCATATGGAAGCGTACCTTCTAAAGTATCGCAGTTTGGTAGATTGCCGATGACAAAGGACAGCCACTGGTCACAGCCATTTATCCTCGTGCTCTGAAGCACGTTAAATCAGATGTCTGTAGTGCCGTCCACCAATGCTGGTGTTGCCTTTCAGGGCATTCGTTTTTGATGGCACCGTTTGGTAAAACTGTGTAGTTTTGTTGGTGGTGTCTTGCTTTCTTATTGCCTTTTTAGGTCCCCACATTCTTTCTGACGACGGGTGTCACAGGACCTTGGAGGCACTCTTCAAACTCCGCACTTTCCGGATACGTGGGTTTCCGCATTGCGGAGCCGAATTTATCGCGCCTCTTCATTCATTCTTACCGAGTTATGTTGCCACGGTCGTTCGTTGTATCTGAGACACAGGCCAATTTCTCTAATGTATATTTTGACGTTAGCACCGTCCTTCTTCATAATTAGCAAGCGTTCGTTATAACTACTGCCGTTATGAGTGGGCTCGATGGTAATTTATGTATTTATCAAAGTGTTAGCATTATAAGGATCTGCACGAGTGGAGATGGCAACTGCTGTCAAAAAAGGGCACGGGACATAATGAACCATAGTATGCCACCTCAAATATAATGAATTTTATTGTGGGAACCTCTGATACAACAAACCTAGGTATGTGACCTCGGATATAACAAATTTTCGTGTTAAATTCGGATACAATGATTTTTAGTGTGGTGACCCCGGATATAACAAACTTTCATATGCTTCCTTGAATATAATGAACCTGAGTATGCCACCTCGGATATACAGTCAAACCCCGCTACAACGAACGTCGCTTCAATGAAATTTTCGCTTCAATGAAATATTTTCAATTCCCCGTCAGCTCACCATAGAAGGTAATAGAACAAATTTCTCATCACAACAAACTATTTTTGGGGCGCGTTTCCGCTTGAACGAAATTTTTGCTATGCGAAGCTGGGTTTAAAAATCTATCTTACGGTAAAACAAGCATATCGCCGCCCATCTGTGTACTTCCGTAGGTCCACGCTGCTTTGTTTCATTAAACCTTAGCTGGAACCAATAGATCCACTCATTCAAACGCACATGAAGACCGCCATTGCTTGGTGGTGATGACAGTCGGGCTGGCTGCCTTGTGACAAGGCATGGGTGCATGCTCCCGTTTTCTTCCAAGCTAGAGCTGCAACCAATCCATCGCCCAAAGGACGCAGCAGCCTGGCAAAAGCAGCAGCGCATTTGCCCGTTTTTTTCACTTGTGCTTGTGCGCTGCTATCCACACGAGCATGGCAACTTTGTCTAGGAAGCGGAAGTTCCTTTCTTCCGAGGAGCTGAGTGATGAAGCCATAATTGAGGGCGTTCACCACAACGACGCATCCTCGGATGATGACAGCGACGCAGAGGATTTAGCACGGCCATCTGCACTAAAAGTGATGGAAGCATTTGATGTGCTCCACAGATTTATTGGTGCTCACGACGACGATGTCGCGGTGCAACTGCTCGCCGAGTGTGAAAATTGCGTCATGGCACTTGTGGCAAAAAAAAAGAAGCAGAAGAAGCTGATCGACTTCTTTGAAAATAAATTATGTTTTGGGACTATGTTGTCCAGCCTGACAGTGTTTTTGGGCTGATTTCGCCACAATGAAATTTCCGCTTCAGCGGAATTTTTTGTGCACCCCGTGAATTTCGTTGTAGCGGGGTTCGACTGTAACGAACTTTGTGTGTTCACCTTGGATAGAATGAACCTATTTGTACCGCCTCGAATATAATGAAGTTTAGTGCGCGAACCTCTGGTATAACAAACTTAGGTATGTGACCTTGGATATAACAAATTTTTATGTGTTAACCTCAGATATAATGAATTTTTGTGTGGTAACCCCAGATATAATGAACCTGAGTATGCCACCTCTGATATAACGAACTTCGTGTGTTGACCTTGAATAGAAAGAACCTAAGTGTACCACCTCGGATGTAATGAAGTTTTGTGCATCAACCTCTTATATGCTACCACAAGCTTCTTTTCCGTTATGATGGGTCAGCAATACATGCGTCACTTCCAGCGGATGCCATTTTTGAAACCTAGGTTGCCATACGAAAAATGTGTTCCAGTGACAGGAGGAAAAGAAGTTAGCAGGTTAGTGCTGCCATCTGTCAGGTAACGTGCCGTCTAAGCCACCGATGAGTGCCTCTTGTTCAAGATGCTGAAGAAGAAAAAGTGTTCTGTGAGGACGGGCTACTCGAAAACAGGCTAGCTGGTTCAGTAAACGAAGAACTACTGCACAAATCGGATGCACAGACAGGACGTACAGGCCACAAAATGGTATTGGATGTGCGGGAAAACTTTTATTTTGACGCAGTCATGCATGCGAGTTGGCAGAAATCTCTGAAGGTTTGTGGGAACGTGCATGCTTCATCTGCTGGTAACAATACTAGGTGACTGGGTCGCACAGCAAGTCTTTTGGTGCGCTAGCACTCAAGATGACATCCATGGCCATTTGTCCTTCTGGCAGGTGGGCCACCTGCCAGGGTGTTTATTTATGGGCCACCATTTGTAATTTTTATCTGGTTGTACCTGAGAATATGGTTACTACACAGTGGAAAAGTTTCATAGTGTTTTAGACAGAACCGAGAATCTGTGATTTCCAAGGCTTCACGTGGGTCTAACTATCGTATATGCTCACGAAAGAACCGCACCTCTAACTTGGCAGCTGGTAATTCAAGAAAAAAAATTGTCAGCCAAAAGAATTGAGTCATGTGTGCCTAATTCTGCCTGCATGGTATGTTCTGCTGGGAGCAAACAAATAGATGATAACTGCCTGCGGCACACAGTACGATCACGGATACATTGTCTTGCATGCCAGACTAAAGGGCCGTGAACACACTTTGCCTCAGCACTGCTAATTTGTCTTGTGCGCTCGACATTTGTACCAGAAAGGGCAACAATTGGACGGGGCACTTAAGCTCCATTTTAAAAGCATGACACACTAGTGTTAATGGGTAATTTCCCATAAATGCGGAATCGGTCATTCTCTACCTTACGTTCTAGATCCCTGGGAGTCCTCTTACCACTCCTGGCGGAGTGGTGCAGCGCCACTGCTCTGTGATGGAAGGTGCTACCACCGGTGGGGCTTGTGCCACCTAGGTTGCTCTTTCCTAGCAACCTCTTGCTGCCAATCATTAACTTAACTGCCACCTGCCACAGCGCCCAGTTTGCTCACAATCCAGTATCACCTACAACTCCAAATTTTCTGCACAATGGAAGCCCTAATCTTATCGCATTAAAATGTTATGCTGCGCAAAAGCTAGGATGGTATGCACCTCCACTAGCCATGGTGCTGCTCGCAGCGCATTTCCTTGCAAAAACGTGCCACCCACCGTGCTCAGGCACGGGCACCGGCGGTATACGTGATGTGGCATGCCACCCGCCCGGTGTCGCTTGGCCTAGCGTGGTTCACATCGAAGCCGCAGCAAAAGTGTTTTGAATCTAGTTACGGTTTATCATAAAAGGTCTAACCTTGTTACCTGTTTACCATCACTCAGTTACCTCACATTAAAATGGAGGCGTAATTCATTTTCATAAGGTCTTCAACACTCATAGAGTGCCACTCTGAATCATTGACCAAGGCATCATTATAGAATTTTAGCATTGTTGTATGGTAAACGGAGTGGATTTCAAGAGAAGGCAAGCATTGCAGGGGGCAGCAGAATGTTAGGTGGGCGGATCAGATTAAAAAGTTTGCTGGGATACGGTGGCCACAGCTGGCAAAGGACAGGGTTAATTGCAGAGACATGGACAAGGCCTTTGCCCTGCAGTCCGCATAGTCAAGCTGATGGTGATGACGGTAAACACGGTAACTGCCATCATACACCAAATGTGGCTAGGAAAGCCTGGCAACAGGCAGTTAATTTGTGCCAGGCCTGCGCTAATTGGTATAAAAATGTGTGTTGTGGCATGAAAGGGGGTTGTGTAATCAAGACTCCGCTGCTAACGGAAAAATTTTAGAGAAAAATGGCCCGTGTGAAAAAACCGCAAAAAAATGTGCCCCTTAGACATCAAGAGAACATCTTTGTAACCTTTAAGTGCAACCGTGACTGATATGTTTGCATAGAGTGACTGTAATCGACATTGTTTCCTGTATCGTCCGTGCCATACAAACACGCAAAACGCACAATACACTTGATATGTCACTTTAATCACATAGCAATATCGTAAATAACAAGGTATAACTATGATAAGGCAAAACAAGGATAAACAACGCTATGCAGTGGCCACACATACCTAATTTACACTTAACCTAACTATGCACATCAGCTGGAATTCTTTTCTGAGAGCACTCATCCGATTAATCTTTGTGGTCTATAATACATATTCTGTACAGCGTATACAGAAGACATGCAGTTTACAGTTTACAGGATGTGTGTCATTGGGAAAAAATTAATTGCAGCTCAGCCTTGGGACTCAGTCATGTGGCGACAAATCAGCCTCGAGCATTTCATTTGTTGCGACAGCTTCGAACATGTGAAGCAAATGTAAAGGTGCTCCATTAAAATTGGGTGCAGAGAGCCATTTTACTTCGTGCACACAAAGTTACCGTTGCACACCCTGGTTTAATTGGACTGGTATCGTCGGTGAAGGTTGAAAAATGAGCATAGCTTGCTCGACGTATATCTGATCACGAAGGAACAGATGTGCATAAGCGAACCATTGACTTATTATTGAGAAAGAGAGGCGTTTTTTTTGCCGTGTGGGCAGAAACCTCATGCACAAAGGTTTTCTTTGCTTTTGTAATTAATAGCACCTACGCACTTACACGCACACACATAGCATGTTTGCAAAAAAGCTTTTTTAAGTGCACTGAAAGTGCTGAAAGTATGCGAACTTAAGTCTAGCGGTGGTTTGTGCGCTTCCTCTCAGCTGTTTCTTTCAGTGCCATAGACGAATCGCAGCTGGAGGCAGTCGGTGTGGTCAGACTTCTTTTCGTGACCAGGCCATACATTTGTTGCATGTTGTGCCGTTGAGCTGCGGTGTGTTGTCCCTTCCCCCCCCCTCCTGGTGCAGATGGACTGCTTGTGCCTGACATTGCACGGACGGCGTCGCTGGTGCGAAAGGCCAGCTACCGGGACTACCGGCTGCACCAGCGGCGATACCACTGCTGCCTGCTCCAGGAGATTCTGGTGTCCCGCAAGGTGAGGGTTTTGAAGCGAAAAGCTTCACTACGCGGGTCAGAGCCGAGCTTCGCGTGAGCCGAACTGGTGATATGCGCATGCGCGAAAACGAGTGACGTCACGCGCCGCGTAGGTGGTCGCTCCGCGCCGCTGCCGCAGCCGTCGCCTGACCTTTTGGCGCAGCCGCGCGCTGCTGCACATGTGTGTCAACATGTGTGTCATGTGCATGCGCAAGGAGGCTATATAATGCGCTTGCCAGAGAATAGGCGTGCGCACTTGACATGGAAGGGAAGGAAAGTGTGGCTGCTGCTAGACTACGCAGAAGCTGAGAAATTAAATTTGTCCGATCCAGAAGTACTCGCTTGGGAGTTGGCTGCACAACAGCGAAAAAATGATAAAGCCAAAGCTAAACGTGCAGCCGAAACACCTGAACAACGGGAAATACGCCTTGCTAAATGACATTGGAAAAAATCCGAAAAGCGTGTCGCGGCCGCATCTTCAGCCAGCAGCAGCCAAGCGAGTGAGGAAGAGGAAACAAGAAAGTCAGAAGAGGAAAATCCCAATACTTGCCGTTACAAGCTTTTTGCTTGTATATCCAGGCTTAACCAGAGCTAAGCCACTGCCTAATTTTTAACTCCTCTTGATGACAGGTGGGATGTGTACAGAGACAGGGAGAGAGCACCATGGGTTTAGGTTAATTCTTTTGCAACTGCTAGAAAATGACTGATTTTGAGTGCTTAAAATAAAAATTATTTCTTCAAGAATTGCTAAACGTGATGTGCATCGTAATACATTAAACAATAGGTTATTGACTATATTTCTTAATGGATAAACATCACAGTTGTGTTTCAAAAATTTATTAAATCTGCTGTAAAAAAAAGATGTAAGCAAAACAAGAATACTGTATTTACACGACTGTAAGTCTACTCGAATGTAAGTCGACCCCGATATCCCATGTCAGAAAAAAAAAACTTGATGGTTGCTTAAGCTCCGTCTTTAATAGTAGAATGCGATAGCATTATTCGTCTGCCGCCACTTATTTTTGGCTGCTATCGGCTGCCGCTCACGGGCATGCCAGTGGGCACATTCCATTACTAATATGTATCAGTCACTGGGCTACTCGTTTACACTTGCGCCATCGTCCTCACTAGTACTCTCGTCATGATCGCTGCTGCAGTCCCACAGCACATCATAGTAACGTTGTCGCCCAGTGAAATCCTGCACTTTGCAAACAACCGCACCCCAACATCGCATGGAACAGGTGAAAATTTTGCCTTGCTGTAGCCTCCACACCTGCATCACCTGTTCAGAGACGTTGAACTTGCCGCCTGGCACGCACTTCGTTTCTTCAGCGTAAAGAATGACAGCCATCTTGAATAATGTAGCCATGAACGAGCGTCGGACACTTACCGGACCCAGAGCACAAATGACGATTGAGGAAGCACTACATTAAAAACTGGTAAAATGTGACGGGCAGTCGTCAAATGCGCCAAAGTCAAAGAGAAACTATGCGTGAACGGTGTTGGCTCTTCCTTCAACTACCCACACTCCCTGGTACCGCTGCCGTTCTGAGTGGGGGTGCCACCACAACTGGAACAGCAGCCCTTCCACCAACTGTCGACACTCCCTTGAGCGCCGAGTGCGTAGCTGAAAGTTAAAAAAAAAAAACCTTCGTGGACGATTAAGCTTTGCCTTCAAGAGTAGAACGCTATAGCGTTATCGGGCCGCCACCACTTATCAGTAGCTGCAATCATTAGCGACGAGCTGGGAGGGGGGAGGATGCCAGTTTGCCATAAATTGGCTGCCGCGCATGGGGAGCAGGTGCCGGTTCTGCGCGTTGACAGAGCAGCTGCTCAAGGCCATCACCAAGAGGGATGCGATGGATCCCCGCAATACAAATGCAACCACGCTGTAGCATCTCTGATGTCTCGTTTGTCACGCCACAACGCGTTCACTTGGTGCCCCTCTAACACGCTTGAACCAGCGACCCTTTGTGGCGTACGTGTTACATTCCTGCCTTGCTCGCAGTGGTCCTGGCTTCGAACCCCAGTGCCAGCGAATTTCTTTTTTCATTTGAAACTTCTCGGAATATTTCCGTCATGTTTCTGAGGCCTTCCTGTCAATCCTGGGTCACGGTGATGGCTTTTCAGCTGAACGAACTGTATGTGCTATCCTGTAAAAAAGTAGAGAAAAGTAGAAGGGCAGTGGCATTGCGTCTTGAATGAAACGGCATCATAGTGGGGGCCTAGTCATTTGAGCATCCACCTCAAATGTGGAAGGTGCGGGGTTTGAACCACAGTGCCGCCAGGTACTTACCAGTGATGCAGTGGGCACAAGCTTTCCCCTGGCCTCTTGGTCAGCTTCTTTGGGGTGCAATTTTGCTTGGGAAATGGGTGTTCTACCTCACCATGAGAAGTTAAAAAAATTGGAGCGGACACTTCAGCTCCTCCTTAAAGGGCATAGAAACACCTTCCGAGGAGAGCACATCAACTTGCTCAACCACTGTATTGTGTTGTCATGAAAACCTAAGCCAAATAATACACTTCTGCACACAGCAGAGAACCCACAATCACTCATGAAAGTTGGTGAACCCTTCTCGGCGACATTTAGAGTATTAGCTCTACTACTCGCGTTACTTGAGATCATGTTTTTCTGTCATCCAAGGTCATGTGTGCCATAGTTTTCAAAACGGCAGCCGCAATGCATCCGTCGCATAGCACAATGTATACATAGCACGTGGCCAAGATGGCCGCCATACTACAGGACCGAGGGGATACCACACAATGATACCAGGTGGTACCACACTATGGTAACCAAAGCTTTGTTCGATTCAGCCGTGGTTCTCTGCACCGCCGGCACCTGTTCACGGTGCGCTGCACCAAAGCCCTCTATTCACAGCGTCCGTGCACCACACTCCGCGATTGATTTGGGTGCAGCTGGGGTGCAAGGAACCTTGGCACCGTCCGCGAAGGAGGTGCAGAAAAGTTGTGCACGTGTTGATGGCCTTAGCAGATGACGTTTGCAGCCGACGATCGCAATGCTCGTCAATATCGATGGACAACTTACGGAAGTTTTCCCCGTCTTTGACGGATCCGGCGTCATTTTCTATCTACTCAACACGAGGTACTGTTCTGAGTTGTAGCTGTGAAGAGTTGTGGCAGGCCGCCGATGTGCATGCGCGAGTTCACACGATTTTTTTTTTTTTTCAGATGGGGCAACAACTGTGTGTATAAGATTGGCAGAGAGCAGGCAGGGTGGCATGCAACCTGCGCAAGCACGCCTGCCTACTGGACTAAACAGGGAGCAAAATTATGAGTGAGGCTCCTAACATTCTGCGGCAGAACATTTAAAATTACATGAATTGAAAGCAGAGAATTTACTAAATTCTATTGGAGCCATCAAATAATACTTAAGAATACACCAGAATATTTGGAAGCAAGGCATGAATATAGTGTGAGGAGAAGCTAGCTTTTTGTAATCACCCTGGGGGAAAATTGCGTGGTGAGCAAGTGCAAAGGAGAATCCATTTTGAAACAGCGCAACAAAGACGGGACGTGGAAACTGAGGTGTAAAGACAAACAAGCGCTGACTAACAACTGGGTTTATTGAAAAAAACACACAAAATATATACAGAGTTAGGAAAGATTAATCGCCACCATAGTCAACTCATGCCACATGTGACGCCAGATATCCAATCTCCCCTTCGGAAAGGGCGACCGATGGGCAACTAATGCACGTTGCGCCTTTCTCACGTATAAGAAAAGCTTCAAAAACTTCTCGCGTCATCTTATCACAATGGCGAAACACGATATTGGTGTTCTTATAGTCGGGGGTACATTTGCATTTCTTGCGACGTCGTATTTTCTGCCCCGAAGAAATTAGGCAGAATGTGTAGACAGGTAAGGCAGAGGCAGGAGGGAAACAAAAGGGCTTGTCAGGTGGGCCATGTTTCCCCTTATGTACCTTGCGAGGTAGGGGTAGTATACCAAATTCCCTTCTCGTGTGGCGCCACATATATTGGCCAAACAGGAAGATGCATCAACAAGCGACTCGTGGAACATGAGAACACCAGAAAAAAAGACCCCCTGTCACACGTGGCGGTCCACTGCAGAAGGTGCAAATGCAAACACGAAAAAGAGTACGAAAAAAGAAAAACACAAGGAGACCCTCTCACTAAAGGTGCATTCCGTTGCAAGAAATGCAAATGTACCCCCGACTATAAGAACACCAATATCGTGTTTCGCCATTGTGATAAGATGACGCGAGAAGTTTTTGAAGCTTTTCTTATACGTGAGAAAGGCGCAATGTGCATTAGTTGCCCATCGGTCGCCCTTTCCGAAGGGGAGATTGGATATCTGGCGTCACATGTGGCATGAGTTGACTATGGTGGCGATTAATCTTTCCTAACTCTGTATATATTTTGTGTGTTTTTTTCAATAAACCCAGTTGTTAGTCAGCGCTTGTTTGTCTTTACACCTCAGTTTCCACGTCCCGTCTTTGTTGCGCTGTTTCAAAATGGATACGTACCAACTTGCCCAAATTTCTGCTTTACTCAATGCAAAGCAGAAGGTAACTATAGGTTTAGAAAGAAGCTAGTGCGGGTAGTTGTGAATGAGGAGGCACTGAAAGAGTTGAGTGGAGTAGAACGGGGCAGCTTGAAACACCAAGTAGTGACGCCACAACGATGGCGGCACTTGGTGCTGTCTGGGAGGCTGCGTGCAGTAAAGTATTGGAGGCTTGGCTTCACTCTGTTGCGGCACACATATCTGAAGCATTGCCTCTTAGATAAAGTCGACGTATCCACTGCTTCCATGTTAACATGATTGTTAGGGAGCTCGTGTCGCAGAAAATGCGTCGTCGGCGTCATTGGCCATGAGCGAAAAAGCACGAAAAATCCCCAGAGAAACAACCTAAGATGTAGGTGGGCCACCTAGGTCATGTGGCCTTGTGGCGTCATCACAACCTGGCCACCGAATTGTGAGCAAACTGCACACCTTGGTGGGTGACAGTTAAATTAATGATTGGTCGCTCGGGAAGATCAACCTAGGTCGCACAAGCCCCATCGGTGGCAGCACCTGCCATCGCAGGGCAGTTACTATTGCATAGCCGCTGCACTACTGTGCCAGGAATGGTATGAGGGCTCCCACGAATCTATGAATGTAATGTAGAGAATGAAGTTCTGCATGTGAGGGAATGAACCCATTATGCTATCACGTCATACCCTTAAGGTCTAGCTTATGTGTCCCCTCCAATTTTTTTAGTATGCCGTCTCCTTTTTATTTATATATATATATATATATAGAGAGAGAATGAAGTTCTGCATGTGAGAGAATGAATCCATTATGCTATCACGTCATACCCTTAAGGTGGAGCTTATGTGTCCCCTCCAATTTTTTTAGTATGCCGTCTCCTTTTTATTTATTTATATATATATATATATATATATATATATATATATATATATATATATATATATATATATATATATATATATATATATTATGTGTCCCCTCCAATTTTTTTAGTATGCCGTCTCCTTTTTATATATATATATATATAAAGGAGACGGCATACTAAAAAAATTGGAGGGGACACAACATGGGTTGGGCTTAGCCTCGAACCCAGGGTCTCGTTAACAACACAAACCAAATCAAAAACAAATACGCCACCACTCTCTCTCAAGTGAGAGTATCCACACGCTCTCCCTTCGGAGGTAATCGGACTTGCCTCAGGCACACCGCCACCCATCATCGGTCCGCGTCGCCCGTCAGCAACAGAAGAGGGAGCGAAAGGGCCACGAAGCTGCTGCGCTACCGACGGCGGGAGACAGCTAATAAGCATGAAGGGGTTTGTCTGCTTCTCCGGGAAACCAGATAGTACTGCCTGTCCGCCATGACAGGTGTCCGTCACGGCCCTCCTGGAAATACGTTTTTGTTCACGAGGCACGGCGGGACGCTGCAGGTGCGGGTGCCCCTCCAACGATAGCCCACGTCGTTGGGGGGGGGGGGGGGGGTCTGTGCGTCAAGTGACCATTTTCGTTCCCCATATGCACTTGGGGGCTCTCGCTTATACTGGGGAGCGGCTTCCGCGTGTGCCGGCGTCCTGCTTCCTGCAAAGGTACGCAGCTGGAAAAGAGCGGCGGCCTTACATGGTGTATCTAACGAAACTTTTTGAGCACATTAGAAATAATTTTATGCCCACTCTCTCAAAATTTCACTGTTAAATCTATGGAAAATTTTTTTGTATAATATTTTTCCTCTGAATCTTGTGAAACGGCTCTGCAGAATTAGGCAAATGTGGCAGAGGGCTGGTTCAACATTCACTGCGTTCCTGATGGCGTGCTACAGGTCCATATGTACTTGTCATTTTTTTTTTATGTAGCACAGATTTTGGATTTGAATTTTTTTGATACAGTGTCTGTTGAGATATCAATAGTGAGAAGAAAATTTGATACAAGAAATTTGAAATTCACAAATTTCGAAAACCCATGAATGTCTTAACCTGTACTGTGGTTCTAGAGTGCAGCAGAACAAAAGGGGTCAGAATAGATAAAACAACCATGAAACAATCTGTTCCACATGGTGAGTATGTAGACAGGAGACCGTAATGGAGAAAAATGCCCATTGTTCTAGCGCTGCCCTGCAATACGCACCCACCGCGGATTAGGAAAAAATTTCTTTAGAGTACTTCCCGGTCGATTTCTGCTATGAAACTTCAGGACAACATAATAAACGAAGCATACAAGCGGATACAACAATTAAACAAGATATTTGGGGCTACTTTTTGGGTTTCAAAGCTGCTTCCTCCCTTAAGTTGTACCTGACTGCATTGTTTGAGCTCCCAGCTGCGCTCACTATGTGGGATATGTCATGCAGCGCCTGCTGGACGCCTGCCTTGAGTGGGGTCCCTGGGGGGGTGTCGCCCCACGGCTGGGGGGCGGGGCCGGGAGTGGAGGAGGGGGCGGGGCTACCGGTGGGCCCCGCCAGGTGCCCCTCGCACAGCGCACCCGGTGGCGCTACTGCACCGAGCTGCAGGAGCTGCGCGACCGCCTCGGGGAGCCATGCACATCAGACGAGGATGACCTCTGCTCAGGTGGGCACATTCCAAACGACATGCTGAGAGTGCCTGCCGCATTTCACTTCATTTCGCTTTATTGCCTTAAACACCCCCCAAGTTTTGAAGGTATTGCATTAGGAGTGGGTACAGGAATAAATACAAACTTATGCGCAAATGTGTTAGCAGCTAAATATGGATGTTATGCAATTCAAAACAGTGGTGGATAGGTGATTGTAGCAGTGTTGTGCGACAGGTCGTTCCAGTCCTTACCACGTTTCCATTAAACTTTCAATAGAAGTCCAGTGCTTTCATCTGTTTCTGTTTGTCGGTGTTGGTCATTTTATTGGTGGAACATGCCTGCATTCAGGGACGGGAGCCAGCTAGTCCCGCCTGTAGCGAGCAACCGCATCACCCCCAACCTCATCTACAGTTAGGCCTGCTTGTAGACCAACACCAGTCTGCGATGTGAGCAAGATGTGGTGAAGCTACGATCGCCAGACAGGGAATTATCTGGGGGCATGCCCCCTAAAAGACCAGGCAGGCTTTCGTAAAGGCTACTTGACAGTAGAACATATTCACACAATCAATCAGGTGATAGAGAAATGCTCAGATTATAAGCAACTTCTATATATATGCAAGAATGTTTTGGCGGGCAAATTGGTTAAGCACCTTTTATCGAACAGCAAGAACACATACATGTACAAGAGACGAGCAAACAGACAAACACAGTGCTGACTATCTACTGAAGGTTTTCCATGCCACTAAGTATAAATGCATAGATGACACTGGCATGGAAAGAGACATAACGCGCAAAAAAAGCAAACAGAAAAATGCGACAGCAGCAACAGAAATGCTCGAGAAATCAACAGAGATTATCAGTCCCGCAGAGTGACACCTCTTTTTGCAGCAGTGCTAATGAAGGGGGGCTGACACATGCGTTTCCCTGCTTCAGTGCCTTGTATGCCTCAATTATTTCCCATCCAGTTTTGTCCCGTTTTTTTGGGATCAATGTTGTTTCACGATACAAGTGCACGCACTGTTTCTTGTTCTTTTTTTGCTCGTTCGCAATCCCGGCAGTGAATTTGTTCGTCTGTTTCCTGGTCTCTTGTGTTTGTATGTGTTTGCGCTGTTCGATACAGGAGACTATATATAAAACCTTCATAGATTATGAGAAAGCATTTGACTCAGTGGAAACCTCAGCAGTCATGCAGGCATTACGGAATCTGTGTGCAGATGAGTCTTATATAGAAATATTGGAATATGTTGATAAAGGCTCCCCAGCAGCCATAGTTCTCCATAAAGTCAGCAGTTAAATGCCAATAAGGAAGGGTGTCTAGCAGGGAGACACGATCTCGCCAATTTTATTCACTGCCCGTTCTATTCTGTTCTATTCATATAATGTGAAGGCAGGATAACTGATGGTCGTTAAGGGTAACGGAATGAATGCCAAGAGAAGGCAAGCGTAGCAGGGCACTGCAGAATAGGTCGGCGAATGAGATTAAGAAGTTTGCGAGTGTGTAAGGTAGTTAGCGAGTGTAAGTCTGCTGGCACGTGACTTGGTTAATTGGAGAGGAGATGTGGGAGAGGCCTTTGTCCTGCAGTGGGCGTAGTCAGTGTTTGGTCGGGTGTTTGCACAAGACTGTCCTGTGCTTTGTGCAGTTGTGGTACCATCTCCAGGCAGTGGTGTTCACTAGTGGGGTGCCTAAGGTTGTTTATTTGCTTGCTTTGTGGCTGTTGTGCGCAGAGGGTGGAGGGCCTCCAAAGCTTCTGCGCAAATACCGGCGACAGGTGCACCACTTTGAGAGCGCCCTGAGCCCTGAGCTGAGCCGGGTCCCGTCAACACTGGCTGCAGGGCCCCAGGGACCGCATCGGTGTGACACAGGTGAGTTGGCTGGCAAAACTTGTTTATTTTGTGTTTACATTACATAAAGGGAGACTCGGATCTTGGAATGGTAAAAAATGGTTTTTCAAAAATGGCATATTCACTTTAATATACTCTAAAGTACCTAGCTACAAAGTTTCGTGGTCTAAATTGACCTTCAGCTACTAAAAAATCAATATGTCTGACACCTCTGAAGCTTCGAAATGGCAATTTCGGAGAAAAATGTGCCAGAACCTCTCCGGCCATCGCTGCCCACCACACCGTCCCCTATAGTCATCTTGGTCTTGTTCATACGCTGGAGCTCATTTCTACATTGTCTCTATATCCTAGCGAGGAAATGTGGTCCCCCAACCATCCTCTCCCCTTTGGCTAGTAGCAGCGGCTGCTGTCTCCTCTTTCATGTGCCCTGCTGCGCAGGGCTCATTTTATTACTACATACGCCTGCCTTGCACAAAATCCCTCACTTTGCAAACAGCCAGAACACAACATCGCATGGAACAGCTGAAAATTTTTCTCGCTGCAACTGCCACACCTGTATCACTGTTGCGAATGTCGAACTTGCGGCCCGGCGCGCGGCTGTTCGTTTCTTCGGCGTAAAAAATGGCAGACCTCTTGAATGTAACCGTGAACGAGCACCGGTCGCTTGCCGGACCTGGAGCACAAATGATGACTGATGAAGCACTACATTAAAAACTTGTGGAACGTGGCCGGCAGTAGTCAAATGCTGTGTCTGTACACTTGTCTCGTCCTTTGTCCCCTGCGCTGCTGAAAAACAGTTCTGCACGTTGACATAGCAGCTGCTCAAGGCCAGCACCAAGAGCGATGCGATTGACGGAGCCGCGCAGCAAAAATGCAACCACGCTGTAGCATGCCCGATATCTCGTTTGTCTCGCGTTTAGTTATAGTGCGGAACAGCGGCCCTTCCACCAACTATCTACACTACCTTGAGCGCCGAGCGCACATTTGAAAGTGAAAGAAAACTTGTTGGACGCTTGAACTTCCCTTAGAACCTGATTGCGTTATTGGGTCACCACTGCCGCTTATCAGCAACCGCAGTCAGCAGCCACATGTGGGGAGTGTGGGGTGCCAGTTTGCTGTTAATCGATAGCCGTCATCGGCCGCCGCCCGCGTGCGCTGGGAGGGGATGCCAGTTCTGCACGTTGACATAGCAGCTGCTCAAGGCCAGTACCAAGAGCGATCTGATGGAGCCATGCAGCAAAAATGCGACCATGCTGTGTCATGCCTGATATCTTGTTTGTCTCGCCTTTACTTATTGTGCGATGTTTTTGTTTCGATTGTAAGTCGACCCACCCCCCCTCTCCCCCACTTCAGATTGTCAAATTTTAGCAAATAGGTCGACTTATGTAGAGCTTTGCAGAGGTGGAGTTGCCAGCTGCATGGCATCCGGTCACATCACGCGGCAGAGCATGATGACTGCTTTGACGAAATGAGTGGGCGGGCTTACGCCTTCTCACATGTAAGCAGTCTTCTCTGCCGACTTTTTCTTTTTGTTTTGCACCTTTAATGTGTAGTGTGCCATTTGCTGCAGTATTTCTGACAGCTATGAAAAGGCACATTCCTATCTTCTATATACCTCCAGAAACTTGTCCATCATACTCAATTTGATTTTTACCTGCTGTTGCCCACATAGATGTATTTTAATATGTGACACCTATAAGTGATATACAGTGAAAACTTGTTAGTATTGTTACGTGGCCCAAGGCGAGGACGCCGCAAGAACGACCTAGGCACAGTTCACAGACCGAGAGCACAGGGCCCGCACAAAGCACAGAGCATCCAAGCCCAGAACACTCACACCACCGAGGCACTTCGTTCAATTTGTCTTCACTAAGATTATCTGTTGCACAGCCCCCAGTCGCAAAAACACCATCTCGGTGTAGATTAGGGTGTGTCAGGGGATGGTGAGAGGTAGGGCTTCGAGAGACGTGAACACGCTGAGCTGCACGGGAGGTGTTCTCCGGGAAGGCCAGGGCGATCTTGTAGGTGTAGTGTTACCTGGTGGAGCATAAGGTATGAGCCAACATACCAGGACAGAAGTTTTTCGCAAAGCCCGATGCGTCAAGATGGCGACCAATGCAAGACAAGGGCTCCAGGGGAGAAAGTGTGACCATGCGATGGCGGCGGTCGCAGTAGTCCTGCTGTGAGGCCTGTGATGCTAGTAGTTGGGATCGCGTCAGTTAGCGGGCGTGGTCGGCCTGAGCAATTGCATCATGTGCGTATCCAGAAGGCTGAGCAGCATGTGTCGGGAGCAGCGCGTCCAAACATAATTGGGGCTCGCGGCCGTACAAAAAATAGAACAATGAGCAACCCGGCAGTGTCACGACGGGAAGAGTTGTAGGCGAAAGTCGCATATGGAAGGGGGATATCCCAGTTTCGTTGGTCCGGGGAAACATACATTACATTGCGAGCATATCCGTGAGAGCGTGGTTGAGGCGCTCTGTAAGACCATTTGTTTGGGGATGATAGGCAGTGGCTAGCTTACGTTCAGTCAAGCAGGAACGGAGAATGTTGTCGACAACTTTAGATAGAAAGCAGCGGCCGCGATTAGTGAGAAGTTGGCGGGGTGCACCATTATGGAGGATGAGGTCGTACAGGAGAAAATCAGGCACATCGGTAGCAGTAGTGGTGGGGAGGGCCCATGTGATTGCATAGAAAGTAACATAGTTCGTAGCAACTGCAACCCATTTGTTTCCAGAGGTGGACTCAAGAAATGGGCCCAAAAGATCCAAGCCAACACCATGAAATGTTCAAGGGGCACATCAATAGGTTGAAGCATGCCCGCTCAGAGAGTGGCAGGACGTTTCCGGTGCTGGTACTGGTTGCAGGCACGAACATAGCGGCGTACGGACTGGTAGACGCAGGGCCAGAAGAAGCGACGGTGCACGCAGGCGTAAGTACGCGAGACACCAATATGTCCAGCAGTGGGGAGGCCATGGGGCTTGTGGAGTATATCGGTGCGCAGGTGTTTGGGCACAATGAGCAAAAGGTCGGGGCCAGCGGGGTTGAGGCTTCCGTGGTATAGAGTGTCATGATGCAGCACAAACCGGTGCAGAGCAAGGTCATATAGGGAGGAATGGAGGTGGTCAATAATAGAGCGCAGCTCGGGATCCCATCTCTGCTCATCGCCAACGTGAGCAATAGCAGAGATCGAAAACAGGTCGGCGGCGCAGGCAGTGCTAGGGTGGTCAGAAGGGTCAACAGCATATCGGGAGAGGCAGTCAGCATCTGTGTGTAGCGGACTGCACTTATAGACCATTGTGTAGTCGTAGTCTTGTAGGCGTAAAGCCCAGCGACCTAGCCGGCCAGTAGGATCTTTCTGTGAGGAGAGCCAGCAGAGCGCATGGTGGTCGGTGACAACCGTAAAAGGGCGGCCGTACAAATACGGGCGAAATTTGCAAGTGGCCCACACGAGGGCCAAGCACTCGCGTTCCGTAATGGAGTAATTGCGCTCTGATGTAGAGAGGAGGCGGCTAGCGTAGGCAATGTCACGGTCAGACCCAGATTGCTGCTGAGAAAGGACAGTGGCGATTCCATGACCGCTGGCGTCAGTGCGCACTTCAGTGGGAGCGGTCACATTGAAGGGTGCCAAGATGGGCGAGGTGGTGAGCTTCGAGATTAGAGCGGCAAAGGCGTTTCCTTGCAGGGTCCCCAGGTGAAAGTCACGCCTTTTTTTAGCAGATCACTGAGGGGGGAGGCGATGTCAGCAAAGCCTGGCATGAATCGACGGAAGTAGGAGCACAGCCCCAGGAAGCTCCGTACGTTGTTGCAGGAACATGGCACCGGGAACTCTTTTACGGCTCGGATCTTAGCTGGATCAGGGTGAACACCCGTGGCATCGCCGCAGTGACCCAGGATTGTGATCTGACGATGTGCGAAACAGCATTTGGAGGAGTTGAGCTGCAGGCCGGCATGACGGAAAGTGAAAGAATCTCGGAAAGGTCATCAAGGTTAGAGGAGAAGCTTGGGGAGAAGACAATGACGTCGTCGAGGTAGCAGAGGCAGGTGGACCATTTGAATCCATGCAGAACGGTGTCCACCATATGCTCAAAGGTGGCTGGCACGTTGCATAAGCCAAAAGGCATAACTCTGAACTGATACAGCCCATCAAGTGTCACAAACACGGTCTTCTCACGGTGCTGGTCATCCACTGCTATCTGCCAATAGCCGGAGCGAAGATCTGTAGAGGAGAAAAATTTAGCAACTTATAGGCAATCAAGGGCATCGTCGATGCGCGGGAGGAGGTACACGTCCTTTTTGGTTATCTTATTCAGGTGGCAATAGTCAATGCAAAAACGCCATGAACCCTCCTTTTTCCTCACAGGAATGACTGCCGAGTCCCAGGGGCTGTAGGAGGGTTCGATAATGTTCTTATCAAGCATCTTCGTAACCTCGGCGTTAATGACCTGGCGCTGAGCGCAGGAGACTTGGTATGGTCGACAACGGATAGGAGAGGCATCATCAGTGTTGATGTGGTGCTTCACAGCGAGAGCTTGACCCAGGGGGCTATTATTGAGATCGACAACATCCAAAAAAGATTCGAGAAGGTTTCGAAGCTGTGCAGTTTGGGTGGGACAAAGGTCAGAGGGCATCATGGTCGCGAAAGCGTCCATAAAAAGAGAGCTAGGCTGGGGATGGGTTGCGGGATCGTGAGAAGGGGCGGTGTTGAATGTAGCGACTTGGCACAGTGCGAGGGGGGAGATCGTAGCAACGCAAATTCCGGACGGGAGAACTTGAGAGAAGTCGAAGTTGAGGAATGGCAGAGGCAGTGTGTTCGCCTTGACCGAGGCGATAGTATAGGGCAGGGCAACGTTTTAGGTTAGCAGGAGATCGGTACTAGGCGCAGCGAGGTAGTCGCCGTCGGGAACGGGGGAAGAGGGTGTCAGTGCATCGAAGGAGGCGACTTGAGACGGCAGGCGAGCATATTCTGCACTGAACAGGCAGAGAGAGAGATCGACGTGCTCGAAACCGAGTTGGGGAAGCTCGAGTTGGAGGACACCCTGCGAGCAGTCAATTAGGGCTGAGCGGTCGGAGAGGAAATCCGTGCCGAGAATGAGGTCGTGGGTGCAGGTGGACAAAACGGTGAACTGAACTGGGGTACTGTGGCCGGCAACAGTGATGCGAGCAGTACATAGTCCGTCGACAGCAGGTGTGGCTCCATCCGCCGACGGCGACGGCGAAGGGCAGAACTCATCACAGATACGTGCACACCGGTGTCAGTGAAGGCGTGCACAGGAAAACCGTTGACTGTGACGTCCAGTAAGTTCGGTCGGGTGGTCAGTAGAGGATTTCTGGTTGGAATCATTGATGCAGCGTCACCTCCGGGAGCTGCATCAGCTAGTTTTCTAAAGTGGAGCAGACGTAGGGGGCAGCTGCCAAAAGATGGGGCGACTGCGGTGAGCGTGAGCAACGGCCTTAGGGCGACGGAAAGCGGGAATTGCAGAAGGAGGGCTCAGACTGGTCGGGCTGGGAGCGTGGCGAGAAGCGGCACTGAGGGTCAGGTCGTTAGTTGAAGACGCCACCACGAGGAGGCGGAGACCATGGGCTGCGGCAGTGTCAAGAAATGCGGCCAACGCGGGAGCAGTGAAAGCAGATGGGTCTGTTATTAGCCATGCGCCATTCTGCCGAATTGCGGTAATGGGGCGTGTAGTAGTAGGTGGAGTGGGTGGTGGGCGGCTGTGTGGCCAACTGAACACACCTGCAGAGAAAGATCCATGTTGGAGAGTTCTTGCTTCACGACGGCCTGAATTAGCGACACGATGGGCAGTGTTGTACCAGGGACATGTGGTGGGGATTTCACAGGCGCGAGGACCTCCAGTTCACGTCGGACTATCCGTGTAACCAAATCGGTGACGGGAAGAGCGTCCGAGGGTGCGCACGATGGAGATCACTGGTCCTCACAGGAAGATGTCGCAGCCATGTTGGGAAGGCGGGAAAATGGCTGCAGATTGTGGCTGCCTTTCACTTGTTCAAAGCGACAGCACTCTTTAATGATGGAGTCAACAGTGGAGCAGTCTTTGCAAACAAGAAAATTGAAAGCATCGTCTGCAGTGCCTTTCAACACGTGGCCCACATTGTCTTTCTCACTCATGGCAGCGGCGACCTTGTGGCAAAGAGTCAAGATGTCCTGGATGTAGGCCACGTAGCTTTCTGTCGAAGACTGGGCTCAAGACACAAGCTGTTTTTTGGCGGCGAGCTGCTGATCATCAGGCCTACCGAACAGCGTCCTTAACTTTTCCGTGAAGGTGTCCCAGCTTGTCAGGATGTCCTCATGGGTTTCGCACCAGACTCGGCCCGTGCCATTGAGGTAAAATGTGGCATTGGCGAGCAAGAACGACCCGGGCACAGCGCACAGGCCGAGAGCACGGGGCCCGCTCAGAGCACCCAAGCCCAGAACACGCACACCGCCGAGACACTTGGTTCACTTCGTCTTCACTAAGAATATCCGTTGCAGTATGTTCCCAATTAATATGATTTTCTGGTTTCTGCGCTGAAAACCGCGCACATTAAAAATCTCCCATAGTTAGATTGTATTTCTCCCAGTTAATATGCTCCCGGATAACACTATCTCTCTGCTACTACATTCCAAATTTTGACTAATTGGACTTGTATAATACGTTCATTGACCAGCGACACGTGCAAACATCTAAGTAAGCCGAACATGAGTGCACGTGACATGAAGATGGTGCTATAAAAAAATACAGCGGCAGTCACTTGCCGTGGTGGCTTCTCTGCGGTGCTTAAGTGCAAGGAGGCAAGGCACCAGCAACAACAGCAACAGCATGCTAGCTTTCAGGAGAGACGTTTTTACGGGGACGCGACATAGAAAGGGGAAACGCTAAATTTCTTCATGGTATATAAGAGCAAGGGGGCGAAGCAGCCATGAACAACAGCGATGCTTTGGCATACGAGCAGGCCAGGTGCAAAAACAATGCGTCAGCCGCATCGGTGTCTTCCCCGCAGTACTCGGATGCAAAAGGGCGAAGCATCCGAAAACGACAAGGAGGAGATTTTGGTTACTTTCAACATTGTTGACGGACTCGATGCGTTTCTAAAATTCCAACTTGTAGAATTCGATTTCTAAAATCGAATTTTAAAAAACACCAGGTTTTGTATCTATAGGGTCATTTTAATCATATTCCAAAAAAAAATTTTCCTGAAAACAGCTCAGAAGTTCTCTTACTTGATGTTGCCATCCAGCCCTCAGGAACTTGCATATCCTTATGCCATGGCTAACTGAAGGCTGAAAGCCCAAAAACAAGCCCAGCACCTCAGGAGGCAGAATGTTCTTTCGAATGCAGAAGCCAAGCATTCGTGATTTACACGAAGCATTGGCGATGACGATATGAAACGAGACGGTTCAGCGAGACAGGACGAAGAAATAGAGCCCCTTGTACAAGAAATAAAGCTGTGCAACATGTACTGGTGGGCGAGTTGGTCATGTGTTACCAACTCGCCCACCAGTTCATGTTGTACAGCCCAGAAATGATTTTAAAATTGTTTTTGTTACCATATAGAGCAGAGAACTGGCTGAAGTCTCCACAAAAAATGCCGGTTTTCTCAAAAGTGTTTTCTGACCTGACTGCCTTGCTTGCAGGAACCGTAGCATGACAATGGCTTCATGTATTTTCATGCAGTTTGTTGCATTGTGTTCCTTCATAAATTTTTTGCCGTGATAAGCCTATGTTTTTAATTACTGTATAATTTTTTATTGCATTAAAAATTTCACATGACGATAATGACTGCATTATTCAAGCGTGGATATAACATTCTGTGTAAGAAAACATCAGGCTGGAAAAAATTTTTTGAGAATGTCACTGCAGTAGCCATTCCTCTGGGTAAAACATGAGAGTGACTATAGACTACTACTGTGTAAAGTTGTCACACGAGGCTTTCTGTAAGTTTGGTATAGCAGTCAAGCATATAAAAGTATATAATGTTCAAACTACGGAAAGGGAGAAATGCCTAAGTCGTAGTGCTTCTTGTATTTGAAGGCTTGGAAAGTGTTGGATAATTATCTAGTGACAAGATACGAGGTGAATTAATTAATCTGTGCTTAAACTTATGGTATTCACTGAAACTGCTGCACTTCTTAAAGGGGCTGCGAAACACCGCTTGAACAGATGCCGGTTACGCTTCAAATGGATTCTTTATGTCACACAGATGCTGACTCAAAAAGAATTACGAGAATCGATGTATAGGAACGGGAGTTATTCAATGAAGAAATTTCAAAATACAAGCAAACAAAATGCTGCCCTCAACTCGATTTTCGCACAGCTTCCCATTCCCATTTCACTGTCCCAATGACGACACACAGGGCGACCAATCAAAACAGCCTATCTTAGCACGTGGCGGAAGTTTGCTCTCCATGGTTCTCTGTTCTCTGTAACTCGTTCATGCCAAGGCTGGCAGCGCGTTTGCATGGTTACAACAACCATGTGAACGCCCAGCTGACCCGGCAATGCTTCACCGTCACGTCGACGGCGCAGAAGGAAAAACTGATCAGTGACGTTCCCTTACTTATGGATCCGAACTCGAGCGCGAGATACTGCGATGGTGTGATAGCCTGCGCAAGATATCAGACACATTTAGCATAGCGCGTACCGCTACTGCTTACCGCCAAGCATCGCCCGTCGCTCTTAGTGCGCTGGTTGGCCACGGCGAGCAAGGAGCGCGCACTGTTGACGGGAACGTGGCGCCATCTGGCGCCACTGCCCGGTGATTCTCCACAACCTGACGATGTGCAATGCCTGCTAAATGTGAAATGAACGCATTCTTCCTTGGGACCGAAACGAACGCTTATAGAGTGCAATGGCTCGATCGGATCGATTCCGCAAAGCCACTCTCAGATACATAGAGAGTAGCCATAAGTGTTTAGCGCTAGGTTGTAGGATGTTTACAGAGAGGCGCAAAGTCCTTCGATGCAAAAAGTAGCCAGTGCCTCTGGTGGCGTGTTTTTGTTTTACTTGATTTATAGTGCTTTTATCTAGGGCAAGCAAGCTGGTTTTGTTAATGTACTATAAAACACAAAAATTTGACAAAACGCATCTCTAGTTATTAACCCAATTTGCAGTATATTTACTCTTTGTCCAATCATCAAGCTCGCACAAAGTGATGTCATATCCACTGCTAAAAACCACCACTGTATGGTGACACCGTCAGCGCCACAAATTTGTTTTTGAGAGCTAATTAAAATATTAAAAACCACAGTATACGCGATTTGACCGATGCTAATAGCATCACTATAACTCATTCTATGCAACCAACAGGCAAAACAATGCACTGAAAATGTGTTTCGGGGCCCCTTTAAGACCCCTGTTCAAGCACCAAGTTAGAATATGCTGCCTCCATTTGGGACCCATACAAATCATCCTGCTTTCATACTGTCGAACTAGTTTAGGAGTACTGTGTTCATTAGGAGGGCGAGGTGGATGAGTAATTACATGTTTTTGGAGCTTTCAGTGCACAGCTGTTGTTTTAAGGTGAAAGGTGGGTCTCTGTCGCACCATAGCTGTCAATGAAAGGCGGTTGGTTTGGGTGTCCATGGATATATGTGAGACAAGGGTCAATTCCATTCCTTAAAACCAATTTTCATTTCACTTTCCTATGCCGCAGTTCCAGTGTCATTTCCTTTCTTTAAATTGTGCAACGCCTTGGCTGAATAGGCTGTCTTGTCCCAATCCAGATGCCTCCTGAATGCAGATCTGGTCTGGAAGGCCTAAAAGCTCTTCGTAGTCTTTAATTAACATCTTCACCACACATCAGAGACACAAGCAGCAATGCCGCACTAAAGGCTTTTGGTCTCACTGCACATTAGGTCAACAAAGTGCACCTCTGAATTTTTTGAATTTTTCTTTGTGTAGCTGCTTGTGGGGTTTGCATTGACCTTATCAGAGGCCTGAGAGCAAAGGACCTGGTTTATTTCTGCATGGGAGATGCTTTTGAGTTTCCTCCCTTACTCCCGTAACCTGGCACCTGTTGAATTGTTATGTGTATCTTGGTGGGGGGTAGAGCAGTCAGACGATGTTGGAGAGGCACGGGTGCATGTGAGTGGAAAGATTTGCCTCAACTACTATTGCAAATTGTGGTTTGGTCATGATGCTTGGTGGTGGTCTCAGTTTTGCCACCATAGCAGATCCTACACCTGTGTTGCAGAGTGGAGTGAGTATGGGTGGGGGCATTGGGGGGAGAGGGGGACAGCTCTGAGGTGTTGCAGTGTCAGTGATGTTGTACTTGACAGCCCTGATGCTAACGTACCCAGGAAATGATGTTAAACGTGCCAGTGCATGGTGGTGCGTTCACCCAAAGCACTGGGTGTTCCGGTTATATGTGAACAAGTTGCGCATAAAACGTGTGACATTTGAATTCATTTCATTTATTGAAATCTTAAGGGCTTTTACACAAGGTGAGGGCAAAAACTGTGTTCAGAAATGGGCTGATGCCAGTTCAATTAAAAGGGAGGTGTGAAGGGTACACAAATGAAATAATGAAGGAACAAAACAAAGCAAAATTGAAATATATAAAGGGAAGGTGCAGTAGGAGGGAAACTATTAATTTGGGAAAGCGAGAACATCATGTGAAACGTGCGAGATATGAGGGTAGTTTCACCTGTGAGATTATAAATTCTGTTGATTGGTTCTGGATGGTTTCCCGCTGATTGATTAGCAAGATATCTTTGTGAAGGATGCCAGAATGATGAAGCATATTTGAGTTTTAGACGTACATAGGCCTGATAACTGGGTTGTTTGACTTCGTGTGATGCTGCACATTGTCGAGCCTTGTGGTAGTGAGTGCAATTTCTTATGAAATCGGTTCATAATGTTTAGTTTTGGTTGGCTGCGTCTTTATGTCAGATTTCTTTGGTTCTTATCCGTGTTCTCTGGCTCCTGTCATGGCATGGTTCTGGTTGCGCAGGTTCTGGTCACTTCTTGAGCAAGTGCCTGACCCTGTCTGAGATCACCGAGGAACGGTTTCGAGACATGCTACTTTCTCATCGACACAAGCGACTGGCTGGCTTGGTGAGTGCTTTCCCCTGTGCTGATTAAGTGTGCAGAAGAAAACTCTCTGAGTGGCAGTACGCCTTGCCCATGGAGAGACACTTGTGGTCTCAATCTAGGCTGTAAATGAAAATTTGAAGCATCAACAGCACACAGAGGCAATACTGCTGTCACCAAGTTTGCCATGTTGCAGCAGAGTGACTGCACCCCCTGCAGGACGGAGGCCTCTCCCATATCTCTCTGATTAACTTTGTCCTGTGCCAGCCGCGGCAACCCAGGGTATCCCCGAAAACTTTTTAATTTCAACCGCCCACCTAACATTGTGCCGACCCTGCTATGCTTGCTTTCTCTTTGAATCCAGGTCGTTACCTTTGAGGACCATTGGTTGTTTGCCTTTTCATTCCTGCAGTGTGCAGAAACCCAGATGGGTGTAATGGGCCAATTTGATGGTGCCGCACTGTTCATAACACGATGTGCTGATGTGTGAACCCATTGTTTGAAAAATTAGCTGTGGTTTAAACTTTGGTTAACGCGGGTGAGAAGCGAAAGCTTCTTTTGCTTGCCTACGTTCACAAATGCCACACACACTGCCGAATGGATTGTATGTAAAGCGTCGATGAAATGACCGATGCCCGATGGGGCAGTTGCCACCTGCCACGGTGGGCAGATTGTGATGACATCAGTAGGTGACATACGACCTGTCACATGACTGCACTGATGCTGCGCTCTTGAAAACCTAGCGTAGTGAATCTTGCGCTTCAAAAATTTGAATGGCTGATGACTAACATGGTGCTTATTTATAGAGGGCTGTCCTTGGAGAACAGGTTTAAATGGTAATCTTCTGAGATGAGTCTGTTTGTCTAAACATGCAAAAAAAAAAAGAAGCAGGGCGGTGGTGTTCCTCTATGCCAATATCATGGGCACAAGAAAATGTTGGTGCTTTTTGAAGAGGACTGTGTACCGGCATCTAAACGCTTCGTGCTGTTGGCTTTCTTATCACGGTACCTAATACAACTCGCGATTCACCTCTCAACTGATTTCAACTGTCAAAGAGTGTAAACAGTAAGGTATTACTTGTTTCGAAGCTGGTTTTCAGCGACAACGCAACTACAGAATCCAACGCTGATGGAACGCTCGCCTCAGTCATGTTGGTAGTTCTGCATTATTATCTTTTTCGTCACCTCTGCATTCCGGGCCTTCTATACCGTGTGTCCGCTATCGCTTCTGGGCTGTTTGGACTTTGTCCCATCATTTGCGCTCGTCGGCGACATGCCGAACCGTGCAGCCGTCAAAGGCCGAGTTTGTGGATGTGGTCACCACGCCATATGCATGATGTGCTGGCATCCAGAGCGGCGCGATTGCACGGAAGTGTCAGAGCGTACATATGCTTCTTCCAACAAGTTACCGTATAAATGTGTGTAAGGGCCGCACGCTGTTTTCCCCGAAGGAAATATTAAAAAAAAAAAGATCCTTGTTAGGGCCGCACCCTAACTTACGACGACCCACACGGGAATAGCCTTCGAAATGCACATGCCATGGCCTCCGCAATCGGCTGCGGCTGCAAGCAACGGTGTGATTGATCGTGGAGGCCGTGCACGCGCACAGGAGCTCTCAGGTGCCACTCATGGTTGGCGCCCAAGGCCGCGGCTTATCATCATCATCATCGTAAACTTTTTCCTCCACCGCGAGCTCCCGCTATCCATATCGGCATCAGTATTACAAGCTCCAGCTTTTTGTGGCTGTCGTGGTGGCTGTTAAAGGCACAGGAGTTGTGGTAGCATGTTAGTTCACCATATTTGTGGCTTTTGTGTGCTGCCGCCGAGCGTTGCAATTTTAGCACGATGGGCAAGCACCTTAATAGCTCACATGGCTGGGAGTTTGCTCTCGAACACGGCAAGCATGCAGCGGCAGGAAATTTGACATGGCTGAGAACTGCATCCAATAATGGTGCAACCAAAAGGATGCATTGAGGAACGCAAGCTGCAAAAAAGCGTGCTTTCCAAGGCAATCCATGCAAGTTTCCCGAACTGGAAGAAGAGCTACTCTTCTAAATGATGGAAGTCTGGAACAACGGCTACGCATTGACAGCGGAAATGCTGTGTGACTTCTTATGGGATGAGTGTACACCAGAGCACAGCACCAGCTTGGAGTTGGAAGACTCCACGAGTGATGATTGAACGTAGAATAAATGCTGCTCATTACCTGATTGGTGTGTTTTTAGTTTTAAAAAAATTTTTTTTCGCACATCACGTGTATGGCAGCACCCCAAAAATCGGCCCTCAAATCTAGAAAAAAAAAGTGCGGCCTTTACACGCATTTATACGATATTTTCATGAATCATCAAACTTCAAAATACTTGGAAAACATTTGAAGTTTCCGAATATTGCTATTCGCTTTGAAGCCTGAATCGAACACTGCTTGATATTCGAAACATTTGCATTTTCGCACAACCCTACCCAACAGCCTTCTTGATGCTGCAGAAACATGCCTTTTGATTTTTTTCTTATGTAGTTAGAAGATTCTCATTTTGATCATTCATGCCGCAACGGTTTCAGTGTAATGCTGTGCTAAGCATTGTCTATTCTGAGGGCCCTGCGATTTTGAACTCTAGACCCCCCCCCCTTTTTTTTTTTATAGAACATGGTCAGCTGAAGACAACAAATGTAAAAGCAGAGTGTGCATACCAGAGCACTGCTGGCAGCTAATTTTATTCAAAGAAGAGGGCACACGCATAGCTATCACCCCATGTACAGAAAACCCAATTGCTGTTGTTCTATTGCTATTCTGTCACATGATGCAAGAAAGCAGATGGAACCATCGTCAGTATGAAGACCTTATGTGTGTAGCACATATCCCTATGGCTATAAGCTGACTGAGTAACGAGTGGTGGAAAAAAACTCACTAACAGGTGTCATGCCTTTGGGTACAGGCAGCGACTGATTTTTCAGACTCTCTAGGGACCGCGAAAATGCCCGAAAAGCTGGGAAGTCCGGAAAATTGAATTTCATCAAAAAAAATCACCAACTTATTGCCAGTGGGCTGGAGCAATGGGTCAGTAGTCCTGTGCACATTGAAGCACCTCATGACTAAATTTCTTCGCGCATTGTGTGCATCAACGTTACTAGAACAAGCCAGTTTCACAGTTCCGCCAAAAACATGGCCCCAATGGCGGTCACGCAAACTTATGGTGCTGCAGTCAAGTCTTGCTTCCAGCCGAGCGCATCATCTGGTGCACGCGGAGCAGAAAGGCTGTGCGCATGTGTGCTTTATTTGTGTTACCACTGTCCTTTGGAACGAAGCAGGCAAGTCTCAGCTGCTGTTCATGCTGTGAGACTTGTACAATAATGTGCTCAGATTAGGACAAGTGCCACTAAACAGCTGCGGTGTCCTCTTTTGTGAACAACTTGAAGGTGATCACTTTCATGACAGCCGACAAGAAGCAATAACTTTTTTTCTGATGAGACAATCCCTCATTCTTCTTAAAAAGTGGAGTTGAAGGATGCAACGGTAAAGGAGCAAACTAATCTCATGCACTTCATACAGTCATTTTGTAAGTATAAACTACAACAGAGCACTTTATCCGAGCAGGTTTACCCTAAACTGATACCTTCGTTGATTTCAACTGTACATTTCTTCCCGGTGCTTGTTACGAGCATTTGCACGACACATTTTGGTTCTTGCGAATCTCTGGATGACAGGGCAATAAGTGCATGGAGGTCACAGCATGCATTATCAGGCGGTACTATACAGGAACCAGTCAGTGCTAGAGCTTAATTAGCTCCTTCGTGCCTTTGTTTCGTGGTTTTTTAGTAGTTCCACCTTATATATATGCACTTCACAATGAGATTTATTTTAAGCTCTCAAGTATGACCGCCGCTCATTTTTGCACCTGTTCCAAATAGCCCAAAGGACAAATCTTCGATCCTGAATGAATGGTAAGCAATCAAAACAGACAGTATGTTCACAGCCAGAACTGAGAGCAAATGCTTACAATTTAAACACTTCGCTTCAATCTCTAATAGAGGTGAGCTAAACAAAAAGCCAGAAAACAAAAAGACCCCGCAAACATGGTTACGCCACCTCTCGTTCCTGTGTTTTGCTGTGGCAATAGCAGACGACAGCATTCGCCCAGAAGCAAGACTTGACTATTGTGCGGTTAGTTCTCATGACTGCCACTAGGGCCTCCTTCTGCTACTGGCAGCGATGGGAAACTGCGAAACTGGTTCAGTTCTAGTAATGTTGGTGTGCGTGGGCAATGGAGGATGATTGCTTTCATGATGGCTGTACTGCCTTCGCCTTGTCACCGCCAAACACATGGGATGGGACAAAGTCTAGTGAAAGTGAACCCGCCGCTGCAGGAACTCCGCTATGCTGACAGTACGAAGGGCTGCGAACAAGAAGATGAAAAAACGATAAGAGCCCACAAATGGCCAGAGCAAGCGTTCCATCCGCATTGGTCTTCATAATTAGGCCTAGCGACTAAAGCCAAAATCGGCAAAATAGCCAGCATGTACTCAGCAGTGGCTTGCATATAATGAAAGGCGTCTTGTCTGTCATCAGTATGCCAGTTGATGGTTTTAAGATATAAAAGTCAGGGTTGCGGCGCACTTTGCTGTGAGTACGCTTTGCCGCAGTATGCTCACCTTGTAACACATCATTTTGTTCCCTGTTCACTGTCTCCGTGAATTGAAAATTGGTTTTTTGGGGAAAGGAAATGGTGCAGTATCTGTCACACATATCAGGGGACACCTGAACTTGGCCTTAAAGAGAGAAGCTGTTTTAGAATGAAACCAGCTAGATTTAAGGGAAGGGATAAAGGAGGGACTGAGAGAAGAAAGAGGTGCCGCAGTGGAGGGCTTCCTAATAATTTCAACCACCTGGGGATCTTTAACATGCACTGACATCACACAGCACTTGGTCACCTTTGCGTTTCCTCCATCGAAACACAGCTGCCGCGGTCCAACACGTGTCCCTGCTACCTCCTCCCGGATTTGGCACAAAATACTTGGTGTAGATGAGTGTTGCAAACTTTGACCACTGGTCAAGTTTTTTCGGCAGACAATTGGACGGTACGAATTCCAAACCATGCAGGTGCAACGTGCTGACTCACAGAGACTATCTGCCCCGCCATTTAAAAGGTCCCTTTTAGTTTGAATTTCGTTTTCTTTGATCAAGTTTTTGATCTCCCTTGCACTTCGAATGGACAAGGTTCCAGTGTACACATTATATGGTGGCTTGAGTATTGGTGGCGAGTGCAAATGAGGTACAAAAAATCAAGCAGTCAGTTGCGACTTCAGATGCTCTTATACATTGACTCTATGGGCATGTCGCAGTGCCGCAAAAAATCCAAATAATCAAGCATGTCTAAAAAATCAGGGGTCCGAATTTTCAGTCGTTGACTGACTTTGATTTTCTATAATTTTAATTTTAAATGTTCGTTTGAATAGTAAAATATTATCCGATACTTGTTTTGATCAGAACTTTGTCTCTAAATATTCATCTCAAGTGAATAACGTTTCTGGAACATTTGCTTCATGTGATTTCAGTTCAGCGTACCTCCTTCAGGGTGGCACCGCAGCGCATGCGCAGCCTGCCCAAAATTAACCCTTACGAACAGCCTAATTATCCATCTCACATGCAGCTGAAACCCTGACATCGTGGACGCTTTCTGGGTGTACGTGTGCCGCGTGCTTGCACGCCCATGTGTGTTCCCAAGTCAGCCTGTGAATGCGCGCAACAGCAGATGCGGTCAGGCACAAGCATGGCGCCCAGATTTGTACCTGCCATGTGTTTTCGCCCGCACACCTGGCACTGGGCATGTGCCGGAAGTGGCATGGCAAGGTGCATAAATTGGAGGATGCGCAACCTCTTTCTTGACTCAGTGGAAACTTCAGCAGTCGTGCAGGCACAGGCACTGCGGAATCAGAGTGTAGGAGAGGCTTATGTGAAAATACTGGCAGACATCTATAAGGACTGCACAGCTACCATAGTCCTTGTCACCAATGAAACTCCAATAAGGAAGGGTGTAAGGCAAGGAGACATGATCTCGCCAATGTTATTCACCGCCTGTTTACAGGAGGTATTCTGAGGCCTGAATTGGGAACAGTTGGGGATAAAAGCCAATGGGGAGTACCTAAGTAATTGGCGATTCGCTGATGACGTTGCCTTGCTGAGTCACTCAGGAGATGAATTGCAAATCATGATCAATGAGTTAGATAAGCAGAGCAGTACGATGGGTCGAAAAATTAACATGTAGAAAACAAAAGTCAGCGGTCTCCCAAGGAGCGGTTAACAATTGGTAGTGAGGCGCTGGAAGTGGTAACAGAATACATCTACTTAGGGCAGGTAGTGACTGCAGATCCGAATCATGAAAGCAAAATAACAAGAAGAATAAGAATGGGGTGGAGCGCATTTGATAATTTTTCTCAGATCACGAATGGCAGTTTACCAGTATCCCTCAAGAGAAAAGTGTACAACAAGTGTATCTTACCGGTACTCACCTATGGGGCAGAAACGTGGAGGCAAACGAAAAGGATTCAGCTTAAGTTGAAGGTGCACTACAGAAGAATCTGAACTCGTCTTCTTACCGCAGTAATTCGATCTAGACGTTTCGAGCATTGTTAGAAACTTCCAATTATTGTGCTGTGCGCCCGATTTTCCTAATTTAAATCGAATTAAACGTCCCAGCTCCCGCCTCTTTTTTTTTAACTCAACGCTGAATGTAGGAGGAGTCAACCTAGGCGTGGAATGCATTTCAGCCCGTGGTGGCTTGCCACTCTGCCATCCGTGGAGTGATACGTAAATCAAAAAGTCCACGTGTATTTTTATTTTCGTGGGCCTAATTTGTGGCTGTGTTGTCTGCGACTGGAACTATTTATTCACAGAAACCTAAAAAACTAAATAAAAGCAAAAGCGGAGCCGCCACGGGGCTGGCTGAAAGGCACTCCATGCGTTGGTTGACTCCTCCTACCTTCAGCGTTGAGCTCAAAAAAAGGCTTCATAAGGGGTGTTACATAAGGGGTGGGTTACATTTATAAATCAGATTTAATAAACTAAGAAAACACGTAAGGTACATAAATTATTCGCTGTTAAATATAGTCGCTAAACAATTCTCAAATGTTGATGGACAGGTGATTGCGGCGATGCCATGTGGAAGGCTGTTCCAGTCCGTGGGTGAACGTGGTAAGAATGATGATGCAAATGTAGTAGTGCGTGTACGAGGCCGGGCAACTTGAAGGGGATGACCAATGCGGGGGGAAATGCGTGCCGGCGGATTGATGTAGGGCGGATGACGAAGTGAGCTGTAATAAAATTTATGAAACAAGCACGTACTAGTGATACGATGTCTACAAGCTAGAGATGTTAAGCCTGCCTCTGCTTTTAATGAGGATATACTAACATTATATGAATAGCACGAATATATGAATCTTGTGGCTCGACTTTGTACTGATTCTAGGGAATTGGTCAGATAATTTTGGTTAGGGCTCCAAATAGCAGAGGCGTATTCTAGTTTAGAACGGACAAGTAATGTGTAGGCAAGTAATTTTACGTTTTATGGCGCATGGCGTATATGTCGCTTTAAGAACTAAGAATCAAAGGTTTCTGTTAGCGGATGATATGACTTTTGTCACATGCACGTTCCAGGTTAGATCATTGGACAATGTTACGCCGGGGTATTTATAAGTCTGAGTTAATTCTACCGTGACGTGCGAGATTTTATACTAGAAGGGGAGAGAATTACGTTTTCGGTTAAATGACACAAGTTTACATTTATTGGGGTTTAGTTCCATGAGCCATTGGTTACACCTGTCCTGTATGCTGATTAAGTCATTCTGGAGGGCGAACTGATCAGAGGCGTTATTGATTGTGCGATAGATGACACAGTCATCGGCAAAAATATGGACGTTGCAAGAGACATGCTTTGGTAGGTCATTAATGTATATTAAAAATAGTAGCGGGCCAAGGACTGATCCTTGCGGGACACCTGATGATACGGGAAGAGAACTAGAGGCTTGATTATTAACGTAAACATACTGGGTGCGGTTAACCAGGAATTCGCTTATCCACTGTAATATGTTAGGATGAAGGTTTAACCATGAAAGTTTTAGTAGCAAGCGTTTGTGAGGTACTTTGTCAAAACCTTTCGAGTCCAGGAATATTGCGTCAGTTTGAAGGTTACAGATGAAAATAGCGAATTGTGTATCGCAGGATAAGTTCTTACGGTAGCCATGTTGAGCAGGATGAAAAAATTAATAGAGTAAAGAAAATCCATTATGTGGGAATAAATGACATGTTCCATGATTTTACATGGCACACTTGTTAAAGAGATGAGGCGGTAGTTAAGGAGTGATTGTTTTTTACCTGATTTGAAGACCGGAACAACCTTCCCCACCTTCCAATCGCTGGGTATGCTACCTGTGGAAAGTGATGGTGCAAAAAGTTTTGGTAGATATGCTGCGAAAGCATGGCGAGTATTTTTGAGGAACTTGGGGGTGATTTCATCAGCACCCACAGAAGATTACATCTTGATATTTTCAATAATACATATAATGCCGTGCACAGAAAACATGATTGAAGGCATATGGAAACTTGGGTTGGCAGTTGTGGTAGAAAGTGGCATATCAGTTTCGTGTGTGAAGACGGATGAGAAAGCGGTGTTTAAAATATTTGCACATTTCATGCCACTGGTCAGCTTGCCAAGTGAGTTAGCTAGTGTGATGACCGGAGCCTGTTGAGGATTTAGTAGTTTCCAGAACTTCCTCGGGTTATTTGTTAGGATCTTGGGCACGTCAGTTTAGAAAAATGCGCATTTGGCATTACGGATAGATTGCAGGTATGTGGAGTCGGCTGCGTAATATTTGTTCCAGGTGCATGCGCTTGGGTTGCGTTTTGCTGCACGGAAAAGTCTCTTCTTTTTGTTTTTGAGTGTTTTCAAGACCTTTGAAAGTCATGGTTTGTTGTGACTGGCACGAAATGTGATGGTGGGAATGAACTTCGTGGTGAGTTCGGCAATTTTAGTTTTGAAAGTAAGCCAGTTTTCCTCAAGTGATCTATCATCGTAACCCGTATCAAAGTTTGGAAATAACGCCATCAATTGATTATTAATTTCTTCGTAATTCTCTCTGTCATAAAGGCGAATTGTTTTATATAATGTTTGGCGCGATTCCGGGATGACAGTGAAAGTAACGTGTAAAACTTTGTGGTCACTAATTTCGCGGAGGTAAGTAAGCGATGATAAACTTTGTGGATGATTAGTTAGAATAAGGTCCAGGATGTTGGAGGATTCATGTGTGACGCGTGTGGGTTCAGTTACTAACTGGGTGAGATTGAAATTCAAACAAACGTCAACAAAGTTCGTCATTTCGGTGTTGCCTGTTGGTGTTAGGTTCAGCCAGATGGATGGGTAATTAAAATTACCAAAAAGAAGAATGCGCGTGTTGGGATATTTGCCAGGTATTTGATTTAGACTATCGTTTAACTGTGAAGAAAAGATTGGACTACTGAAGGGGGGAGGGGGGGGGCGGGTGTCTGTAGCAGACGCCTAGTATGACGATTTGTGGTACAAAACGACAGATTACCCATAGTATTTCAAGCTCCGATTGGATGTTAATAACAGAACAAGGCAACAGCTGGTTAGTGGCAATAAGAATACCTCCTCCTCATGAGCCCTTGCTGGAGCTGGGACGTTTAATCCGATTTAAATTAAGGAAATTGGTCGTACAGGACAATAATTTGAAGTTTCTAAGGATGCTCGGGATGTGTAGATCGAGTTCCCGCGGTAAAAAGATTTGTTCAGATTCCTCGTCAGTGCACCTTTAAGGACAGCTCAGCAAGCTATGGAAAGAAAAATGATATCTGTAATGATAAGAGACAAATTATGTTGGGGCAACATAAAAAGAATGAAAAATAATAAGCCCCTGCAATGGTAAGAGACAGGAAGAGGGCAGAGTGGGTCAAAGAACAAATTCTGGTTAATGACAGCTTAGTTGAAATCAAGAGGAAGAAATGGGCTTGGGCAGGGCATGTATTGCGAAGGCAAGATAACCGCTGGTCTTTAAGGGTAACAGACTGGATTCCAAGGGAAGGGAAGCTTAGCAGGGGGCGACAGAAGGAAAGGTGGGCAGATGAGATTAAGAGGTACGCAAGCATAGGGTGGGCGCAGTTGGCAAAGGACAGGGTTAATTGGAGAGATATGGGAGAGGCCTTTGCCTTGCAGTGTGCGTAGTCAGGCTTATGATGATGATGGATAGCGCATGTGGAGAATGCAAGTGCTCTTTCAGTTAGTAGGCAACACTAACCCAAAACCGGGGAAATAATGTGGCTCCCTGAGGCTGGGTAGGGTCGGGCAACATGGTGTCGTCCCTCGAAGTGGAGGCTGCCTGCCTGGCCACCAATTCGTTGCTGCCACTTCACTCTATCTTGCCTTTGCAAGATGCACGAATGTTTTAATTGGTTTCAGGATGTGCACACCACAAAATTTCAGCAATAAAACACTTCAAATTTGAAGATTGCTTCTGGATTTGGACTGCTGCTAGGCCTGGCAAGTAGGCGTCGTTTGGTTGTCTTGCAAATACTTGTCAAAAAGCACGGGATATTCAAACAAGTTGGTGGTGCGAACTTATAAAAAGAGGTTGCAAACTCTAAATTTCATATCAAATTATTTATTACTTCAGTTTCTTTATGCAAGTGTAAATAAAACCATATGTGCAATGTTTGCAATTGACAGGAGACGAAATATGCAGTGCAAGAAAACGCATAGACGACAGAACAAAAGACAAACACAAGCGCTGTCTTTCTTCTGTCGTCCGTGTGTTTTTTTTGTGCTACATATTTCCTCTTCTGTGATGAACAAATAGGCCCACATCAGCACCCTTCATGAGTTTGCAATTGAGCTTTTCTCTTTCCAGTGCTGCAAGCGGCTAGCGCAGTTGACATGCAGCCAGCGCCCTATTCCAAAGCGCGCACAGCGAAAGAGTATTGTATGCCATGCAAATAGGGGGAGGCAACCATTCTAAAGTTCTCTAATGGGGCCAGATGAAAATGAGAGTGAAGCTCTACATGTTAGAGGCTGTGCTCATTCAGTTTGCTCACCCAAAAGAGAGTGGTGTACACCCTGAGGTTTCCTCGTGGTGGCATTGCAGAACACGGCCGAGTTGGACACCTCGTCAGTGACCCTGGAGGATGTGATCAGCAGGACCAACTTGTCGCGGAGGCCTCAGCTGCGGCCGCCCCGTAAGTGCCTCCTTGCCCTCTCACTTGGCTTGGTGTCATCAAATATATCAAAACCTCGTTTAAAAAATGTGAGGGAAGAGCAGTTATCCCGGAAAACATATTATCCAAAATCACTTTTAAAATTGAAATCAGCAAGTGCACTGACACACTTTGATGCATTCACTTCTGATAAAGACCCGTCTGCACTTCAAGATCTGAAAAGGTTTTCTGATGCCTGTAGACTTCTTTTGTTACCATTTGCATGGTTCTGAGCACTAAAGAAACTTAACAGCTTGTCTAGTCTGGTTTTGCCAGGGATGCTGTTGGGCACATTTCAAAGCGAGCCAGAACTTGAGCTGAAAGTAGCCAAAGTAGCCGTGCCACTTAATCTTAGCACCAAGTTTGTAGCGAAATTGAACAGAGCAAAGCAATATTATGAACACAGTTGTTATTGAGGAACACGAAATAATAGCAGTTTGAATCATCTCAAGAAACAGAACAAAGAGCACAAAATTTTGGCTCTTTTGCTCAGCCTTTAGGCCACAGGCACATTGCAAGTAAATAAATTATTAAATGCTCGTTGCATTAGATAGTGGCCTGCGAAAGAATTTTGTCGCATTCTAGCCAACAACCCAGTAGGACGCTGAAGATGTTATGCCTTGAAGCCATAGACGGAACTTGGTCGAGCTTCATTTTGTTGCACATCAGTTTTTTGTCAAGTTCACACAGGAGAACACATGCTCAGCATTAGCATTAGAAAGTGGAACTCACAAAATTTTCAACGTGACTTCCGTCAGATGTGGAAAACGGCACTTGCCATAAGTGTTTTTGTACTATCCCGCTGCATGCCATAAACTCAAACATGATGTGTGATAAAGTTCACATTAATTTTTCGCATTTGCCGTATTTCTGACTCCAACTAATTGGAGGAAAATACAAAAAAAATGCTGCGACACTTCAGTATGCCTTCGCAGCTCTTCATGATTTCTCTGTCATCAGGATTGATGGCATGCAGCCTCCAAATTGCAGACAAGGCATTTCGAAGCTGCTGTAGCAGTTGTATTGTCATTTGCCTTGAGAACTGGAAGCAGTGCTCTCTCATGGCTCCTCTATCTAGTGAACTGTAGGCTACCTAGCTACCCTAGCTGTGTGTAGGGATACCTTGATGTGCACCATCCCTGCTGTCAGGGATGGTGCAATTAAAAAAAAATGGCTAGTAAATGTGTCAAAATAGGAGTTCAAAGTAGCCAGGGTGGCAATGTGAAGTTTTAATTGCCAAATGGAGTCATAAAGTAGCCAATTCAGCACAAAGTAGCCACCAACGACAGCCATGGTTGTCGCCATCATTGTCATTGGAAGTTTCGCTCTATCGCACTTAGGCACTATGGAGAAGCCTGTCTGCCAGCTGACTGCCGCTGCACCTCTGTTCGTGGTGCGTACCCCCAGGCTCGGACCATTTGTATGCTAGCGGACCATCGCAATTTTCAAATGCTTTGCCCCGTTGCATTTCAAAGAAGCCACTGACTGCCGCTGGGCTTTTGATGATGCCACGTGCCCCAGACATGGCATGGCATATGTTAGCGCACCTACCATTGGTGACAAAACATATACGATGAGGATTGGCGAAATTACGAACATACTTACTGGGAAGTCATATCATCTGTGAACATGTGAAGTGAAAAAAAAAAAAACAGTGTAACTGTATGGGACATTTTTATTGCTCACAATTTTGGATGTAGAAACAGGGGAATAGTACAAACTGGACACGTATGAACGAGGTTTTACTTACTGTAGTTGGTGTCACTCACAGTACTCACAAAGCTGTGCATCACATACAAATATAGTAGCCTCCCTTTAAGGTGAATTTGAGGGGACCGTAAAATTTGTTTTGTCTTTTCAGAAGTTCATCTTATTGTAAGTGTCCCCCAGATAGGAGATATGGGCATGCCAGTTGTGTAAAAAAAATTAGCAGACGGTTAAACATGGCCAAATGCGGAATATCGTGTAGTGGCACTAGTTATAGGGGGCACTTAGGCCCTTACTTTACTTTCTAAATGCGTTTGACCTAAAGGCCTTTACCACAAAGGCCTTTACCTTGAAGGCTTTCGCCCAGATGTACCCTTCAGCAGGCCTTTGCCCATAAAGGCCTGCCAGGTGTGCACACCTGGCAGGTTGCCCACAACCTGGTGGGCACGTGGGCCGCCTGCCTCAAAGAGGGCTTCTGGGACGTACATATGCATGCCTGAAATCGGAAAATGAACCAAGTAGTGCACTAAAGTATCTTGTTGCATGAGGAGAAGGAGTACAATTTCCTTGCAGTGAAAAGGTAAGTGAGCTGATGAGTGAACACATGAAAATGCTTACGTCATCGTACTTGAAAATGGTATTGGTCTAGTTTTCGTCTTTAGCGCTAATGCATTCAGTGGAAAATCTGGCAGCGGTGTTAGTGAAAAATCTCCAAAGCAGCAGCCTAGGTGGCCATCTAGGACACGTCGCCTTGTGACAGTGACGCAACCCACCCGCCATATTAGCAAACTGCCCACCATGGCAAGTGGCAGTTAAATTACTGATTGGTCGCGAGAGGTTGCTCGGGAAGAGCAACCTGGGTCGCACAAGCCCCACCTGTGGCAGCACTTGCCATCGCTCAGCCACTGCACCACTGTAGCAGGAGTGGTATCAGCAGAATATAAAGTACAGAATGACCAATTCTGCATATATGGGCGTTAACCCATCAACGTTATCGCATTATAGCCACCGGAGCCTAAGTGCCCCTCCAGTTTTTACTCACTGTGTTGGTTTCTCTCCCTTCCACACTGACCACTATTTGTGGTTTTTCTTCCTATCGTTTGCTTGCCTAACGACTTAAAGCACACCAAAGGTGCCCAGCCGGCTAGCTGTGGGGCAAATGCTCTGGTAGCATATGGTCGTCCTTCTCTTTCTTTTATCCCATTCCTTCTGCAGTGTGACTGTTATCGGCTGTATGAGCAGGTGGACCTCACATCTCTCTAAGCACTGTTCAATCGTTGCTGATATGCCGCCCATGTCAGATTTTTTTCACCATAAAAACTAGTGCCTTAATGCTGCATCAGTTTAAAATTCAGCTTCCGTTTAACCCTGTAAGTGCCAAGTTGGATAGCAGGGGCACTCTGCAGTTGCTTGCCTTTTCGTTCGTCAGAGGCAACGCACTGAACGTGATGCACGCACGACGCCGAGGTTGGCTATGTGGGAACGCTGCACCGTGCTCAGGCCAGCATGCCCGCAGGAACGCTTTTTCATGTCTTCGCATAAAAGTGTGGTGAAGTTCTATTGTGGGATATGTTTTCTGGCAGGAAAGCATTCTTTCTCTACCCTCGAAACTGCCTCATGGATCCTCGGTTTGTGGTGCTGCACTGAGTTGCCGTGGGTTGCGATTGCTGCGTGAGTTCATCTTAACCGAAGGACACATGAAGCAGTTCATCTTAAGCAGATTTTTTCTACACCTAGTCTGTGGGAAACCAACGAAATGTTCTTACAGTATAATCTTAATGCTACGCATCTTTTCAGTGATCTGTACTAGCTGTATTTCCCGTCATTGTACCTGTCATTATGCTTTGCAAAGGAACGTGCTGTCCAGTGTACGGGGGACCTGTGGCTTGGTCAAGCTGTCTTTGCTGCTTTTACTGCTGGCCTCCAGTGTGGTGCATATTAATACTGTATGGCTGCAACAGTGGTGCGCCAGTTCCCATCACAGATGGTGCTGGTGCTAAACGTCTGGTTGCTCATTGCTTGGTGGGTTAATGCCAGAGGTAGTGTAAGTATTTTCTGCTAGCTGCCCTGGTTGGCTTATTTGGCTGAGCAACTGTCTTGGTGAGGGTCTCAAGTGCGAGCCCAAGACGAGGACAGCTTTTTCAGCTTCTGTTTTTTCTCTAGCCATGTGGCTGTGCTCCGGGAGGTAATGCCTGTCATTGTGCTGTAAAAAAAACTGTGAGCGTTTGCCAGCCTCAGTAATTTTTGGCTGCAGAGAGCAGCCGTTCCTCTGAAAGGGTTGGGCCACCATTCTTGAGCTGGACTCCCCGCTTCTAACCCGGTCTTGATCTTGACCTACTGTTGGCTCATAACATGTATGGGCACCGCTTAATAGATTTCACTGGGGCTGAAATATAAAAGAACATTTCATACAGCCCGAAAGAAACATCTGACTTTGTGTCCTCACTGAAATACGAAGTTTCTGTCAAGGAATGTGAAACCCCAAGTTAAATAATATGCGGCTGCATGTGCTCCAGGAAAAGATTGTTTTTGATAATGTTTGTAATAGATGCATCACCAGCCCTGGTGGCTGAGAATCCAGACGACTTATTGGTGTTCTGCATTATTTATTGTGAAATGAGCATTCTGATTGTGCAGAGGATGGGCGAACCAAGCGTCCTCGTGTTGGGGGTGGGCCGCTCCCTCCGGCCCTGCCGGCAGCTAGCATTGGCAGCAGCAGCCCTCCTCCTGCCCCCCCGTCACCCCCGGCTGCCAGCAGTGGTGGTGTCCCCCCCGAGCTGCTGCCGGCCCCTGACTCGGAGGACGAAGAGGAGCCCCCCGTGGCCCCCACCCTGACAGCAGCAGCCCACCCCCAGGAGGCTGTCAACAGTGGTGCCAGCGCCACCTCCGTGGTGCTCGCCAGGGGGGGCCGGCCAGCCAGCCCTCCCACAGTGCAGCAGCCATTGTGCTTCTTTGCGCTGCTGCGGGACCTGTTCAACGACACAACTGAGCAGAAGATGTCGGCGGCCAAGGTACCGCCCCGTTTCTTTTTGCCCACGGAGGAAAGAAAACATAGAAGACGCCCCAGCTGTCAAAGGAGCTGTGTTGCAGAAAGCATGCCCGAAGCCATGCGCATTTTTTGTTGCGAAGGACCACCGGGATCGTTTGGCCTGTGTCATGGTTCTGCCGAGGTGTTTTGGCACAGTAGCTGCGTGCCGCATAGTTGGGTGTTGCTATGGCAACGGCAGCTCTAGTTGTTCTTGGCTGCCTGGAACCCTCATTTCCAGTTTGAGAAAAGCTGATGTAAGGGCCCTAGTTAAATTTTTTCTTTTCTCCATAGCTGTGCCAGACAGCTAATCCTACAGTGCTAAGCACACACCGCGACATAAATCAGGTACAAGTGCACACATTGCTATGTGCTGCATTTCGCACAGTGTGGAACCAGCGCAGATGATGTGTCCGCAGAAGCGTGTCACACCTTTGCTTAGACAAGCTAGACATTGCAAATCACAGTGCTTGCACTTTGTCATGGCAGAAGGCGCCTGCTTTGCCAGGTGCACATTCATTGAACTACTCTTTTGATGCGTATGTAGCAGTGAAAACCTGGATTAGCTTTGACAGTGTTGCTTGCAAAGTGTGCAATGCTGCCAAACGGGGTAGAGCAGTGCAGGTTCCCTGGTTTGCTCCTCTCGGTGCAGCTGGAGGAGCGGGTCAAGGCATGGAGCCACTCGCCGGGAGCCCAGCTAGTTGAGTGGTTTGGACGGCGCGACAGCTGGCCGGACATGGTGTCCTCTGCACTGCGCTTCTTGGCGGGTGACTACATAGGTGAGCCTCTTAGTGCACTAGCCCTCAAGCCCATGTTCACGGAAAAGCTATTTTTCCTGCACGCACACACACACACACACACTCTCTCTCTCTCTCTCTCTCTCTCTCGCGCGCGCGTGCACGCACACTGTAGAAGCTTGTTAATTCGATTCTCACAGGGCTGCAAAAAATTGTCGAATTATCTGGATGGATAAGTAATGAATGAACAACAAAAACTTGAAATGCGAAGTAGCAAGAACTGTGTAATAGTTGTCTACTTTTTGGCAGGAGTCTGAGCAACAACAACAGTGGTAAGTGCTACCAGATGTTCTGCAGCACGCATAGTGTGTGGAGTTTGTTGGCGAAAGTCCTCCAGCACAGACAGGGCTTCTGCGTCTTCTTTTAGAGTGCGCCACGGCTTTTGTGACACCTCTTCATAGCTGTCATCTTCTAAGGAATCATTGTCAGCGCCCAGGACTTGCTCAATTATTTCATCTTCGGCGAGCTAGGTGGCCATCATCAATGCAGACGTAATCTGTGCGCCGCACGGTGGAAGGCAAGATGCTGTCATCTTCTTCTGTTATGGTGTCAGCTGTTTCAGCTGGTGATTCCTTCACGTAGCAGTTAGGTGGCACAAAGCTCCTGTGTCAGAAGCAGTTCGCAGTGATCCTCGTGGGCATGGCTTTGTAGTCAACAGGAAGATGCCTTGCGTTTTTTAAACACCTTGGTTTCTGCGCTTTCCCGATCACCAGGAGAGGGAGACGCTCTGTGCCAGTCATGTTGGAAGCTACTAGAAGGGTAACCCTCTCCTTACTTTGCTTACCTCCCGAGCGCGCTTTGCCTTTAAAAGGTTATGGTTTTGTCAGGCAGCACTTTAAAACGCAGCGCAGCCTCGACATCGAAAACATTGTGTGGATCGTAAGCAGCCAAATGACCACGCAATCCGACACTCTGCCAGACTTCTATCGTTGCTTCATCAACAGAAGCTCTCTCACTGCACCCGCTCTTACGCATTAAATTGTGCCAGTTTCTGAAGCGAGCGAGCCAGCCTTCAGATGCCATAAAAAAATGTATGTTCATCTAAGGCGAACTTCTCTGCTTGGGCAGACATCAGTGGCCCACTCACAAGTAGGTTGGCTTCGTGCACGGTTGTTATCCAGCACAGTACGGCTACTTCCAGCTTTGTTGGGCTGCCATCCGAAGTCGCTTGCTTTTGGCATTGAACATTGTGCCTTTGAAGGCCTCCATCATGTTGGCTTTATTCTTGATGTAAGTGGCTTTCACATACAAGGAGTGACAGTAATAAAATAAGAGGAAGCTGCAGTGACGTGAATTCCAGAAAACACATATGCCCAGGAAAGAAGATTGAGGCAATAAGGAGGACATGTAATAATGACATGGTCATAGGCACGAACATAGAGGAAGAAGAAGATGACGTGAGAAATATAAAAGCACGTGACATGACTTGGCAGAAGAGGGACAGAATAGCTGAATGCTGGAAGAGAGCATCACTGGCCGTCGCTCCGGGTTTGCTGTCCGTTCTGTCCTATGGCACCTCACTATAGGCCCCAACTGTGTCTGTGAAGAAGCAAAGTAGGCAGAGGAACGTGAAATAAAAAGAATTGAACAAGAAAGGAGTTCTTGTTATGGAAAGAGCAGTTGATGGGAGGTCGTAAGGAGAGCGCGGATGACGATCGAGGCGCCACGGTAGGAACAGAGTCACCTAGATTGACAAGAGTTTGTCCCCAGAACCTAATGGCTCCTTTTGGCAACAAACGATAGGCACCTGATTGCAATTAGAGATTTGTATCTGGCTGTTACTAATAGCCGTATCAGTTTTTAGAATTTTGAAAATGTGATGACCCTCGCCTCTGTGGCTTGACTCATTTCGGCCATTTTTCACCCGTTTGATCACCGCGTGCCTGCGAAAGGGCGCAGAGCGATGTCAGTCAAATCACAACACTCCCTTACACACGTACAACTTGACATTCTCTGCCCTGCCCGCCCTGGAGCAGTGAAGTGGCAAGGAGCGGGGAGCACTGCAGCATGGGCGGGGCTGAGATTGTTGCGTGGTATGTGCGTTATGGAGTGTTGCAATTTGATTGACGTCGTTTTGCATTTCGCAAGTTGTCACCTTTTCGCACACTTTAAGGCGTGCATTCCCAGACACCCTTGGAGCGTGTGGGGGTAGCGGTCTCGGTCACAAAGGAGATGCCCTCGACTTAGCGTGGCAAGCTCGGTCTCCGAGGGACAAGGGGGCGGTCGTTTGGTGCCCAGCTTTCGCCGGTCGGAAGCCAGAAAATAGGTTGGAGCGAAATGTTCACAAACGAAACAAAGATTATACAACAAAGAGACGTTACGGAGAATTTCACAGTCACTCCTACGAGCACATACAAAGTGATTTACGAAAACAATGCAAATCATGCACAATAACACTCGAGAGAGATTACAATACAACAAAAGCTATGCACCTAAAGTTCACTAACACAAGAGAGAGACAAACAAACAAAACACAGTTTGTTCACCGGGCACTGGAATGGGCGATGCGCCGCCGCTGGCGAGAGAGCGAAGGGGAGAGGGCATCTCTTAGCACACTCAAGGCTACGCCCTTTCCGTCGACAGTGAGTAGAAATTTTTCAGACCTTCTGGAAAAATCGACACGCGCGCGGCCATGTTTTCTTTGCTGCCGCGCCGGCGAGCAGAGCGGAAGGGCAGCAGCACACACAAGGTTAGGTGTTCTCTGGGGTTCCTTCTCCACTGTTCGACGCACACAGACGTGATTGCTTCTCCACTGCACCGCTTTTTTTTAAATATGCACCGAATTCTGTGACACAATTGCATGGTTTTCGAGGTAGCGCATTCTTGCTTTGATGTTTCTGCCTGGGTCTCATTTTTTTGTTCTGCTCAGTTTATTTTAAAACCTGTTTAATCGGAATTTTATTTGTGGTCCCAATGGCTTCGAATTAAGAAAGTTGTTCTGGAAATCCATCTGCCAAAATTTTGCCTCTGAACTCATCCGAGAAATTTTGTCTTCAAGCAGTAACAAGGCTTCCTTTTGCTTTCTTCTGTCCCTTCTAGCAGGGAAATTGTTGCAGAGTACGTTGCGCAGTGGTATATCTTATGTGGATCCCCTCTTCTTGAGGCAGTACTGCTCTGTTGAGCTCAACTATCATGATCTATCATCTGAGCTGAGGCACCTGGTTTATGGGCTCTTAAAAAAAAAATTAAAAAAAATTAACTGTGTAAGGGCATTATTGTTGCCATTGATGCCTCTCACAAGCTTATCTGGGCAAAGCTTTCCACCAAGCATTGGGACTTTGTCCCAAACTCTTTTGAGTCATCTCTCATTGTTATGCTCTTGCTTGGCGAAGTTATTCAAGGCTGCTTCGAGATAATTTGCCTGATAGTCACTTGTGTCCACAGTGGCGAATGACCATGCCTTGTCTGACAGAGCTGTTGGCCCGTTGTCGTGCAGGGATTCAACTAGTTCACTTCTTGCCTTGATGCAGTTTATGGCCTCACAGATGCCCACATCTTTTTTTTTTTTTATAAACTCTGCCAGCAATAGTGTGAGAATGCCTATAGTCGTTGCAGTTGTTACCATAATTTATTTTCGGGCACTTTCTTAATGTATCTAAAATTGCAGCTGAAGGTGCACATCCAGGGATAAATGGCCACATCTGGCATGGCGTAGTTTTTCAGTAAAGTTCAAATCGAGGCATCCCCAAAAGCTTCCGTACAATCAGAAAAGTATTAGACCATGTGTAGTGCCTGCTCTTATTCCGGGACCAGAAGCCAGAAGGCAATGTGCAAGCCATCTTGAGGTGACTGCAGTAGGCCCTTAAAACTTTGAATAGACTTCCAAGATGTTTCCTGAATTGGTGCTATGCAAGGGATGTCACTTTCTGGAATTCCTGCATACAGCATAGTTGTAGAAAAAGTTGGAACTGGACGGGCATGCGTGGAGACTTGTTTCTTTTTACCAGTTCAGCGGGCTCTTGATGTAGCTGCATGTATTGAGCGTTTTTTATTTCCCACCGTAAAGTGCCAGTGTAAGTGCGTTTCTCAGAAAACTGTTTGGCTGCTAGCTAGCGCGAGGAAAGGTTGTGCAGAAGGCTCGAACACAAGGCAGGACATGAGAGGACAAGCACAGGTCCCATGTCCTGCTGAACATGCAACCTTTCCACTTGCAAATGCTCCGACTAGACCAACATACTGTTCTGCTAGCCTGTCCCTAGGTAGGAGAAGCTCAAGCGAGTTGGTTGTTCATGATAACGGTGGTCGCAGCATGAACACGAGAACTGGACAACGCTGGGTGTGTCCGGTTCTTGTGTCTGTGCTGTCTTTTTTGCACTGTTTCATGTTTCATGAAAAGCTCGAGTGCGAGAAACATTCAGTGGAAGATGGTGGAACCCTGCAGGGCTGCTTCCCGAGGACTTTGTACCGTACCTGGATTACAAGGAGAAGCAGCAGCAGTGGCAGTGGATCGGGGCTGGTCGGGATTCGGACATCCAGACGCAGGCGCTCTGCCAGCACTGGCTGCAGGGCCGGGAGCCCATGGACGCCCTGGAGGCGTCGCAAGGCTCCCCGCCACCGCCCAAGTCCACCACCGACTGGACCGTGCGCCCCACCACTGACCATGAGCGTACCCAGTACCGCTCACAGGTTGGTAGCATCCAGGAGCCTCTACTGCATTGCTCTTATAATGCAAACAGCTCTTAAAAAAAAATAATAAACTGCGCGCGGTTAGTACTACACCTGTGTAACGCAAGATTCAGCAACAGCTGTTTTTCAGTTTTAGCATTGTCGTAGGGTAAATGTGCTAACTACGATAACTATGATCATATGGCAAATACGGCTGGCAAACACAGCAATGGTAGCAGTGGCATCAGGTTACAATATTGGCAGTACAAGCCATGCGGCTGTGCTAAGATTGTTTTTTAACAATGCTAAATGCAGCCAATTTCCCTCAAGAGGAAAGTGTACAACAGCATAATCTTACCGGTACTCACCTACTCACCTACGGGGCAGAAACGTGGAGGCTAACGAAAAGAGTTCAGCTTAAGTTAAGGACCACGCAGCGAGCCATGGAAAGAAAAATGATAGGTGTAACATTAAGAGATCGGAAGCGGGCAGTGTGGGTGAGGGAACAAACACGGGTTAATGACATCCTAGTAGAAATCAAGAGAAAGAAATGGGCTTGGGCAGGGCACGTAATGCGAAGGCAAGATAACCGCTGGTCCTTAAGGGTAACGGAGTGGATTCCAAGTGAAGGCAAGTGTAGCAGGGGGCGGCAGAAGGTTAGGTGGGCGGATGAGATTAAGAAGTTTGCAGGCAAAGGGTGGATTCAGCTGGCAAAGAATAGGGTTAATTGGAGAGACATGGGAGAGGCCTTTGCCCTGCAGTGGGTGTAGTAAGGTTGATGATGATGATGATGAAATGCGGCTTGCGCTTTGCCATCACATGGCGCCCTCTGTGCACAAGCACTAGTTCATGCCGCAGCACACAGAAGACGCCACAGATCTGTACTATGGCAAGGTGCACTCCTCTCTACCCATCATTTGTCCATGTTACGCCAATGACACTGCAGAACAGGGATATACTGACTGTAGCGTAAGTCAGAGAAAATCTAAAAAAATTCCCTTGGCCCACCTGCCCGCTCGCGAGCTCGAAAAATTTGCACAAAGGTGGCATTTGGCGGTCAGTTTTGTTTTATTTTACGTTTGGGTGGAGTACGTGCTTGATTCGGTCAAAATTAAGGGGAAATGTTCATCGTCTGTGGTGACGGTGAACCAAAACTGCGAGCTTTCGCAGTAATGATGCCAGAAGCACCATCATGCCCCCCCCAGACGAACGAGCATTCTACCGTGCAGGGGGGCTGCTGATAAACTCGTGGGAGAAACGCAAGGCGCAGGGAGTGGGGCAGTTGCATGCAGCAGTGTTTTCCGTGCTCAATTTTGATAAAATAACCAAGTAAACATTTTCAAACCAACCGCGCAGCCGCTTTCTCCCCCTTGCGTTTCGCCGTAGCCTCAATGGTACAGTGCTCGTTCCTTCGGCGAGCACAGATGGTGCTAACGGTAGGATTGCTGTGTAAGCTTGCCATTTCGGTCTGCCTTCACCGCAGACGCTGAAGATTTTCGATTAATTCTGACCGAATCAGGCAAGTACCCCACCTAAATGTAGTATAAAACAAAACTGACCACCAAATGCAACCTCTGTGCGATTTGAGCCCGAACAAACAAACGTACAATTGGACTGAGCGAATATTTTTTCGATTTTCTCCGATTTAGGCAACAGTCGGTATGCCCTTAATGCCTGCCACTATAAAGCAGGACAACAGAGGAGGTGTCAGATGACTGCACTGTCCAAACACTAAACAATTTATTGCTACAGTCTTGGCAGCATATGTACAGAGATTCTGTATTTGGCTGCCAGCTGGACCTTAAAAACACTCCTCTCCGGAAACTTTTTGCCTACTTAAGTGCAAGCATCACTCGCGAAGTAATATATTATGATCTATGTTCTTTGAGAAGCGAATTATTGTCGGCACTTTCCTGGATTTTCCGAAATCGATAAAAAATTTACAGCTTTTGCAGAGGCGAGCCGAGCTGCAGGTCTTATATGCTGCGCCATCTGCTTATGACTGAGCAACCGACATCCTGGGCTCAACGTCTCTTCTCTTTGGTTGAATGCAACAGCATATGGTAATGGGTATAAATACGTATGTTAACAGGTAGTCGATCAATGCGGCGACAAGCACACCATCCACGTGCACGTCGATCAAGTTCCATATGGTGCAGAAAGTCAAAGGAGGATTTTCGGGCCGGGTCGTGAGAGCAGCATCACCTCCAGATGCTGCAGCCATCAGTTTTCCGAATGAGGTCGGGCATATGAAGCATGGGATAATGGGCAGTGAGGTCGGGGCGATAGAGAGCGTTGGGGTGACAACGAGTGGTTGATGAGAGGGGTCTGGCCGTCGAGGCTCGAGAAGTGCGGTTCAGACAGCTGAGAAGAGCGGCGTAAATACAGTAGAATCTCGGGGATACGAACCTCATGGGGTCGCGGGAAAATTCGTATCATCACAAATTTTGTATCATCCAAACGAACAAAATTAAGTTTTAAAGTTATACCGGCTTTTTCTCCCTACCCTCCCTATCACAATGGTAGAAAATAAAGGTTTTGTTATAAAATTCATATGCAGAGGCACAGAAAATGCATACACGCTGATCTGTTTACGCGGCTGATGGGATTTATTCACGGCCGTGTGGCCACGCTATCGCGATTTTGACGATCTGAGGGGCCGCGCACGGCCGCTCACTGCTGGCGGTGCGTACCGCGAGATCAGCGATCGCGATTTCAGTGATGTGAGGGGGCCGTGCACCGCTGCTCACTGTTCGCGGTGCATACTGTGAGATCAGCGGTCGCGATTTCAGTGATGCTAGGGGGCCGTGCACCGCTGCTCACTATTCGCGGTGCGTACTGTGAGATCAGCGATCGCGATTTTGGCGATGTGAGGCGGGCCGCTCACCGCGGCTCACTGCTCGCGGTGCGTACTGTGAGATGAGCGATCGCGATTTCGGCGATGTGAGAGCCGCGCACCTCCGCTCACTGCTCGCGATGCGTATGTGAGATCAGCGATCGCGATTGCGGCGATGTGAGGGCCGTGCTCAGTGCTCAGGACTGCGATCGTGGCTCACGTGTTCATATCATACAATGTGGTGCAGGAGAGTTCGGAACATCCGGAATTCCGCACGTTGTGCACAATTCTCTCCTGCCGGGGAATTTTACGAATTCGTATCAACCATGTTCATATCACCGAGATTCTACTGTACAGAGAGTCCGGGTGCCAGTGGTAGGTTGACGTTGGATGGCTTTGGCATTGTCGAGAAATGTGGCCAACTCGAGAACTGTTGAAACAGATGGGCCTATAATGAGGTGTCCTTCATTCATCTGGGTTGCGGCGGCAGCGAGGATAGTATGGAGGCCAACGGTTGAGGACCGGGGAAACGCTGTTGTCATCTGCGGAACTGATTGAGCACACTGGTTTCAGACCAGATTTGCAAATTTTTGCTGGACGACTTCTTGAATAAGGGAGACCGAAGTTGTCTGTTCGGGTGCAAGAGGTAGAAAACCGGCAGGCGACATTGCCTCCAGTTCGCGACGTACAATCCGTGTCAGGCTCTCAGATGTTGGAGTGGTGCACGGTGGGGCCAGATCATGGAGGAATACCATTTACGAGGTGAAACTTCGTCAGTGCGAGCAAGCGCAGGCGACCAGATAAGGTCACAATTGTATGCGCCGACGGGGCCGTATGCAGTGGCGGCGCCATGCGGCGCGTCATAGAAGCTGCAGCAAAAAAGAAAATGCAGCACCCGGACAGGCAGCTCCGGCGCGTGCTCCGGCAGCGCGCACTCAAAGCATACGACAAGCAGATGAAACGGGTGTTTGCTTCAGTGGGCACGCCCTGACGTTGTATTTCTGTGCCCTTAAGTCAAACAGCAACAGTTCTTGTCGGTGTCTGTTCGAGGGCCGTAATACTAACAGCGCTGCTACGCGCAGTGCGGTCTCCTTCGGAATTTGCTTGACTAAGATGGGGCGCAGGTGTTTTGTTCGAAATTGCAAAAGTGGTTACAAGTGTTGCAGGGAGAAGGTGAGCAAGGTGAGAAGTTGTTGCCGCTTGTTGCCTTCTTGGCTGACGTGTAGTCATAAACGCTGCGCCATACGACGCCCGCGTTCTCCTCCAGCAGATGAAACTTAGCGTGGTCACATACTCGACGAACGTGAAGGCATGTTTGCCTTCGACGAATGCCAGCAGCGCTTATACCCATCCAATCAAAGTCATTGCGTGGGTGTCAAACAAAAGCCCTGTGTACAACCAGAAGCTACAGATCATCTTATAGCGGTCATGGAAAAGAAGGCGTTTTATTTTTTACTGTGCTCAAATGGTTGAAGCGTAGCACCAGTTGCTCTTCGGGCTACCAGCGGTAAAGAAGCGCGCGAGAGTGCCGTCAATAAAAGTCAGGCGCGCGCGGCCGAACGGGAGCAACACGCTCGACCGGTTGCCTTGGCAACCGAAACGGCGGTAATTTCTTTCCAGGCCGCCAGGCGCTGCCAGCATAACAGTGGCTCCGCGGGCTTGTGACCTTTTCTGGTCGCCGCAAACAGCGGAGTTTCCACTCCTAAATCTTGCTCCATGGGCCGAGTCAATGCACGATACGTTGCACCTGTATTTGGCAGCCGCATGAACTGGTGGGTGATGCAGGGGCTCTTTGCTTGTTCGAAACAGCGGCATTCCTGAATGATCCCATCAACCATTGCACAGTTCTTATAAACGAGGAGGTTAAAGGCGTCATCCTCAATGCCTTTAAGGACGTGACCCACCTTGTCACTTTTGGACATCGTGCCAACGACTTTCAAGCACAGTGCTAACACATCCTGGATGTACGATATGTAAGACTCGGTGGACGTCTGTGCACGGCAGGCGAGCTCCTTTTCTGGCAGCAAGCTGTCGGCTGATCGGCTTACCGAACAGGTCGCGGAGCTTCTGCTGCCAGGTCTCCCAACTGGTGAGGTCGTCCTCATGCGTCTCGAAGCATACCCACGCTGTACCCTTCAGGTAAAAAATCACGTTGGCCAGCTTAAGGGTAGGATCCCATCGGTTATGTGTGCTGTCGCGCTCATACATCACGAGCCAGTCCTCCACGTCAACACCATCTGTTCCACAGAATGTGCCGGGATTGCGTGGATGCGCAATGATGACCGTGGGGGTGGCAGGCGCTGGTGCATCATTTCCTTCGAGTGGTATAGTGGGACAACTTGAAAGGAGTCTGCTGCAGAGTTCCGTCTTGGCTGTTGCGGCACCCAGCATCTCCACCAATAATGTAACGGGTAGAAATAATATGTATTTACAGAAGGGGATTAATATATACAGAAAGAGGAAGGAGAGGAGCTATAGAAGAAGGGCCAGCGCCCGAATACACTTCATCCTCCTCATCCACCACACACACAAGCACCATTCTTCGTTATCATCTTTGTCCAAGCCTACGGCTATAAGAATATAACCACTCTTGCCTTACACTCAGAACATGCTGGTTTGAACACACAAGCATTGCCCTTAACTGCAGGCACAAAACTGAAAGCTCTCGAAATCACCAGAGCCATGACCTACTGAACTAGGTCTTCATTGTAACAAACACACCGTTGAAAGCAGGGGCCACTGAAAAAATGGTGGAAATACAGGTGATGATTTGTGATTTATTAGTGTGTGCAGTGCTCTTGCAGTCATATTTTCACTGTATGGTTTTTAGTAAGGGAAGCCATGACTCTTTGTTGCGGCATTAATTTCTATGAGCAGACAAAATGTGTCTTCGAAGCAACCATGCCCTCACCCATCCACTGAGCCTGGATGTCCGTAACCTCGCTGTCTGGCAGATGGTGCAGCCGGTCAAATCTGCTGTTCAGCTTGCCTCTTCAAAACCTTTACTCATTGCCAAGAGCAGTTTTTGACTGATTCCAGGAAATCCAAACAAGTGACAGTGTTAAATTACTCCTCAGAGGACTTAGACCATAATACCGTATTTACTCATGTAATTTGTACACATGTAATTTGTACCAGTTTTCTGGTGTTCGCTAACACTGGTGATACTATCCCTCAAAAAGCCTGTTTTTGAAAATTTTTGAAAGGGTTCGCTGAAACAGCTGGTATAAAGAGACAGCCAAAACCAAGTGAGTGCAGTATATATAAAGACACACAAAAAAAACCGATTGTCTCTTTTTGTAAGGTTGTTAAGGGGTACATGGCTTTTAGCAAAATTTTTTTATTTCTTAATGTATAATCATGAAATTTTTTGAGTGTATTAGAAATAATTTTATGACCACTCTCACAATATTTCAGTGTTTTATCTCCACAGAATTGCTTTCTAATATATATTTTTCTTGTGGGTATTGTGGAAAGGCTACAAAGATAGAAATAAGAAAATCAGGCAGCTAGCTGGTTCAGCATTCATGGCATTCCTACTGCTGTGCCATAGGTCAAGACATTCTTAGCTTTTTTTTTTTAATTTGCTTCTGAATTTTTGCGATTCAGTGTCGGTTGACATAGCTAGAGTGAGAAGAAAATTTCATGCAAGTAATTTAAAAATTACTAATTTGAAGAAGAAAGAGTATCTTGACCTGCAGCATGGTCCTAGATAGATGAAGAGAGGAGGGAAAGGCAGGGATTTTTAACCATAAAGGCTTCCGGTTGGCTACCCTGGATTGGGAAAGGGAATGAGGGGATTAAAAAGGGAAGAGAGAAGGAACGGGAAACACAGTCACTATCTGTCAATCAAGGCAGTCATTCGTAAAAAACAAAACAGTGCCTCGTATGCCTTGATGGCAGTCAACTGTTGTGGACACGGGCCGGGCCGAGGGTCTTGTCCTCTGTGAAAGGGCAAGGATCAAGGCGATCCAGAGCACAGCGCAGCTTACATCTTTCATTCACAAAGACAGGGCGCTCACACAGGAGATGACTGAATGTCCCTTCGCAGACACAGTTTACACAAGAAGGGCTGTCGGCAATCGCGATCCGAAAAGCATATTGATTTGTGAAGGCAACACTGAGCCATAGACGGCACAGTTATGTTGCTTCGCGACGCGCTATGTCACATGGAAGATGGAGGCGCAGTCCGGGGTCTAATGCCCTGAGGCGACGGTTGCAGAACTCTCCCGTGTTCCACGCTGAAAATGTGAGCGCCACCCTCAAAGAACGAAGCCCACACGCTGTGCCAGCTCTCGTTACTGGGATATTGACTGGGATCCCGTCATTGTAGGCAGAACAGGTAGCTTCGTCTGCCTGGTGATTTCCATTAATACCACAGTGTCCTAGGAGCCAGTGGAAAGCTACGTCATGACCTTTCAATGTGGTGTCGTGGTACAGCTTGCGGATTTCTGCAACGAGTTGTTCGTGTGACCCATGGCATAGTGCAGCTTGCAGGCCACGAAGGGCTGCTTTAGAGTCAGTGAAAACTGTCCAGTCATGTGGAGATTCCTGACTGATGAACTGAACTGCAGCCCGTAGGAGTATGGTCCTAGTAGTGCAACAAAACAGGTGGGGTCAAATTAGGTGAGTATATCTGGGCAGATAACTGCGAGGGTGAGCATTTGCCCGCAATGCGCAGCTGCCGCGCTTCATGAAGCAATTTTTTTGCAGTATTTTTTAGTTGATATCAGCTGTGAAACTGTGGGACCCCAATGGTAAAAAAACGAGGCATACATGCGGATACAACGATTATCAAAAAAATCAATTTCATGGCCATTTTTGGGGATTTAAAAGTGGCATCCCCTCTTAACGCAGTCCTCTGTTGTTTGTTTGCTGTTTCCTGCCTGTTTCTCCTCCTTACTTCACTGTGCTTTGGTAGAACACAGGTTTTTTTATGCCCATACAAGTGTTCTGATCATCTGTGCAGGAGTGCATACGCTATCAAAACCCACACCGGGCATTCACATTCCGGGTGCACGGCTACGAGGCAGTTGTTGGCCCGGTGAAGGGGGTCTACGGCAAGGAGAGTGGCGTCAACAAAGCCCGCGAGCACTCATTGCTCGTCTCAGACCGGCCGCCCTTCGTCACCATTCTCTCGCTTGGTGAGCTGCCCAGCAGAAACTGCCTTGTCTGCCAGGATAGTTCCACTCTTCATTGTGGCTGTTCTAACGCAAGGTACTTGCGCTAATATAATGCAAACTTTTTCTTCACATAATGGGCTGTGGAATGTACCTCGCGTTATGTTGGCAAACAAGGTACAAATATAATGTGAATATTTTTCTTACTGTTCCAAAAGTTGCTACAGCTGTACCCCTTTGTAACAGACAAGTACTGAAGAGGAGATTTTGTCTGTTATGAAAAAGGTCTTTTATAAGCAAGGTTTCATGTTTTCATTATTACTGGTCTCTCGCTGTGTTTACGTTACTGCCGAGTGACTAGGAGTTCCACAAAAGAAGTCTGTGTCCTTTTACACAAGCTCATTAGCTGCAAAGATAGCTGTTTGCTTTCATTCATTTGTCAAGACACCATGTGCTTTCTGTTGCACTGCAGCCTCACCTGTTTAGTAGCTTTTTTGCACTTAACCCTCGATAATTTGAAGTCTTCGAAACAAGATAAATATTTCGAGTCAAATGGAGTTCTCAGATAAGCAAAGTACAGTTAAACCTGGCTGTAACGAACCTCCATATGTAGCGAAACCCTCGATGTTACAAAGTTTTTTAATTCCCCAACGCCAGCCCCATTGAAGCACTTGTATTTGAGACCTCCGTATAACGAACGTGCAGCGGTGATTGACCTCGATATAACGAACTTGCTAAGCCGGCCATCTGCTAGCTTGTGCTGCATTAATAAATTTGGGAGAAAAGTTTCATGACAATAAAGCACGAACTGACATGAGAAAAAATGCCAGAGATCGCAACGAGCGACAGCAGTTGCCTCAGCGCATTGTGCTCCTGCACCACCATTGGCGGATCTCTGTTGCTTTCGCTTTTGGAACGCCATACCACGCGGCACTACAACAGTTCATGCTCAGAAGCAGCGAAAAATGAAAGGGCACAAGCAGTGCGCGCCCTTCGCCGCCGTCCGGTACATAGCTTGCGTGATTCCAGCACTGATAGCTCTTGCGCGTCAGGACTCTGGAGCGGGGACGGCGGAGAGCGCCAGCGACGCAAGGTGAAGAGTCCGTTTCCTGGGGCAACAGCGGCAGGCAAACTGAGAGAGGGGAAGAAGCATGTGCCTCCGCGGCCGGTCTACGGCTGCGGCGTGCTCTCCTTTAGCTCGATTCGTGCCCCGCCTCTCCCACTCTCTCCACCTCACTCGTAGCGGTGTCGGTGGCGTTGCGCGAGCCTCAGCGGAGGTGGCGACGGTTGCTGCGGCAGTCACACTATCAGCGCAATCACGGAAGGTTTCTCCTTGTTTGTGAATTCGAGTAAAGGGGTTTTCTGTAAATATTTTCATGGTGATTTCACCTACATTTATTTCTGATTTTGGTTTCTGTTCTGCATTGTCCTTTCAGGCCTTCTTACAAAAACTGCATGTAACGAAAACCTGCGCACAACGGAAAATCCTGGACATTTTTCAGCTTCGTTATATTCATGTTTAACTGTACAGAATTTTTTTTTAGTGGTTGATTGGAGGCATCCTTCTTCCTGCATTTCCCCTCAGGTTAGTACAAGTGTTATTGCTTTGGGAAATGGACTTGTCTTTACCTATGCAAGGCCGAAACTACAGAAATTTGAAAAAAGTTAATTTATTTTGATATTGTTACGTCCAGGGGTTTATTCAGGCCACGACGGGTGACTGAAACCAGCTGAGTACCCTTGCCGAGCACGAGACGCAACCACCTCTTCTCCTCCTCTTCCGCATAGTTAGCGATGCTGACCAAGATGCCGATCAGATAGAATAGGCATCGCCTCTTCATGGGTGTCACACTACCCTCTACACAGCTGACGCCCGCAGGGCGAGTTAAAAAGCACCGTGTGAATGGTAGGGCTTCAGTCGGGCAACGTGAGCCACTTCAGTTAATGCAGAACGACAGCCGCTTGCCGTGAGACGCGCTATGCGGTAATTGAGCTCGCTCATTTGATCAGTAATAACATAGGGTCTATTGTAGTGGCACAGCAGCTTCTGGGACAATCTCCGCTTTCTAACAGGCTGCCACAACGTGACCAAATCACCAGGGCTGTACGGGACATGACGGCGATGGGAATCGTAGCGCGCTTTGGACCGATCTTGGGAGGTGTGGATGCGAAGGTTGGCAAGGCGCCGGGCCTCTTAGGTGAGACAAAGTGTCTCGGCGATGGAGGGATCTTCATGAGACTCGGCAGAAAATGGTAGTATGGTGTCCAGGGTATAGCGTGGGGGGCGAGCATATACAGTAAAACCTCGATAATTCGAGCTCGGTTAATTCGAAATCCCAGATAATCCGAAGGTTTTCTGTGGTCCCGTATTTTCCAATGTAAATTTGGCCGGATAATTCGCACAGGCGGCCTGCACCAGCCCGGTTAATTCGAAAATTTGAGGTGCTATGTGGCAATGCCTGATCCATGTTTCGCCGAAAACCCGGCGAAACAATGGCCCTACAGAGCCGTGAGGCAAAGCCACATAGCAATAGCGGTGGTTTATAGACGAAGCGCCCCAGTCGGAGCACCCTCAGCACAAAAATCGGTCCACAGTGCGCCCTGCGGACCGCCGAAACGCGTGCCTGCAGAGGAAAAGATATGTTTCACTGCAATGCGGCGGGCATATCCGTTTTTGTCACATGATCTCGTTCTCACTCCATCCCACGGCATGCTTCATCCTCTCTTCGCAAAGCGTCAGCGGGAGCACGTGTTCCGTACCGCGACCGCTCTTCCCCTGTGCCTCCGACGCTGCAAGTACTGCCACCACCACCTTGCAGGTCTGCCTGCGCCATTTCTTTGTGTTGTGAGTGGTGGTTAGGGGTCAGCTACTGTGTCGTTGGTTTTTTTGGGGGCTGTGCAGAAGTGCTAGCTTTGTGACCGTACCAGTGAATGAAATGCCGAAGTACAAGACTTTAATGCTGCAGCAGAAGTTCTGCTTGATCCAAGAAGCAGGCAAGAGCGCTTGTTCCAAGACTGAGTTGGCTAAAAGCATGGCGTGCCCCTCTTGACGTCCACAATACTGAGCAACAAGTCGAAGATACTAGAGGCCTATGGCAAGATATATTCTTCGAAGCGGTCACGAGTGCAGGCTCCCGCGTATGAAGATATGGAATCTGCTCTGCATCGCTGGCTGCAGAAAGCAAATGCAGCCCACCCTCTCGTCAGTGGAACAATACTGCGGGAGAAGCCCAACGACCTAGCTCTACAACTTGGGCACGGAGAGTTTTAAAGGTGGGCTTGGTGGCTGTGCCATGGCAAAGACCACTAATCCGCTCTTCCTGACAATGCAGGTGCTTGTCACGATCATCGTCGCATTTCTGCCTGGCCTGACGACTGCGCAGTCGGGTTCGTCATCCCTACCGATTTATCTTGGCTGCGGCGGATTTGGGGCTGGCTGCGTCAACGTCACCGCTGCCGTCGACATGCCGCCACGGATCTGCCCAACCCTCGCTGCCTCCTGGATCGCCCCATCACAGTCGACATCATCATCTTCAACTATAAAACCGCTGCATCCGTCAACGACACTTCGTGGGCTTGATGGCTGTGCCATGGCAAAGACCACTAATCCGCTCTTCCTGACAATGCAGGTGCTTGTCACGATCATCGTCGCATTTCTGCCTGGCCTGACGACTGCGCAGTCGGGTTCGTCATCCCTACCGATTTATCTTGGCTGCGGCGGATTTGGGGCTGGCTGCGTCAACGTCACCGCTGCCGTCGACACGCCGCCACGGATCTGCCCAACCCTCGCTGCCTCCTGGATCGCCCCATCACAGTCGACATCATCATCTTCAACTATAAAACCGCTGCATCCGTCAACGACACTTCGTGGGCTTGGTGGCTGTGCCATGGCAAAGACCACTAATCCGCTCTTCCTGACAATGCAGGTTGGTGAACAATACAGCCTGTTCGCTAAGAAAACTAGTAACTACTTCTTAGTGCAGCTACCAAGCCCACAGTGTCTGAGTGCTATCGCTGCCGATTTTGCCCGTTCTCTTCTGTTGTTGTTATCCGGTGATATTGAAACTAACCCCGATCCTGATTCTGTCGCCATTCTTGCCGAGCTGCAAAAAATTTCAGCCAGTCAATCTCAACTCATCGCTGATGTGGGTGAACTAAAAAACCAACTACTAACGACAAACCAAACCATCTCCAATCTGAACGAAAGAATGACTGATCTCGAGAACCACTACCATACCCTAAAAACCTTACAAACAAACCTTGATACTGTCCAAACTAACGCCGCCCAGACAGCCAGCTTAGTCTCTGCACTAGAAACACGCCTAGACGACGCCGAAAATCGATCACGGCGGAATAATCTAATATTTTATGGCCTTGAAGACACTAATGTGGCCGAAACATATGCTGAGGCTGAAGAAATCATCATTCGTCACTGCCAGGATCGCCTTAACATATCAATCGACTCTAAAGAAATAGAACGCGCACATCGCCTTGGACGCCACTCTGACGACCGCTGCCGCCCAATAATAACCAAATTCACGTCCTACAAAACTAAAGACAATATTCTCTCAAATGCCCGGAAACTAAAGAACACATCCTATAGCATCGGCGAAGACTTCTCTCGTTCCGTCCAAACCGCGCGTAGCCACCTTGTAGCATTCGCCAAAGCCAAAAAAGCTAAATTTTCACTTCGCTACAAGACATTGCACATTGGTGCTAAGCGTTACATGTACGATATCTCATCGCAGATGGTTAAAGAGATACCATAGCGGTCACCTCCCCCAAATGTAATCAATACCCGTCCCCGCACTTTACCAAGCAATCATCTTTCGTTCTCTGTAACCTACACTAATATTCGCAGTCTTATGCCGAAACGAGAACGCGTGTCTAGCTTAGTCATATCATCTAACAGCAGTATGCTGTTACTAACTGAAACCTGGCTTACTAATGATATCACTGATGCTGAAGTTATTGCCGATTTGCCGAATTTTTCTGTTTATCGGAAGGACCGCACAGATTCTCGAGGGGGTGGCGTGCTGATCGCTGCTGGACCAGAATTATCTTGTTCACCCATCCGTCTCCCATCTAACTTAGAGATACTGTGGCTTTTGTGCCGTACTTCACCGCATTCAGTCATAATCGGCGTGTGTTATAGGCCTCCGCATCCTAGCCCAAACTTTTCTCGTGAACTTAACAATATGCTAAACCAGCTCATGATATCTTATCCGAACGCGCATATTCTTCTGTTTGGTGATTTTAATTATCCAGGAATAAACTGGCTCAACCGTTCTCATTCACAGCCAATCAGTGCAGAATCAAGGGATTTTCTAGATGTTTGTTTGAACTTTAATCTTTACCAACTAGTAACCAGCCCAACACGTACCGCAGGCGATTCGAGCAACATTTTAGACTTAATACTAAGCTCTCATCCTGACAGTTTGTCATCCATTACATACTTAGAGCCCCTTAGCGACCATAAAGTCATTCAAGCCGATTTTTCCTTCCGCACCGAGCGCCACGAAACACAAAAGAAAACATTCACCCTGTATGACAAGGGTAACTACAATGCCATTAATCATGAACTCTTCGAAGCCGGTTATAACCAGAGATCTGTTAACGAGAATTGGCTAATATTTAAAAATAAACTTCATGAACTAACACAAAAATTTATCCCTAGAATAACTTTTCGTGAAAATCGCTCTAAACCCTGGTTTTCTAAGACACTAAAAAGACTGGAGAATAAAAAGAAGCGGCTTTTTCGCGCTGCCAAATTTAAAAGTAATTCCGAAGCGTGGGAGAAATACTTTTCAGCCGAAAAAGAATACTTGACTTCCGTCACCAACGCTAAACACTCATTTTTTAACAGCGACCTACCGCGCATGCTATGTGATAACCCCAAAAAATTTTGGCGGGTTATCAATCCCGCACCATCACACTCAGTCACTCTCACTCATGCATCCGGTATTCAAGCCTCCGACACAGAATTCGCTAACATCTTCAATACGGCGTTCTCGTCAATTTTCACCCAGGAGCGTAACCTGCCTCCAAGAATACCTCCTACTAATGCCACCTCACCGATGGACGCAATAACTTTTTCTTCAACTGGCATCTCGTCTTTAATCGAGAAAATGAAACTTTCCTCGTCAGCCGGCATCGACGAGATAAACACTAAACTACTAAAAAACACAAAATGTATCAGTGCAGTGTATCTTGAATTATTGTTTTCGCAATCACTCTCTACAGGTCTCATTCCGGAAAACTGGAAAGTTGGGAAGGTCGTTCCACTCTACAAATCAGGTGACAAAAATTCCCCTCTGAACTACCGTCCTATTTCTTTAACTAGCGTCCCCTGCAAGATCATGGAACATGTCATATACTCTCAGGTAATGGACTTCTTAGACGCTAACAATTTCTTCCATCCATCCCAGCACGGTTTCCGCAAGGGGTATTCACAACCACAACACAACACAACTAGCCATGTTCCTCAACGACTTACATACTAACCTGGACGCTAACCTTCAAGTTGACGCCATCTTTCTGGATTACGCTAAAGCATTTGATAAAGTTCCACATCAACGTTTAATACAAAAACTTTCTATTCTAAACATTCATCCTAACGTGCTAAACTGGATCAAGGCCTTCTTAAGAAATCGCTTTCAGTCAGTCATTGTAAATAACCAGTCTTCCAACCCTCTCCCTGTAACATCCGGCGTCCCACAAGGCTCTGTTCTTGCACCCCTATTGTTTTAATATATATTAATGATCTCCCTCAATACGTATCCTGCCAAATTCGAATGTTCGCTGACGACTGCGTAATTTACCGCCAAGTAACAAACATAACTGATCATGAAGCCCTCCAGCAGGACCTTAACCAAATTGAACAGTGGTGCGCAGATTGGCTTATGACCCTCAACCCTAGCAAATGCAAGCTTCTTTCCATCACCCGTCGCAAAAAGACTCATGCCTTCCAATACAAAGTCGCTAACGAGTCCGTAGAATCTATATCATATTTCAAATACTTAGGCGTCACATTATCTAATGACCTAACATGGAATGCACATGTTACTAACGTGATATCATCGGCTAACAAAACTCTGGGATTTCTTAAACGTCACCTTCGCCTCACCTCACATCACGTGAAATTGCTCGCCTACAAGTCACTCATTAGACCTAAACTTGAATATGCATCCGCCATATGGGACCCGCATCATATTAACCTCGTAAACGATCTAGAAGCCGTTCAAAACCGCGCTACAAGGTTCATTCATTCTTCTTACTCCTACGACGTCAGTGTTTCAGCCTTAAAAACCAAATCAGCACTATCGCCTCTTTCCGTTCGTCGTCGCATAGCCACGCTATCACTGTACCACAAGTTCTTTTACTCATCACTTAACCGTGCCCCTTACATCACGCCAGCATCATACATTTCTCATCGCACTAGCCACACGCTTCAAGTTTTTCGCCCACGTGCCCGAACTGTTACTTTTTCAGCCTCCTTCTTCCCACGTGCAGCTAAAGATTGGAACGGCCTTCCCCAGCATATCGTCGACATCACCTGTCCTTCATCATTTGCAAGCAATCTAAACAACATTTTTTGTTCATGATCACCAGTGGCATTGTTTTGTGCCTTTTCTGCTAATCCCACCCCTTATGTAATACCCCGCGAGGGGTCTTTAAGGTAATAAAATGAAATGAAATGAAATTTGACATTTCTGACCGTCTGTGGTGAAAGTGGCAGCACTAACGAGAGTGTTGTCAAGGATTGGAAGAAGCACACTTTGGCGCCGTTGCTTAGAGAGTACGGTGCAGACGACGTTTACATCCTTGATGAAGCTGCACTTTTTTATGAGATACTGCCAACAAAAACATTCGTAGTGAAGAACACCGCAATCAAGGGTAGAAAACAGGCCAAGGACAGGATTGCTGTGCTGTTCAGCACGAACATGTGCGGCAAACACAAGCTGCCGCTACTTGTTGTCGGGAAGACGGGGAAGCCTCGCTGCTTCAGAAATGCGCGGCTGCCGCCAAAGGATAAACTCGTCTACAGGCACAATAAGAAAGCCTGGGTGACAGGTGCAATATTTGAAGAGTGCGTGCGGCAACTTGACCGCAAGTTCACGGCCACAAGGCATGCCCTATTTGTCGTCGACAACTGCCCGACACATAGCGACATCCCACACCTCCAGGCCATCAGGATGGTATTTTTACCTCCAAACACCACTTCGATCTCACAGCCGATGGACCAAGGCGTCGTTCACCACATAAGAAAGATTTATCGGCACCACCTGCTCAAGCGCATGCTCCTTTGCTACGACAATGGCAAGAAGTACTCCATCGACCTTCTTGGAGCCATATTCCTCATGGTGTACGCTTGGAAACGAGTGGAGCCCACATTGATCAGGCGGTGTTTTGAACCTGCTGGTTTTTCCAGTAAAGGAATTTTGATGCCAATGCAGACTACCCATGTACGCTTGACAAAGAAGGAGCAGAGTATTGCGACCGCATGAGTGCACTCTGCACAGAGGAGGGTGAGTACAACGCAGTAGGCTTCGCTGAGTATCTGAACTTTGAGAGTGATGAGCAGACAGGCTACTGCTGTTGCGAACATGCACGATGATAGCGACAACGACACCGACGAGCCTCTCCGAGCACCTGCTATAAGTGAAGTTATCGGATCGCTGAACGTTATCCGCAGTTTTGTTGAGTGCCACGGTGGAAGTTCTCAAATGTATCACCTAGTTGACCAACTCGAGAACATGACCTTCGGAGCCGCAAACTAGCGGACGCGGCAAACCAGCATCTCTGAGCGGGCAGGCTGACTGACGTCCTGTATGAAATTTCAACTGTCGCTAAGAAATCTGTAGCAACTTTTTTCCCCGCATAATGAACTCTTCGCCCAAATTGATGCCAACTTTCCTGGAAAGAAAATGGGTTCATTGCATGAGTGAACACAGCATATTTTAACATAGTTCATGCGTTCTATGAAATAGATTATGTCAGTGTGTCTTTGTTTAGAGCATAACATCTGTGAAGCGTGTTCAGCACATTATACTCTCATTATGCGAATGGCCTGTGATGCCATGATTAGAGCACCTTAGCGTATTGTATTCCATCCCAACTTTTGCTTTGTCCAAAGTGTGCTGTGACTGCTTTCTTCTGTCTCACAAATGCATAGAGGCCACATTGTGTCCTGTTAGGATGTCCACATGACAAAATCTGTGCAGACACCTGTGGTTTGTGGCTTGTGCAGTTCGGGACGCAGCTGCTCGGCTTCCCAATGGCGAGGGCACGCGTGCTGACATCTGTGAGCTGCTCAAGGACTCTCAGTACCTGGCCGTGGCCAGTGACCAACAGGTGGGGTGTTGAGCACAGAGTGTCCGGCAATGGCATGCATTTATTTATTTATTTATTTATTTATTTATTTATTTATTTATTTATTGCAAGTACCTACAGCGCCCATGAGGCATTATTGTAGGGGGGATATAGTTACATACAATAACACATGCAAAGAAGATTTTGGGATCGAACCTTGCATGATTTTGGGAACGATTTTGCATGAGACATTGCAAAGAGGGTTGGTAGCATGTGGAAGCGCTCCATTTACTTGATGCGTTTGGGTAAGCATAAGCTTCTGCTCTTCTGTTGTCACGCTTTGGCTGTGATGCACTGCACAGTTCCAACACACCTGGCTCCCACTCTGGCAACCTTTGTTCCACTGCCATTCCGCCCTGTTGGTCTTTCTCTGTGCCAGCCCATACCTAGCGCCCTCTTGTGTTTAATCTTGCAACTGCAAGGTATATATATAGTGCCCTCCCGTGGAACTGCCCACAACTAGGTTTGTTGTAACAGATGCCTTTCCCGCAACACTGTGACCTGGACTCCAGATGGTGGCAGCAGTAGTTGATGACTCTTGTGGGGATTTTGTACATGCTGTTATAGATCTGCCAGTTCATGGATCTGTGCTGAAAGTTCTCAATTGTTGATTTTAATTAACATCCAAGTGTCGCCACGGTGGATCGGAACATTTGCAAGGCTAATCCCGCCAGTAGCTAAGAACCACGTCAACTGTCAAGCTCAACCTCAGCCACACGGCAGAACATCCGTTTAGTTCCCAGGCAGTGTTGCCATGTATAGTTTTTTCTGCACCACATCATCTTCACCTCTCAGCTTTCTGGCTTCAGTACGGAGCCGTGTCCAGTGACAATGCTTGTTGTTTGGCTGACCAATGGCCTGTTGCTGCACCATGAGAACTCCTCTTGCAAGTGGGCCTTTTTGGTGTTGGAAAGGTGTGGCAGCCATGCCGACTGTTTTTCTGTGAGAAAAAGACAGTCACCTTCCCGAATTTGTGGCTCAGAAGTTTGCAAGTGTAATTTGCAGTGCTGGCACAAACTGTCAGTATGATGAAAAGAAGGAAATAATAGAATGCGAGTCAAGTTTTCAAATGTTTCTTATTGCACACCGAGACTGGCGAGGTGTTGAAGTGGCAGTTTGACACGTTTCCTGATGCAGCAAGACCTCGTTTGTGGATTTTCTTTAAAAATGTGGGATAACAAGTGTAATACATTTAAACCTCGGTTTAGCAGAGTCGGTAAAATCGGCACTTTATTTCTTAAGACTGAAATTTCATAATCTCCTAGCATGCTAACAATCTACCAAAGACGCACTGCAGATAAATCATGGGAAAAGCCTTTATTTGCGGTGAAAGTGCTCCTTTACTTCTGCCCTTTCTTTGCTAACAGCAATGGCATTACGCATGTCTTGCTTAATGTTTTGAGTTCGCGAGCTGCCTCAGCGTGTCTATCACGTCAACCACCTCGTGGGTAACAGGTACGATGCACTCGTCTTGAGTTTTGGTTTTACTGTCATCATCATTCTCTTGTAAGTGTCCCGAGCACACCGCCGACACGACGCGTTACAACGCTGCCACCGCTGCGACCTCATGGTCGGCGGCCTCGCGGCAGGTCACGCTGCGTCTGCCCCCTCCCCTTACTTTTTCTACATTGGCGAGAGCGAGAAGTATCCTCCAATCACCAACCATTGAAATCAAATCAGGCCCCCCCCCGCTCCTCGTGTTTTCCGCTGTAAGCGGAAGTGTGTGTCTTTTTGCGCACAAGTGCATCATCTCAGTGAGAAGTGAGGCTGGCAGGTGTGAAGCGCATGACAGGGTTCACAGCTGACGGGTGTGCCAGCGGCACTGACCATTCCAGTCCTCTTGCCAAGCTTTGAGCATCTGTAAATGCGATAAACGCAGCGTGTTGCTTTCAAACACAAGCAGCGTGTCGCATTTGGCGCCGATTTTTGGCGAGATAGCGAGAGCCGTGGGCTGGCCTGGCAGGCTGCCCAGATGCTCGTGCCAGCCTCTCCCATACTACGCCAGATGGCATGGCCGGCGGTGCGCTCACCACTATGATTACTATGATCGGGGTCATATTTGCGCCTGCCTATGCGCTCTGTGTGTGAAAGCTCGGGGGCCCCCATATTACATACGCTCTCCGATGCGCACTTCGGCATGCATTCCGCTCAACCACTAGCGCCCGCGATACAATTTTTATGCAGATTCGTTTTCAGCCAGCAATGAAATTTTATTACAAATAAAGTGCACCAAATTGACTTTATTATATTGAGGCTAAAAATATGTGGTGTTCTATGGACGCGAAGTTATGAAAACTGGAATACTTCCTTACATTGAAGCTTGTTACATTGAGGTTTAACTGTATCTGGGGAAAATGTGTCGTCATCGAAAACCACTAAGATTTGTTTTAAAACGTGACTCGATGACCTACTAGGCCATTTATGGACACTTTCACATTCGTTAAAGAACCCGCCACGGTGGCTCAGTGGTTAAGGCACTCGGCTACTGAGCCAGAGGACCTAGGTTCTGTACCGGCTGCAGTGGCCACCTTTCGATGGAGGCAAAACGCCACAGAAAGGAGCCCGAGTGCTGTGGGATGCCGGTGCACGTTAGGGAACGCCAGGTGGACATAATCCACTATGGTGTCCCTCATAGCCCGTGTGTCACTTTGGGAAGTTAAACTTCACAATTCACATCCTCTAAAGGCTGGTCACTCCTTGTTGCTGCAAGATCAGGAGAGCTTTTCTGGTAGGTGTAGACTTGTGTCTGTATATGCGTTGCCGTTAGCACACAAGGAACTTCGCAACCTACACGGTTTTGTGGTGGCAAGGTCTTCCTCTAGATTGTCACCATCCTTGCTTTCGGATGGAACCATAGAACACAGTGCACTCAATGAGACACTTTTATTGTGCACAGTTTCGAGCATACCTCGGCGTTTATATAACTGCAAATCTGAACTGGCCTCGTCACATCGAGCATGCTAATCACATGCTACGCTACTTACATCGAAATTTTTGTGCTATTCCTTCTTCCTTGAAACTGTTGCTATACAAAATACTAATGCACTGGGAACTGGAGTATGCTACGCTGGTATAAGTAAAGCCCCTGAATGTGCCAAAAGCAACGACAAGCTTTGAACTTTGCCACTTTCCCACTCCCCTGGCGCGCCCCAGGAGAGCTGATGCTCCCATTGGCCGAACCACCGCGGTCACGTGTTTACGCGCACATTTTTGCTCTGTAGCAGACAGCGGCACCATTCCTGGGTATGCTTCGTTTTGTTTTTGTGCGACGGAGTTTTGGTAAGAAAGGTTTTGCCAGTATTGACGGCATTTACATGTTGCGATGATGCTGAGCTTGTGTTGTGCTTATGGGTGCAGCAGCCGAGGAGACAGTGGCAAAATACTTGTCGTTATTCTATCCGGGAAAAACAATGTGGCTCGCCAAATGGTTTCGCTGCACATTATAGGCTGGGAAAACTTGAGGAATTCGCTGGATCTACGCCTTTTTGAGCTAGGTGACTGTTCTTCACTACTCATTTGTGTTTCTTTGGAAAATGTGGCATGAAGCACAAGCAACTGCAGTCTTTGTTCACAGTGGTTGCAGTCGCTCTCGTTTGTGCTACTGTAACCATGCGTCTTGTTGCCCCACCGATCGCGCTGCTGACACTGCAGGTCAGGCATTGATGTTATGGGCATCGTCTGGCATATTCGTTTGGTTGTAGTTGGGCTCGTTCATGGCTCGTCTTGAAAGTTGCGCTTCATGTTGTTTGAGCCCTGCCATTCACACTGCCCGCTGTGCAGGTCTAGCTGTGATGTTGTGCACATTGCTGGATGCATTTATTTTTGTGAAGCACTATTCTGATGGGTAAACTCGGAGCAAGATCTTGTGATGTTTGTATGCTTGTAGGGTTTGTGGGTTTGTGCCAAGTGAAAGAAATAAATAAAAATAAATAAAATAAATATCTGCGACTGTGATTCAAACCAACGGTGGCACAAACAGATCATCTTCGCTGGCCACTGCGCAAGAGCGCTAGACTGTCGCTGCAACCGAACATGCCTCGCGTTAAACTGCAACACATTCTCGCGCTGTGCAGTGCACATCATCATCTTCTTCAGCTAATACTACTATCAAATTAATATTTGCGCTTTGAGCTGTGTGGTGGTAGTGGAAAAGAATTGTGCACCGCATGCATTGCCGTGGACAACTTTTTGGCAGAAATACGGCACTAGGGAAATATGTGATGGTGCTAACAAGATTGCTGCAGAAATGCGGCACTGGAGCGAAGGCTGCTGGCGTACATTGAGTAAATTGCCATTGACGGTGAAAAATGAGCTGACGCTGAGGCAGCGATCGAATATCGAGCGTTAACACACCTAACATAGGTTGCCTGTTCGAATCCCTGCCGCGAGCTAGACTCTAACTTAACTGGTAAGTTTATGGTGCACGAAACGCTGAATCGTATGACGCCATCCAGAACATTCTGCGGCAAATGGTTGGTTCACAAATTTTACACGAATGTCGGGACTAACTGGCCTGACTTTGGCGCCTGCCAGACAGGGATATATATATACCGGATCAACATGCTTTAGTTTCGAGTTTTGGTGCTTGGAAATCGCACTGCCGCCTGCTGTTATTTTATTACGTTATGTGGCCACCTCGGTTACTATGGCAACCACTTGGAAGCCACCATCTTGGATTCTATCCGTGGAATCAGCGTAACTCAGTGGCTCGAAACGCAATCAGTAGAGCTAACACTGTAAGAGTTGAAGACGCATATAACTGGCTCCCTGTGTCGCTGGACACCTCAATTATGCTTTCAGGTACATGGCGGTGGTACCCACTTGCAAAAAACTGTGCTTTCGCACAATATTTTGTGCTTAGCAATACTAAACTGCCAGCCATTTTTATTTCGTTGCATTTCAGCTCTTTCGCTCACCAACTTGAGACTGAAGCACTGGTTCCCATTGTTTCAGCTTCCGGTGTTCACTCTACTAGCGGTGCGCGCACTGCTGAACATATTGCTTTTGGCATGAAAGTCAGCCGCTACTCTGCCTAGGTACAGTAATGGTAGTATCTCTTGAATACTCCGTATCTGCATGCTTAATAGGGACCATTCACTGACGTCACAGCGGCCACCATTTTGTTGTCTGTGGAGAACTGCGAAAGGCTGCGGGCATGTCTGAAGGGATTATCACCTCCTGCTCCGGCCTGTACTGCTAATGCTACGCGCTGGACAACAAAATGGTGTCCTTGATGTTTCGTGAATGCCCTCTATGCAAGGAGGATCTCCGTTAAACATAGTCGCAAACATGTTCACGGCCATCATCGCAGCCGCCAAATACACATGCGAAACTGGCTGGTTGTAACTTTTCTGATGTGGATAGGTGGGGTAAAAGCAATCAATAACCCTGGGGCGCAGGCAAACACTTAGAACATTTTCAGCATTTAATGCTGTTAAAAGCCAATATGGCCTTGCGTACAGCGTGGCACTGTGTTAACGGTTGTGTGTGCTTTTCAACTACCGTTTACAGTAGCCGATGGGTAATTCGGACTCCAATAATTCTGACTTGTAGGATATTTCGGACTTCGATGAGGCACCGTCAGTCACCCCATAGAAGCGCATACATATTCGCGATGAATATTTCGGACTTTGAAAGTCCGAAAGTTCGATTTTTCGGACTAATTTCAGTCGCCTGCGGGCGAAAATCGCCCATCTTACCGGCTTTTCGCCACGCAAAAGGCGCCATCCTGGATTGAGGTGGATTTATTCTGCAGTTGGATTGCCTTGGCATACTTTCGGTACCTCATTTTTGCCAGTAGTGGTCCCTGAGATCTTTGCCACTTTGAGGTGGCAGTCGGATTGTCATCGCCGTCAACTTGCTTTTGTCGCCAACGTTGTCGCGGGCAGTTATCGCTTGTCTCATAGGTTGAAAATTGGTAAATTGGGTTTTGGGGAAAAGATATGGCATAGTATCTGTCTCACATCTCGGCAGACGCCTGATATGGTGCTGTAAGGGAAGGGATAAAGGAGGGAGTGAAAGAAGAAAGGAAGAGAGAGGTGCTGTAGTGGAGGGCTCAGTAATGATTTCGACCCCTGGGCATCTTTAATGTGCACTGACATGTCGCACAGCACATAGGTGGGTGCCTTTGTGTTTCGTCTTCATCGAAACGCTGCTGCTGCGGTCAGGTTCGAACGTGGGTACTCCGGATCAGTAGCCGAGCGCCCTAACCAGCGGGTAAGGTTCGCCATTTGCCGTTTCGTCATTTAAGTTTCTCCGACGACGTTGACCAAGTGGCGCTCTGTCTTCACAGAAGTTACATCCGTTCACCGTTTTGTGATTGCGTCCGGCGGTTCCTCCGCTTTGAACGAAAAGCGCCTTGTCTTTGCGTGTGTTTGAGGAGCAGTGTGGTGCACACTCAAGTTGTGGACATGGCCCCCCGCGGCCGCCGGGTCCGTCAAAGAAGCGTGGAAAGTATTCAGCTAAACGCCGTGACCTTGCTGTCTAGAGTGTACAGCGAAAGCACAACTTTGGCACAGATACAGGCGCAAATCGTCGCCAGCATAAGAAATTTGCCTCAATTTAAAATCAGTGACTTTTTTAGGCTGATCTCATCTCAATAAAGTAATTTTTTGTACTTCACGGATTTTTCGGACTGTTCGATTATTCGGACAATTCTTCGGTCCCTTTAAATCCGAAAAGTCGGTTGGCGACTGTATACTCATGTAATGAACCCACTTGCATTATGAACCCCCCCCCCCCACTTTTGTCGCCCAGAATTTACTTTTTTTTTTTCCAGCATTTAGCTTTTTGTAGCTGGTTCAGCAGTTTTCGCGCCGTCCCCAGAGCATACCTTGGCAGCGTGCCAGGATGCTGCCGGCCACTGATAACATCACCACTTGTTTGTCTATCTTTTGAGGTGAGCTCCTGCCGATAACACCACCACTTATTTAAAATATATTTAGAGGAGAGCTCCTGCCAGAAGATTGGGGGGGGACCGCAGCACCTTGGGTGAACTTGCCAGAGCGCCAAGACGTTGTGTGCTATAAGCTAAGGCATAGTCATTCACATTAAGCAGTCGTCACCGTCCGGTGTGTTTTTTTAACCTTGCATAAAAAACGCGCGCCTGACCTTCAGGGCTGGTGTTCAGCATGTTCGCATTATCTCGACGCGATTGGCCGGATCGCGTGAAAGTGAATGATGCTAAACACCAGCGGCACGAACGCATCTGACCGTGTGCATTTGTTGATGACGGAAGGACGGACAGAGGTATGATATGAAATATCGACCCTTCCAAAAAAAATCTGTCGAGACTTTTTTCCTTGTAATGAACCCTCCTTCCAAACTGATGTCAACTTTTCTGGAAAAAAGTGAGTTCATTACGCGAATATGTACAGTATTTATGAAAGTTCAAACTGTTTTCTTTCGTGCCTTGCATCTTTTCTGATAAGTTTGTGCCATACAAAATCTTACTTTATTTGCTGAGGTAGCACAGGCTGATAAGCGTTATGCATGAGCCATTACTGCTTGTGCTGACACAAGATGTCAATAGCCTAAACAAATAGCATTGTAGAGAGTCATGCAGTACTGTAGCTTTGCACATAGCAGTGGTGGTAAAGACAAGTCATCCTACATCAAAATTCTTTTGATCGCAACCGTGTAACAGTGGGGAGCTAGGGCATCGTATTAGTCAATCTACACACAAACTGAAGTGACTGCAGCAAGTCTGATCCTTTCAACGTTAGCCTGCGACTAACCTGGGCATAATCACGTTGAAACAATTGCCAAGCTTTCCAGCACTAAAAAAATAAAAAGTTAAGACGAGTGGGCAACTACACCCTGAAAAGCAGATCCAATTATGCTGCCAAACACGGCTTTGAAAGTAGAATTTGTTACGGAAGCATTACACCGACATTGGTTCATATGAAGCCTAGACTGCACGCCTGTGTGTAACAAAAGTAAAAGATAAATATCCACGCCAACAACGCATGCCATCACACCTCTCCTTGGCAGCATATAGTTTCAAATGGTATCAGGCAAAAGGCACCATTAGAAAAAACAATACTCGGAGGATATCTACTGTGGTTCATTAAAGCTGCGAACTGGGCGAGTTGGTATTGATTCATATTTGAACAGCGCAATAAAACAACGGGACACAACGAAGACACAGTGCTTGTGCTGTCCTTTCTTCGTTGTGTCCCGTTGTTTTATTGCGCTGTTCAAATATGAATCTACTATGGTGTTGCAGGCTCGCTCGCATGTGCCACTTCCACCGTCTACTCTGCAGTCAAAGTGACTGCTATTCAAAAAGTTTCAATAAAGCAGTGCAGCGTGGGCTGAGTTATCAGAATAATTAATTTTTTTATCTCCCATCCCATGATCTCATTTTGACCGAAGCCAAGGCTGAAAACTCAACACAAAATTCATCCGGTCTACTGCGCACTAAAGGGCGAGCATTGCTAGCTGTCCTTGGCCTAGGCCCCGAGAGAAGGAGCACCAGCATAAAAGGAGGAGATGTCGTTTCTTTAAGTTCAGTGAGGACCCTATCATGCCAACCTAATTTTTGCTTTCGAGATGGCCCAGAATTTCTTGTTACTAGTTATAAGTACAGCCACACTGCAAGCTTATACCCCTGTCACACGGCTAGTTTGAATGGCCCTCAAGGGCCTTCGAAATTCTCAATCACCATCGAACTCGAAGGAGTTGTGTTGCTCAATGGCCATTGCAATGGTTCTCATGTCTTGCGCTAAGCTTGTGTGGCGCCACAATCGCTATTTTCAATTTTGCGCAAATAACAAAAATATTTTATATATCTACTAAATGCTAAAATACACACATACGCGCATGTCGTTTAAAATCCTTTTAGTTGCACATATGCGACGGACGCCGCACGTTGTTCCTAGCGCCATCTACTGACAGATTTAGACGCTGCTGTAGCCACTCTAATACAAGAAGAGTCTACAACAAGCCAGTCGAACTGGGTCGGAGCGCTGCTTCGTCAGGCTTAACACCTGGGAAATTTTCTTTATATCTTAAAAACAAAAGCTATTTGTCTCTTGAAACTTTATGTGAGGGTAAGAATGGGCAAATCAAAGGTGAATAGAACAGTTCAGAACACGATATTGCTGTGAGGGATTAGGGACAAAGCTGTTATCGCTGTGAAGCGGGCGGGCAGGGCGCCACCGTGTTGTTAATGCTTCGTACGCAAGCAACGCAAAGACCGCAGTGTAAAAATTGATGCGCTTAATGCTCTTAAAACCAGACTTTAAAACCAGAATTTTAAAATTATTGTACAGACTGCTTGCATTAAAGTTTACTCGAATAATATCTGTTCATGCTTTTGTACCATCAATGTATCGTGTATGAAGGTGCTCTTAGCGCCGCTCGAAACAATGTTAACAACCTTGGGCAGCGCTCGAAGGCCCTCAAAATCTCGCTGGAGTTCCGCGCTGCTCCGTTGACTCAATAGAATATTGACTCAATCACCATTGAAACTGCCCGTGTAGCAGCACACAATCGCCTTTGAGTCGATAGACTATTGGCTCGAGGGCCTTCGAAATGCCCGTGTGACAAGGGCATTAACTACAATAAAATTATATCTTTCCCTCATCACTGTCACTGTGTAGAAATGTGGCTCTTATTGCATTGTTTCACTAGTTGTATCATCATTTCACACTACATGATCCATTTTATGTTTCCCATCACACTGACCATCGTCGCAGAGTTGGCATCGATTCATGCAATACTAAATACTTGTACCAGTCATCTTGGTTTCGCACCTCATGTGACTGGAATTACCTTCCCACAGATATTGTCAGCATTAATAATAATGAACATTTGCGCTTTGCAACAGCTATCATTGTATAGACCTTTTTACAATCCTCGGGAAAACCAGTTTTCTGGGCTCTGGGGAGAATGTGGGGGAGCTTAATCCTCAACTCTTTCCTGTACTAAAGCATAGTCCAGTTCCCAATATGGCAGTGCCTGTGGACCTGTTTGTGAAAAAGCTTATACTCAGGGGCTTGAATTATTTGTCACTCCTGTGTTTTCTTCATTTTTGTGTTTTTACCACTCCCCCTGTAATGCCTCTGGTCATCAGGGGTATAATAAATGCATTGAAATGAAATATGATTGGGGAAGTCATGAAGCAGGAAAGTATCAGTGTGGTTCTGCTAGAAATTGATGTTGCCACATAATTTACGCAAGTTTGTCCAATGCCATTTGTCACGGACATGTTTATATGTTGTGATACTGGTCTGGCAAAACCCTGACTTAGTCTCCACCTCAGTGTCTGTTGTATGAAGTAGGTTTTATTTATTCTTTTTGTGAAGCGGAAGATGGGCAGCGGCGGAGCCACAACTCGGACCGCCATTTTTGCTCTTCTCAGGCTGTTTTTTCTGGGAGTCAACCCTGTAAATCCCATTACACCTTGTTGAATTGAGGCCCTGTTACCTTGCAAACCAGTTAGAGGAAAGCCACTCTGAGACCACAATACCTTCTCTGCAAGCCACCTTCCAGCTTGTGGATGTCAGCATGCTCTCTTCCTTTGCATTTTGGAAACAGACACAAGGGCGAGCAAGTTCTGCAAAGTGTGGGGGAAGCACGCATACCATATTTACTTGATTCTAAGCACCACTTTTTTTTCACGATCGTGATGCACAAAGTGGGCAGGTTGCTTAGATTCGAAAAATCTAGAATGACCCCCCCCCCCCCCTTCCCCATTTTTTTTTTCAGTGGCGACATCTCGATGATACGGGTGAGGATATACCTATTTACTCATGTAATGAACCACTCACATAATGAATGAACCCACCCCCAATTTTCGTCATTGTGAACCTACTTTTTTTTTTTTAAGCAATAGCTTTCCTTAGCGAGTGCCTCAGTTTCGCACCAACCACAGTGCAGACCTTGGCAGCACGCCAAGATGCTGCGCAGCAATAACATTGACAAGAGCTTCTGCGGGGATGGCGCCTTATGCAAACTTGGCAGAGAGCCAAAACTCGGTGCGCCCTTCACGAGTTCTAGCAGCAGCGGTGGACCACAGAGTGAGCAAGCGTGCCTGCCTCTGCGCTCTTTCTCGCAGAAAAAGGGGTGCTAGAATCTCGGAAAATACGGTAGTCGCCCAGTGGACCCACTAGGACCCAATGGACCTCAAAGTTATTAGTTCTAGAATGGTACAAGTGGCTGGGCTGCATGCATCCTTTTCTGTACTAGTGCCTTGGGCCACAACTTCGGACATGGCCCTATGTTTTCATGGGGAATTCATGCAGGTTGAGGGGGGTTGCAGTTTTTGGAGTGCCTTTTCAATTGGTGTTCCCAGCTTCCTTGCTGTGTCGTTCCCATTACAGCTTCTCTTACTGAATGCCTTGCTTTGACCGGGAGATGTTGTGATGGGTCCATTGATGGACACCTGGTGCAGTCTCCTTGCAGCATTGTCGTCCTTCGGGTGAAAGTTGCATAGTAACATGTTGGGGCCATCTTTTAGGTATAGATTGTTTCCTGGGGCATCGTTTGTTTTCTGTTGGTGTTGAAAATGGAGAACCAGAGCAGAGGCTGCTCAACGGCCCACCTGCTGCCATGTTAAAGGGACACTCAGGAGAACCCTATCGAATTTTTTTTGTTAGCAAAATCTGATAGTTCGACATTTCATGGCTTTGTTGCCGCTTGTCCGGGAGAGAAAGATGCATTTATTTCAAAGAAATTTGGATTCGAAGTTGAAAAAGTTTTTCCCGCCGCTCCGATTCAAATTCGAGAACTCTTATGACGTTACGGAGAACTCTTATGACGTCACAGGATGGAGTGACGGGAAACGTGACATAAACAGAGACTCCATGATTTCTGGCGGCTAGCGGTACGGTCTAGCAGCTGCCGAAATGAAAGCTACCGCCGCCGCACGTTGAAGGCATCTATCGGGGGTTGTTACCGTCGCTTTGTTTACGTTTGCACCGGCGTCTTGCCAGCGTTACGATGGATCCCGTTCCCGAACCCGACGACGTAGTTCTCGCAAAAACTCCAACCTGCATTCCAGCGACCTCAGCCCCACAGAGCGTGCGATGCTTTTGAGGGAGCACGGTTAGGTTACGTGCCAGCGGGTCGTTTCCCCCTTCCTCAGTGAGCAGCCGTTGCAAACTAAATATCATAACCCCAGTGCGAGGAGTCGCAAAGGGCCAGTACAAGGTCGGTGCCTTGCGCCCATCGTATGCTGCCCGGGGCTTTGGGGCCAACGGATTGTGATTCCTTGAACGGCGCGGTTGCACGGCGCAGCAGACGGCGTCGAGGTCGTCCACGGTTGCAAGGACCAAGTTATTTATTTATTTTTTTCCACAAAAAACGGATAGGGGCTCAAGGGCGGTCGCGTTTAAAGTTGGCGGCTTGAACTAAAGCCGGCGCACGACGCTTCAACGGCTTCCGCTAGATCCAACGGGTCCACTGGATCGGGCTCTCTCGCCCACTTGCATGTACCTTCAGATATGTACTGTGAATGGATGAAGTTAGCCGAGCTCGAAACGAACAGCTCCGCTCAACTGCCGAAGCTATTGAATTGCATCACAACGCGCACCTCGCCGCGGAGCCGAATCAGTCTGGCCGGGGCGGCGGCTGCTGGCGCACTCGGCGCGAAATAGAGACATGCTCTAAGTATCCCCGCCAGTGCGGCCAGAGTGTGCCGAAGCCGCTGAACGCGTCGGCGGTCAAGCGATGTGACGTCGCCGTGCAGCGCGTGCGCGCGCGTTACGCCGGAGCATAAACACGCCTTAACAGAGCCTGCTCTTTACCGCTAACCAACGTATTCGGTGCCGGCATCCATGGGAGCCACTGAAACCCCCCGCCCACTCACTCACTGAATAACAAAAGAAATCCTGTGCCGAGGTTCGGAATCGAACCAGGGCCTTCGGCATTTGAGGCGGAAGCGCTACCGCTCCACCACGACAGCTCAAGTTACAACCACAATAAAGGCGCATCTAGAGAATGCACTCTTCCGATGCAGAAATCTCCACGCTTTCGCTACGTATATCCTGGCCTAACAGAACTAGGCGATCAGCAAATTTTCTGAACTGCCTTGTACCTTGTCTGCCGTCCCTAATAAACGATTTCCGTTAAGTAGTTTGAAGTTGACTGGCACAACTGGGAATGTTTCGCCGGGCGAGCGTGCGAATACACAAGTGCTGCCTTGTACTATCGCCGACCATCGTGCCATCATAGTTTTTCATCAACCGTGGCGATCATCTGACAAGCCTTAACAGGCTCCTTCAAAGGTTAACTAGCACTTGAAACGGCACTTGGAGTTCCTCTGCTGTTCAGCGCTTGTAAATCGAGGCGCTTCAAAAACAAAACCACGGGGCACGCAAAGCTCATAGACGCGAAGCGCCATAAAAAATCAAAACTCTCCTGGCCGCCTGTGGCGCCGCCAAGCATCGGTTTTCTTTGCTTCCAACATTCAGGTTGTCTTTTGTCTGCCTTCCTTGTGTTATAAAAGTGCACTATCGGTTTTAATACAAAACTTCCTTCAATATTGAACCGTGCAACCCATCTTTGTCAGCCTCAGAAATTCGTGCAACCATGTAGGACGGAAAATTTCTCCAAGGTGGCGTCTCTTGTCCTGTGGCGTCACCACGCTTGTACTTGCGAGATTGGCCTGTGGCAGCGATACCTGTATTTTGGTTCTTGCTATTTTCTACCTTACAAGAGTTTTGTTTTTAGTAAGATCGGCGTTTTTGTGATCAGGAGCTGGTATTCTATCGATACAAGCCAACTTCAATTTCTCCTCAGTGTCCCTTTAATGCAGGCGTGCTATGTGCAGCTGCCAAGTGAGGCAGGCAGCCTTGTTGGAGGAAGCTGGCATGCTCTATACAAGACCATGCGCAGAAGCTGGAATAGGAACAGGCTGCTCCAAATCATGCCTATCATTCTGCTGCAGAGGAGCTCCCTCTTTTAAGGACACGTGTCACTTGTGACAGCTCTGTGTACTGGCCCTTCTATGTCACAGCCAACAGAAACCAATACAAACCCTGGGCAGAAGCTGGTGCTGTAATGGAGCACATGGGGCATACCTTTTCCACTTCTCTGTCACTACTAAAGCCTTCCGACAGGGAAGATGAGTGGCAGTTTAAACGCACTAGCACATGCAACAGGCAACAGCCATGGTAAGTGACCGTGTGACCGCTTTCGGTGCACTGTCATCACAATACTGTAGGTGCCGCTTGCACGCGCACAGCTTATTGTTACGTGCCTGCCACTGTTGGGGAGCTGCCAAGCATGCACTGTGCACATTTTCCCATGCTCCTACCATCGCGAGAGGCTGTTCTGTCTCAGCGTTGCGGGGAAATGGTGGCACCGATGGGTTGGCAGCATCACTCGGAGGCCAGCATGGGTCCATCAGCTGCGCTGAGCAACGAGTGGTGACATGCGTGCCAAAAGAGGCCTAGCATGGGCTGAACACATCTCTAGGGCTGGTATCCTGGCAGTGTTGCACATCAAACCCTTGTTCTGATTTATTTCAAACTCTGCATAATTCTCTTAAACTCTTGCAAGCTTGCAATGGGTGCATCCCCTTGTAAAGCACCCCTAATAGCGGGGCACATAAGACACAACCAGCCTGACTCCCTGGCCCCTGTAATGTTGGAACTGACTCGTTTAACATTTTTCTTTATTCTTTGCACAATATTAGACGGGAACGGTATGTTACAAGCAGCTTCTCATAGTCTCTAAACTTGTATGAATTTTAATAAGCATACGTGTTCACTTGTTTATTGCTATTTGTTTGCTTTCTGATGCCCACTTGCTTGGACCGATGTTTAGTTTCCTTCCAGTTGGCATTATTGAGGTTGTTACAATGAATTGCATAATGCGCATGAAGGCTGGAGCGTAACTTGAGGTGCTGGTGCACGAAATGGCTGAGCTGTGACATGCCTCCATTTTGACTGGCACTGCACCAGATCCACACGGTGGTGAGTGGAGCCTTGGACCGGCTGCACTACGAGAAGGACCCTTGCGTCAAGTACGACGTAAACCGCAAGCTGTGGATCTACCTACACCGCTGTCGCACCGAGGAAGAATTTGGTGAGAACGAGCTTGCATGCAAAGCTATCTCAGAAAAGAAAGGCAGGTTATGTCTCAGCACAGTGTTTGTTGGGGGCTGTTGGCCACCAGCTGGTCCAAGTCAGAAGCAGATGCAAAGAATGTTCGCATGCTGCGTCTCTTTGCCCCACGCATGTTTGAAGAGAAAAGAGTTTTCCATCTTTGGTGAGCTGCTGTTGTCCCCCTTGCAGAGAAAATCCACCAGGCACAGGCGGCTGCAGCCAAGGCAAAGAAGGCCATCCAGAAGAACAAGCTGCCTCGTCTGGTGAGCTCCCACGTGCCAGATTAGTAATGGTTGTTTTTAGCTCTTTCCCCAGTTTCATGCCACAAGCGCTAGTTTGCAAAGGGGACACCACAAAACCATGCCTGGCACACAGTGCCAGCACTAATTTGTGCCACTGTGTGCAGAGGGCACCTCGAAACCCAGTGCCATTTTCCTTTTCTGATACAGGTCGTGTCCCATGCTTCTCATTGCAGACTTCAGCGTACCTTGGCAGGTGTGTTCAGACCTGGGCAACATAAAACTTCCTGTTAGCTTTCACACCTCAGCCACTGCTGAAACATTCACATTATGCACTCTTAACTGTTCTATGATTTTTAACGCGACAGCATGAAGTCTCCCGTTCTGCAGAAAATCCGGCGGCATCAGCGACAGTATTGTGAGCAAAGAATCCCCAGAGAAGCAACCCAGGTGGTTTACCTAGGTCATGCGACCTTGTGGCGTCGTCACAACATGCCCCTCCTGACCGCGAGCAAACTGACAGCCATGGCAGGCGGCAGTTAAATTAATAATTGGCCGCAAGAGGTTGCTCGTGAAGAGCAACCTGGCTCACACAAGCTGCACCGGTGGCAGCACCTGGTATCATAGGGCAGTGGTGCATTTACTGAGGCAGTGCAGATACTGAGGCAGTTTTCTAATCTGCTAACCTTCGAGGGTTCTGAAGTAGACTCGTTGGTCACGTCTGTGAAGTTACTTTTTTTATTTTGGCTAAAACACTGGCTCCATCACCAGTTGAAAGCACGGAGTTCAAACCTCCTGCGTCCCATGTGAGCACCGGAGAGGAGAAAAGCGGAGAGGGAAACCTCTTCTATGCCGACATCCCAGTGACTTCACAGTGATCATACGACTTCACAGTGAGGAGCCAGGGATACGTGGAGGCGCTCGAGCGAGCTTTCAGCAAGAGTTGTTTCTTGTGCTGTGTGCGTTGTTCCTCATGTTACTTGCATTGTGGATGTACAAAGCATATCAGCTGAGTTCGAGCACTAGGTTCAACACGAGGTACTGCTCTGTGCTCAGGTCCTTCCATTTCCTTTTTGCTGGGTCAGGCATTTTTGTGCATTTTAAGAAATGTCTACTGGACCTGCAGGTACAGTAACATAAGTGTGCACCAGTGCTTTGTGTTGGTTTCCCCAAGTCTGGTCAGCGTTTCTTGAATAGCACAACGATGCATGGCCGTGCTGGTGCCAGTTGTGTCTTTTGGAACAGATGAGAGCAAGCTGCTAACAGTGCTGTCTAAATGAGTAAGGTCTGAAACCGCACTGGCTTTAACCACCTAACGGACACATTTTTTCTCGAAAATGGTACCAAACTGGTCCATTTTCATCATCATCTCATCTCTTGAGTTACTGGATAAGTTTTTGAGTAACGCGTTCCTTTTGGAAATATGGCTGCTGTGTCCCAATCTTGCCAAAACAGCTATCATTATAATTTGCAGGGACTTCCGATAGAGCAGCAGGCTTCTGAAGGCTCTAGGCCTAAGACCTATATACATACGCAAGATGTTGCTTCAGCACGGTACAAAAATTATTGTTTCCCGTTTATGCTGAATCTGTTCACGTAATCTACGAAGCTAGCTGTGCCACCTGAGTAGAAGTTCAATTCATAATTTATAATAATGACGTTACAAATGTGGATACACAGGGAACCATAGAGCAAGAAAATGCTTAGGACAAGCAGTACGCGCCCTAAACTGGACACAGAGTGCCACAAGTTGTACAAGCTGTACGACGAGTACAACAAGCTGTACTCGTCGAAAGCCAGGAATGGTTTGATCATCTGCCTCATCTGTGGGAGGTGGCAGGTTCAAAACCCACCGTTGGACACCCACCGGATGGGTACAGGTGCCCCCCAATCTGGCAATCGGTTCGTGTTCTTGAAGGGGGTGCAGTCCTGGGGGAAGTTCTGTAGGTCCCTTTATGCCTTTCAGAGACATACCCTGTTTCAAACAGCCATATGAAAAGATGGTGTACTCACTGTTCCTGTGCTCTCTGTGTGGTTGTCTCAGTGCCATGTTAGTGTTCTATGTTAGCCCCTTCCAGTAAGGATGCCCAGTCCATCAATGCCGGACTGATGGTACCAAGTCCGCTAGGGGATTAAGAGGGTAGTAGTATAGGCTAGCATGGTGATGGAACCAGCAAAAAAAAAGCATGAGCACCAGAGAAAGGAGCAACCCTTTTTCTTTGGTGCTCGTGGTCGTTGTTAGCAAAAAACCCCAGGAGTGGAAAAGTACCCAACAGCATAGAAATCATATGTCATACTGATCATAAAGGAGTCTTAATGTAAAAAAAAACTTCAAAAAATAAATATAAAAGTAAAGAAGGAAAATACAAAATAAAAAAGGAATAAAAATTGGAAAATATTAAAAATACAGCATAGGAATCCTACATCATACTGATCATAAAGCAGTCATAATTTTTAAAAAAAGAAAGAAAAATACATAAAAACAAAAAATAAATAAACAAAACAAAAACTTATTGAGCAGGGGGGATCCTTTGACGCCCCTAAGGCAAGGAAAATGAAATGAAAATTGGCTTTAAGGAAAGGAAATGACCCCTGTCTCACACATCTCAGTGGACACCCAAACTGCCTGTCTCACATATCTCAGTGGACACCCAATAGACACCCAAACCGCGCCATATTTGGGGTGCAATTACATCTATGCAATTTGTGGGGTTGATTTTAGGAGATATAAATACGTTCTCCCCACTCAATCGCGGCTGACAGGGTTCAAAGCCGCCCGACCCCACCCCGTGATTGCGTACGCTACCGAGCGCTCACCGACCACGGCAGGCCTTGCTCTGAGGGAACAAAGGAACGACACACTGGCTGACACAAACAGGCATTTATTGTTATGGCAACAATAACGCCAGCTAGCAACAAGGTACACTAATGAATCAAGGTCGTCCGACTCACCAGCAAGGTTCCGAGCGAATGTTCGCCCGCGCTAGGGCAAGGGATACTCCGCGGCCTGGACGGGATGAGAATACGGGAGCGGGTCTCCCCGTCGCTTCCTCGCCCCGCCCAAGAGCCTCACGCCCCCTCTCCCGCGCGCGGGCTTCAAGCAGTCTTGCGCGCAGCGACGCTGGCGCCCTCCCCTCCCTTGCCAGTTAAAGGGACACTGAGGAGAAATTGAAGTTGGCCTGTATCGATAGAATACCAGCTCCTGATCACAAAAACGCCGCTCTTACTGAAAACAAAGCTCTTGTAAGGTAGAAAATAGCAAGAACCAAAATACAGCTATCGCCACCACAGGCCAATCTCGCAAGTACAAGCGTGGTGACGCCATAGGACAAGAGATGCCACCTTGGAGGAATTTTCCGTCCTACTTGGGTTCGCGAATCTCTGAGGCTGACAAAGGTAGGTTGCGCAGATCAATATTGAAGTAAGTTTTGTTTAAAAACCAATAGTGCACTTTTATCACACAAGGAAGGCAGGCAAAAGACAACCTGAATGTTGGAAGCAAAGAAAACGGATGCTTGGCGGCGCCACAGGCGGCCAGGAGAGTTTCGATTTGTTATGGCGCTTCGCGTCTATGAGCTTTGCGTGCCCTGTGGTTTTGTTATTGACGCGCTTCGATTTACAAGCGCCGAACAGCAGAGGAACTCCAAGTGCCGCTTCAAGTGCTAGTTAGCCTTTGAAGGAGCCAGTTAAGGCTTGTCAGATGATCGCCACGGTCGATGAAAAGCTATGATGGCACGATGGTCGGTGATCGTACAAGGCAGCACTTGTGTATTCGCACGCTCGCCCGGCGAAACATTCCCGGCTGTGCCAGTCAACTTCAAACTACTTAACGAAAATCGTTTATTAGGGACGGGAGACAAGGTACAAGGCAGTTCAGAAAAATTGCTGATGGCCTAGCTCTGTTAGGCCAGGATATACCTAGCAAAAGCGCGGAGATTTCTGCATCAGAAGAGTGCATTGACTAGATGCGCCTTTATTAACGGCTCTAACTTGAGCCATGAACTTGAGCCGTCGTGGCGGAGCGGTAGCGTTCCCGCCTCAAACGCCGAAGGCCCTGGTTCGATTCCGAATCTCGGCACCAGACTTCTCTTTTATTCATTCAGTGGACGGGGGGTTTCAGTGGCTCCCATGGATGCCGCCGCTGAATACGTTGGTTAGCGGTTAAGCGCAGGCTCTGTTAAGGCGCGTTCATGCTGCGGCAAGGCGCACGCGCGCGCTGCACGGCGAAGTTAGGTCGGTCAAAGCGAGACCCTCTATACTCCAATCGCGCTTGACCGCCGATGCGTTCGGCGGCTTCGGCGCACTCTGACCGCACTGGTGGGGAGATTGGAGCATGTATCATTTCTCGCCGAGTGCGCCAGCCGCCGCCGGCCCGGCCAGACTGATTTGGCTCCGCTGCAAGGTGCGCATTATATTCAATAGCTGCGGCAGTTGGGCGGAGCTGTTCTTTTCGAGCTCGGCTATTTTAATCCATTCACAGTACATATCTGAAGGTACATGCAAGTTGGCGAGAGAGTCGGATCCAGTGGACCCGTTGGATCTAGCGGAAGCCGTTGAAGCGTCGTGCGCCTGCTTTGGTTTCAAGCCGCCGATTTGAAACGCGACCGCCATCGAGCACCCATTTGATTTTTGTGGCAAAAAATAAATAACTTGGCCCTTGCAACCGTGGGAGAGCTCGACGCTGCTTGCTGCGCCGTGCAACCGCTCCGTTCAAGGAATCACAATCCGTTGGCCCCAAAGCCCCGGCCAGCCTCCGATGGGCGCAACGCACCCCTCGCGACTCCCCGCACTGGGGTAATGATATTTAGTTTGCAACGGCTGCTCTCTGAGGAAGGGGGAAAGCACTCGCCGGCACCTAACCTAACCGTGCTCCCTCAAAAGCATCGCACGCTCTGTGGGGCTGAGGTCGCTGAAATGCAGGCCAGAGTTTTTGCGAGAACTACGTTGTCGGGTTCGGGAACGGGATCCAGCGTAACGCTGGCAAGACGCCAATGCAAACGTTAACGAAGCGACGGTGGCTACCCCCGATAGATGCCTTCAACGTGCGGCGGCGGTAGCTTTCATTTCGGCAGCTGCTAGACCGCACCGCTAGCCGCCAGAAATCACGGAGTCTCCGTTTACGTCACATTTCACGTCACTCCGTTCTGTGTCGTCATAAGAGTTCTCCGTGTCGCCATAAGAGTTCTCGAGTTTGAATCTGAGCGGCGGGAAAAAATTTTTCAACTTCGAATCCAAATTTCTTTGAAATAAATGCATCTTTCGCTCCCGGACAAGCGTCAACAAAGCCATGAAATGCCGAACTATCAGATATTGATAACAAAAAAATTTTGATAGAGTTCTCCTCAGTGTCTCTTTAATGTAACTGACAAGGGAATGCGTTCCTCCTCGAGGTGAGGATGCTGCTGCATGGTGCCTCGCGGGAAAGCCAATGCAGGGGATTGCAGAGCAGGTCCCCACAAATTACAACTACGGTAAACATTAGGTTTGCAGCTGCTTCAAAAGAGGTAGATGTCATTGGAAGCCCTTGTGTGAAGTGCAAGCAGCATAATGTATGATAATGGTGCCTGCAAACAATGGGAAGCAGGTTCCTTCTCCTCGTGTGTTTCTGGTCAAGATTACAGTTGCGTTTTTGTGTTGTTATCGGTTGCATTTTCGTGGTGTTGTCGTAAGCGAAAAATGTCAGGCTAAATATTGAATGCAAACAGTATAGCTTCGCTGTCTCAACATAGATGCCTTCAACGTGCGGCGGCGGTAGCTTTCATTTCGGCAGCTGCTAGACCGCACCGCTAGCCGCCAGAAATCACGGAGTCTCCGTTTACGTCACATTTCACGTCACTCCGTTCTGTGTCGTCATAAGAGTTCTCCGTGTCGCCATAAGAGTTCTCGAGTTTGAATCTGAGCGGCGGGAAAAAATTTTTCAACTTCGAATCCAAATTTCTTTGAAATAAATGCATCTTTCGCTCCCGGACAAGCGTCAACAAAGCCATGAAATGCCGAACTATCAGATATTGATAACAAAAAATTTTGATAGAGTTCTCCTCAGTGTCTCTTTAATGTAACTGACAAGGGAATGCGTTCCTCCTCGAGGTGAGGATGCTGCTGCATGGTGCCTCGCGGGAAAGCCAATGCAGGGGATTGCAGAGCAGGTCCCCACAAATTACAACTACGGTAAACATTAGGTTTGCAGCTGCTTCAAAAGAGGTAGATGTCATTGGAAGCCCTTGTGTGAAGTGCAAGCAGCATAATGTATGATAATGGTGCCTGCAAACAATGGGAAGCAGGTTCCTTCTCCTCGTGTGTTTCTGGTCAAGATTACAGTTGCGTTTTTGTGTTGTTATCGGTTGCATTTTCGTGGTGTTGTCGTAAGCGAAAAATGTCAGGCTAAATATTGAATGCAAACAGTATAGCTTCGCTGTCTCAACCACCTTCGCAACGTGGATTGCAGCCACAACTTCTTTTGCTCAATCCACTACGTACAGTAGAATATCCATGATATGAATCTCAAGGGGTCATGAAAAATATTCGTGTAATTTGAAATTTGTATCGTGCAAAACGATAAAAATTCACGCAGAAGTGTGGGAAAAAAAAGTATGGGAGTGTTTAATTATCACTATGCGATGGCAGTATATTAGCATTAGGAGCTCGTCTTGCGTTTAATTGCCCCATATCTTCTCCTTTCTTCTCTTTGTATTTTCTTATATACTGTGCTTACACAAATGTAATGCATTTTTTTCTTTCTTAGTAGATTTAAAAGGCAACTGAAGAGGTTTTAGAATTCGATAAGTTTAAAAGGGCCGAATTTGTGAAACATGCAGTTACAGCATGCTAAATTGTTTTTCCCTAGCATCTGAAATGGCGGCGTCACCGAATAAAGCGGCGTCAGCATTGAGGCTTCTCTACAGTTTACAGTGGCGGGCAGAGGCCCCAGTAATGACGTCACGTACGACGGCACTACGTTTCCAGCGAAGAAATGGTGGTTTCATGGAAGAAATCCGTCATTGAAGGTGAAGCTCATAAAGCATTGTTTGGCGGCATCGGATGACGCAAGGCAGCGGACACCTGAAATTTCGGCGGTAATGACGTTACTACAAATTTCCTCGCACTTCCCCGACGCAGTGAAAAGAAGCCTGAACATCGTTGCAGTTTTAATCGACGATTACATCACCATTTTAAATGCTAGTGCAATAAAACTTTGCACGCTTTCCCTGGAAGCTCCCTAAGTTCAATTTCTTGAATAACCTCGAATTCTTAGAAAACCATTTCAGCTTTCCTTAAAGAACACATCTCATGTTATATTCGGAAGCACTGTACGATAATAATGCGATTTTTTTTTTCTCTCTGCTCTGCATGTCAAGATAGCTACAGTAAGCTTCACCACTAAACGTTTGAGCTGATAGGAGAAGCCAAGTTTTTGACAACCTTGGGATGCACGAGCAAAGGAAAGGGTGGCTATGAATGTAGTAAGCGAAGGCACCGAGAGTGTTGAGAGCAGTAGGGAAACGAAAGAAGGGTAAACGGGCTCAGGTCTGGGCAGCACAGAACACAAAGCAGCAGTAGCCAGGTGGTGAAGGTAGCCGCTGCTGCTATGGAAGAGTGCATGTGTTAACGCGTCGAAAGCTTTGCTGCACATAATGATGTCGCGTGTATTGCAGAAGTGTTACCTCTAAAAAAACATCAACATATCCATTTCTTCCGTTCATGTCATGCGTGCCATTTCCATATTCCTCGAGCCGTTGGCTTGTAGTTGGCTTGAATATGCTTTTTGCATTTCATGCTTTTCACACCGCTTACATAATCAGTGCAGCATCAACTGCATATGTGGAAAAATCCTTGCTTTCACTTCATCCTCACTTCCATGTGCCATCACTCTTTGGAATGATCCTCCCAACATTACCGCATCCATCTGCAACCATTTCAAGATCAGCTGTGCAAACATTTCTTAGATGATGTCATGACTTCTTAAATTTTTGTCCTGCTCTTTCTTAATACTCTTTTTTTTTGCATTGCTGTTGTGTTATGCTTTGGTTTATTGTGCATCTTACAAAGACTCACACTTTCATCTATGTATGATTTGCCTGTAAAATTCTCCTGTACAATATTTTTACTTATTCTTTTTTTCTTGTATTTCACGTTCTTGTTCATATTGTCATGTAATGGTGACAGTGTCATAGACAATAGAAGAGGCAGTTGATGTGGCACTGGAATGAAATGTTTATTGGGCTGACCTGCGCCCACAAAGAACTGAACTTAGCGGTGGCAGTCATAGCAACAAGCGTGCTCTGTGGTCATCGCAGAACAGAATGCCCACTGATCTGGGCCATGCTCAGTTTGAAGCTGACAGCCAACTTTCGAGATAAGGCTTGCAAACTAACCACAACTGTCTTGAACAATGTAGAATTGGTTCCGCCTGGCTGTGATCATTTGAGATAACTCTGTTCACATCTTGCATCACATACAAAGAGGTAAAGCCGTGCACCGGTGGCATTCAGCATATATAAATAAACTTACAAAGATTTCCGAGAACATTGTGCTTATGACGTTTTTTCCCCCCGTACTCAGTACCTTACTGGGCTCTATAAAATATTATTCATGAATAAATATATATATAAATATCGCATTGAAATTGAGTTTATGTATATAAACTGTTGCGAGGAAGGCACTATGAACCAGAAGTTATATACTTATAAAGGAGACTGACACATGCTTAAAAAGCATAACAAGGTTTTACTGACGTTCTGACTGGTCCCCAGTATATAGATTGTGCGTGTGTGCGTGCATGCGTGCATGCGTGCGTGCTGGATGTAGAGGTCCTTGGAAAGGTGTGTTGTAGTAGTCATCACAGGATGGTAAATTCTTGAATTAGCCTAGACTTGAAGAGGGAACAGAAGAAACTAGTGAGGCCTATCAACGAGCTATGGTAAGAGGGAAAGTAGCAGCATCTGTTCTACAGCATCTTGCTGTAGAACAGATTTTTCGCTTTACCTAAGGCTGATGACCTTAATGTTGAAGCATTAAATGATATTCTCACAGCTATCATTAGGGAGTGCACTGTAGAAGTAGGCTGTAGGATGATTAGACAGGATACTGGCAAGCTCTCTCAGGGGATAAAAGAGCTGGCAAAGAAACACCAAAGCATAAAAGCATCAAACCCCAAAGACAGACTAGAACTGGCTGAGCTGTCAAAGTTAATAAGTGCAAGGTAGCCAACATAATGAGTTTAATATGGAGAGAATCGAGCGTGCTCTAAGGAACAGAGGTAGCCTTAAAGCAGTGCAGAGAAAACTAGGCATAGGCAAAAATCAGATGCATGCGTTAAGAGGCAAAGAGGGCACTGTCATTAGCAATATTGCCACGTGCCTTCGTAGAGCATCGACGAAAGAAGATCAACGGTCGGGATCGATAGAGGAAAAAGAAGAGGAAGAGCAGAAGGACGCTTGTAGGCTTGGACTGATCCCCCGTGCGTACTAAGCCCGTAACCGTTTTGGTGAGAGGTGCCAGGTATCGACCATGGAGTGTTCCATCTTTTGAAGGAACCATAGACACGCTGGCTTACCACCAATGCTATCGGACATGACTGCAGACGACAGTACCGAGCAACCAGGACCATCCAACAACTGGCCACATTATTGAGAGCCCCGGACATTCTTTGTAGAACCTAAGGAGGACGTTCACGAGTGGCTGAAACACTACGAAAGAGTGAGAAAACATAATCGCTGGAACGCTGCCACTAAACTGACTAACGTGGTGTTCTTCCTTGCCGCCACTGCCTTCGACTGGTTCGACAATCATCAGGATTCACTAAGTACATGGGCTACCTTTACAAGCGAGATCAAGAAAAGTTTTGGCGACGAATCGGCAAAGAAGAAGCACGCAGAACAGACATTGCTTCACCGGGTACAAGTACCCGGAGAAACTAGAGCTGCATACATCGAGGCTATCCTAAAGCTGTGCAAACTAGTGAATTCCAGTATGCTTGAAGAAGACAAAGTCGGCCAGCTCCTAAAAGGAATTGTGGAAGACGTTTATAATTTCCTGATTAGCAAAGAGAGCCTGAGCACCACCGCTGACATTATAAAACATTGTAGAACATTTGAAGCTCTCAAGCTGCGTTGAATCTCTCCTAAATTTGGAAGACTGGCCAATGTCACCTCTGTAGCCAGTGTTGAAGCCTGTCCTCCACATTCTATGGCTGATATGATACGAGAAATTGTGCGTGAGGAATTTTCCAGATCCATGGACACCTTCTGCCGTGCAGAACATCTGCGGCACAGTTGTGCACCGCAGGCAGATGTCGCCGCCCTGTCCACTCCGTGGACCCAACCTAGCGGCGCTTCGCATATGGACGATCGGAACAACTATGCCTGACGTTATGCCCACCAGCCGACTGGAAGGAGGCCCGCCTAACCTGAAGACGTGGTTCGTCAGCAGCGAGAGCCTGGCTACAACTAACGTCGTGACTTTGTTTGCCAGGACGTTTATGGCGATCGCTGGTGCGTTGCAAGGCCTATCGCTAGATATTGCCGCCGCCGTTTCCTGACTGCTCAAGACTACCGACCCCCGCCAATATTTACGGACAACTGAACACCGAACAGCAGTGATCCCTGACTGTGTCCACTTGGGACGCATACTATTCGACACATTTTCGGAGTTCATCACCTGCATCTGATCGCAGTGTGATGCTGCCACTTCAGCGCTTCAGCGCCAATGGCGGTCACCTTTTCCTCGACGTCGTGTTTCCCCTCTGGGAAAATAGGAGGTGCGGCCGTTGGAGGTGAGGCCACCGGCGAGTCGATGACGTCCATATCTCTACCCGTGTTCATGTTGAAGAACAAATTGGAAGTGTTTATTGATGGCGTGAAAACAATGGGTCTTGTAGACACTGGAGCTACAGTATCCGTTATAAGTTTGAGGTTTAAGAACCGTTTAGACAGAAAAGTAATGTTTAGTGGTGACCGTGCAGCATTATTCTGTGGTGTCGGTGGTGAACCTTTGGTTCCACTTGGTGTGTGTGCTTCGGATGTTGTTATTGGTGGCCTAACATTTAGAACAGAATTCGCAGTGCTACCTTGGTCAACGCATGATGTGATTCTTTGGATTTATTTGCTGCAAGAGTGTGGTGCAACTATGGACTGTTGTATGGGAGAGATTGCTTTGAATTTTTCTCTACTTTCGCCTCTTGTGGATGATTCGACACCTGATTTTGGAGCACTTGCGGTGGAAGAAGACACTATTGTACCGGCTTTATCTGCAGCATTCGTACGGGCTTTCTCTATTCACAATCAGTGCGAATCCTTTGAAGCTGTAGTAAAACCTACGACACTCACCTGCTCTAAGAAGAGTATCCTCGTGCATCGTTGCGTCATTCCCGCGGTCAGAAGCCGCACCGAGCTGTGGACAGTCAACCACTCTGAAGAGCCAGCTGTGTTGCCTTGAGGCCTAAAACTCTCCCGTTTCGAGGAAGGCGTGTCAGGTTCTGTCGCGGCGTTAACCAGCTGTGTCATTGAGCAGCACGTGCAACGAGGTATGGAGACCCAAGTTAAGGCTATGATTAATCGAGGATCTTCTAGTCCTTGGGCAGCTCCAGTTATCCTTGTTAGGAAAAAAGATGGCACATGGAGGCTCTGTGTTGACTACTGTCGCTTAAATACAGCCACGAAGAAAGACATCTACCCGCTTCCACGTATCGATGACACAATTGACTGTCTGCACTCAGCTTCATACTTTTTTCTGTTGATTTGAGATCAGGCTACTGGCAAATCCCCATGCACACTGCCGATAAAGAAAAAACGGCATTCGTAGCTCCAGGCGGACTTTATGAATTTAATGTTATGCCTTTTGGGTTATGCAATGCGCCAGCAACATTCGAGAGGTTCATGGATACAACCCTGCATGGACTAAAGTGGCAAAATTTGTTTATGGTATTTGGACGACGTAATTTTTGGCAAAACATTTAGTGAGCACGACAGCCGTCTGGATATCATGCTTGATTGCATGGAATGAGCTGGTCTTGTCCTGAATTCAAAGAAGTGTCATTTTGGGAACCGTGAAACAACTGTTCTTGGGCACTTAGTTGAAAAAGAAGGTGTTCGACCAGATCCCAAGAAAATTGAAGCTGTCAAAAGTTTTATAGTGCCCCAATCAGTAAAAGAGCTCCGGAGCTTTTTAGGGCTCTGCTCATACTTTCGATGCTTTATACTAAGGTTTGCGGACATTGCTTACCCAATCACGTGTCTGCTGCATGAGATGCACCATTCGATTGGGCCAGCTAATGTGACGCAGTTTTCCGTCATCTGAAATTTCTTTTGACCTCGGGCCCCATCCTACGCCACTTCTGCCCATCAGCACCAATTGAAGTGCACACTGATGCAAGTGGTATCAGTATTGGCGCTTTACTTATACAACACCATGGCCAAGGTCAACACGTGGTAGCATATGCCAGCCGCTCGTTGAGTAAATGCAGAAGAAATTACACGGTTGCCGAGAAAGAATGTCTCGCCGTTGTTTTCGCTATACAGTGCTTCCGCTCCTATCTGTACGGGAATGCTTTCACTGTTGTGACCGACCACCATTCGCTCGATGGGTTTTGCACCTACAAGAATTTAATTTTACTGTGGTGCATAAAAGCGGCCGTAAACACTCAGATGCTGATTGTCTTTCGCGCTTGCTGCTTCAAACGACTCATGCCGACGCAGACAACTTCGATGAATAGTTGGCTTCACTTTCACAAGGCTTCTCGATCTTTGAGTTTTCCGAACTGAGCAACGCAAAGACCAAATTAACCTCTTTGCTTGATGCCGCCAAAGATTCTGTAAAGAACACTTTTTGCATTCGCGAGGGATTGCTTTATAAAAAAAAATTTTGCTTCTAGGGGAGCACGCATGCTTCTTGTTGTGCCAGAAAGCCTACGCACCACAGTTCTTGAAAAGATGCACGACGACGCCACGTCTGGGCACTTTGGAGGGGCCCGAACACTCCACTGCACAAAACAACAATTTTACTGGCCTAAGATGCGTTCAACTATTCAGCGCTATGTAGCCAGCTGTGTGCAATGGCAGCGCTTTAAGGTGCCGACTTCAAGTCCACCGGGAAATCGCGGCCAGTCACACCTCCAACAGCCCCATTTGAGCAAGTTGTCATTGACCTTTTTGGCCCTTTCCCACGGTCTTCTAAAGGAAACCGATGGATTCTTGTGTGCGTAGATTATTTAACCCATTCTTGTGAGACAGCTGCGATACCAGCCGCTACTGCGTCTGAAGTATCTCATTTCCTACTTCGATTCGTCATCCTTCGGCACGGCCCTCCTGCAGCTCTCATTAGTGACCATGGACGCGCCAATTCACAGCGGACGTTGTCGAAGAACTTCTCCGCATCAGCACGTGTAGTTTTTGCCATTCGATGCCATATCATCCCCGGCCGCCGCGGTGGCTGAGTGGTTATGGCGCTCGGCTGCTGGCCCGAAAGACGCGGGTTCGATCTCGGCCACGGCGGTCGAATTTCGATGGAGGTGAAATTCTAGAGGCCCGTGTACTTTGCAATGTCAGTGCACGTTAAAGAACCCCAGGTGGTCAAAATTTCTGGAGCCCTTCACTACGGCGTCCCTCATAGCCTGAGTCACTTTGGGACGTTAGAAGTGTTCGCATGACACCTTATAAAAGCCTCTTCAGGAGTTCCAATTATAATCCATTATAATATAAGGCGGCACTTTAAATTAAATACTGGTATTAACAGCGGCTCTAATACTAAACGGGGCCTAATAAAAAAGAAGAGTCTTTTATGCAACTCTCATAAACCAAACCAAAACCATATCGTCCCCAAACGAACGGTATGGTAGAACGCACTAATTGGACGCTCACCACCATGCTGGCTATGTACTCCGCTGCACATCATAAGGACTGGGATGGCATCCTCCCGTTCATTACTCATGCATACAACACAGCGCAACGTAAGACAACTGGCTACAGCCCCTTCTTCCTGCTTTGCGCTCGCTCGCCTCGCTGTGGCCTCGACACCATGCTGCCATTTTTCATTCATGATGAACCTTCTCTTGCTACCACACTCTGCTGACCTGAAGAAGCTCGCCAGCTTGCCCGTATGCAAGAGCGCTCTAAGAACCGCTACAATGCCCGACACCAACAAGTTTCTTATGCTCCTGGTGACATTGTGTGGTTGCGGACATTTCTATGCGAGCGCGGTCTTTGTCAGAAACTGCTGTCGCGCTACACTGGACTGTTTGTTGTGTTAGAGTGCACGAGTGACCTGAATTACGTTATAGCACGCCTAACTGCAAATGGTCGACGGTCACGCCAGTCTCAGGTGGTTCATGTAGCCCGCCTGAAGCGATTTCATCCGAGAGGTTCTATTTAACTCGCCCAACGGTTTTGTCTGCGAGGAGGGAAATCTCACGTGGCTTCGTAGAACATCGACGGAAGAAGAAGATCAACGGTCAGAGGGATCGGTAGAGGAAAAAGAAGAGGAAGGGCAGAATGACGCTTGTAGGCTTCGTCACGATCCTGCTTCGATCAATCCCTCTGTAAGTAAACCCCCGTGCGTACTAAGCCCGTAACAATATGGATAAGATAAAGTAGCCAAACAGTTCCGCACAAGTCTGTACAGTAGCCAATATAATCGGGTCGTAAATGAGGTAGGCAGTATCCCATAGCAATGGGAGATCCCCCAGTATCGAAAGAGGAGGTAAAGAAACACTTAGGAGCAATGCAAAGGGGGAAAGCAGCTAGTGAGGATCAGGAAATAGCAGATCTCTTGAAGGACGGAGGGGAGATTGTGCTAGAAAAACTAGCCATCCTGCATACGCAATGTCTTACGACTTCGACAGTAGCAGGAGCTTGGAAGAACGCAAACATAATCTTAATTCATAAGAAAGGAGATGCCAAAGACTTGAAAAATTACAGGCCAATCAGCTTGCTGTCCGTTGCCTACAAGGTATTTACTAAGGCAATCACTAATAGAGTCAGGGCAACCTTAGGCTTTAAACAACCAAATGATCAGGCAGGCTTTCATAAAGGATATTCCACAATAGATCATATTCACACTATCAATCAGGTGATAGAGAAATGTGCAGAATATAACCAACCTCTATATATAGCCTTCATTGATTACGAGAAAGCATTCAACTCAGTGGAAACCTCAGCAGTTATACAGGCATTGCGTAATCAGGGGGTAGAAGAGCCTTATGTCAACATACAACAAGATATAGCAAATGCACAGATACTATAGTCCTCCATAAAGTCAGCAACAAAATTCCAATAAGGAAGGGCGTCAGGCAAGGAGACACGATCTCGCCAATGCCATTCACCGCCCGTTTACACGAGGTATTCAGAGGCCTAGATAGGGAACAGTTGGGGACAAGAGTTAATGGAGAATACCTAAATAATCTGCTATTCGCTGATGACATTGTCTTGCTGAGTCGTTCAGGAGGTGAGCTGCAAATCATGATCAATGAGTTAGACAGGCAGAGCAGAATGGTGGGTCTAAAAATTAACATGCAGAAAACCAAAGTAATGTTCAACAGTCTAACAAGGGAACAGCAGTTCACAGTTGGTAGCGAGGTGCTGGAAGTAGTAGGGGAATTTGTGTACTTAGGGCAGGTAGTGACTGCAGATCTGAATCACGAGCGAAATGAGGAGAACAAGAATGAGGTGGGAGCGCATTTGTCGGGTTCTCTCAGATCGTGAATGGCAGTTTATCAATATCCCTCAAGAGAAAAGTATATAACAGCTGTGTCTTACTACGGGGCAGAAATGTGGAGGCTAAGGAAAAGGGTTCAGCTTAAGCTAAGGACAACGCAGCAAGCCATGGAAAGAAAAGTGATAGGTGCAACGTTAGGAGACAGGAAGAGGGCAGAGTGGTTGAGGGAACAAACACTGCTTAATGACATCCTAGTCGAAATCAAGAAAAAGAAAGAAACTTGAGCAGGGCATGTAATGCGAAGGCAGGATAACCGCTGGTCCTTAAGGGTAACAGACTGAATTCCAAGAGAAGGGAACTGTAGCAGGGGGCGACAGAAAGTTAGGAGGATGGACGAGGTTAAAAAGTTTGCGGGGATAGGGTGGCCACAGCTGGCACAGGATAGGGTTAGTTGGAGATATATGGGAGTGGCCGTTAGTCCTGCAGTGGGTGCAGTTGGGCGGATGGTGACGATGAATTTTATAAAGTCATTTTCGGGGAGGGTAAAACCTCCCGTGGTAAAGCCTCTTGCTCCAGATGGAGAGAAGGTTTTCCTCTCTCCACTTTGGTACCTGCCAACTGTGGCAGGTACCTCTTCCCTGTACAAATTGTGTCAGGTGGCAGGTGTACAAAACACTATGCTACCATACGAGGCCGGCCACTTTTTCTTCACAGTAGGGCTTCTAATGCTAATGCATTCAGTCACACAGATTTGTTTGCAGCGCGTGGGATTTATTTATTTACAGTCGCGCAACCGCACCCTATGGCCGTGCCACTGTATCGCTATCAATGCGTCGACAGCACTTGTTGCTTTAGGGTGCAATCGCGGCATGTGAGTTTGTATCATCTGTAATGGCGCGGGAGAGTGTTCCCAATGCCTGAAATTCTACCAATTGTACAGTGGCAAGTAAAAAAGATTAGCACGAGTGACAGGCAACGAGAATGGCAGAATCACACCGCTCAGCGCTGTGGTTCATAAACATGCTGATGGTGACATTGCTGTGCCGTTTCCACATTTACAAGCGGAGACCAGCAGGAAGCAACCTTTGTGCCACTCTCGTGAGAAATGTTACCTTCATTTTTATTACTGTTTTTTCATTGTCAAGCCTTTCATGAAAAAAGATAGACAAAAGGATTCTTCCCAGGTGGTGACTGTCTGTGAAATCCTCTTAAACTGAACAGTGGGAACACCTTGGCACTCTCGTTATTGACATGTTCATAAACCTCAGGGCTGTGCATTGTCATTCCACCATTCCAGTGATCGGCCCCTTGTGCTGTTTTCTGCTCGCCATTGTATACAAAGCACTGCATTCAGGCAATTTTATGAATTTGTATCATTTGAAATTTGTATCTACTGTGATCGTATAATTGAGATCTGCTGTGCCTCTTGATTTCTTCGGCATCACTGTATGCCTCTCCTCGCCCGGTAGTCTCCAAACTTGTCCCCGAGGATAAATCTAATAGCAAAATTAATAGTAATGGGCGTTGGTGTTGCAGAAGTCGAAGGAGAGCCCCAAGGCAGCCGAGTCAGAAGGGAGCCCCACGAAGCGGCCACCTCCGTCACCTCCTCCACTGCCACCACGACCATCCGAGCCGCTGCCACCTGTGGCCGAGGTGCCGCCACCACCACCGCCGGAGCAGCAGCCTCCTCCGCCGGAGCCCAAGGTGGTGGCCAAGGGCTTCCAGACTATCGTCATCAAGCAGGAGCCCAAGAACAAGCCCGTCATGGCACGCCTTGTCTCGGGATCACAGGTAACTGTTGCTGCCAGGGGTGCTGTGTGCTTGCAGAGGTGGGTGGGGCATTACCCTTCCTTGTGCAAGGTCAAGGAGAATGCAGTGGCAGCTGTGATGACATGACGCGCATCACTGCTGTCAGATCCTCGCTGCAACTGACATCTCTAGCAGCAGGATAGAGAAGAGCGAGACTGTGGCACACCTTCTGGCGAGACATCTTTTTTACGGTGATCGTGCAGTGGGAATGCAGGTTGCAGCTTTCCTACACACAGAGGCCCTCTTTGAAAGGTGAAAGCAGTGAATGCTCTTGCTCATTAGCTTGCCAGGTGCAGAGCCCTCTGTAGGCCATAGCACTGCAGCTATGCTTCGCTTTGCTTTAGCGTGCAACACTGCCAAAGCTCTGTGCACCTCTTCACATTGACTAAATCCGTGGCCGAAATGTATTCCATTAAAGTAGAATCTAAATCATACGAATCTCACGGGGTCACGAAAAACATTCGCATCATACAAAACAAACAAAATTTGTGCGCATAATTTATGCACATCTGTATTTGACCGATGGGGTTTGCTGATGGCCATCAGCCACCGCTGACACGTGATGTTGGCGGTGTGCTAGTCGCATGCTACCGCTTACTGCTCAGGGCACGTCTTGCATGACTGGTGACTGTGGCATCTGCGATGTACAGTCTAAAGTGATTTAAAGGTTAGCACATTTCTTCCGGCTGAAAGGGACCAGGAATTTTTTCCTGGCACAATGGTCACTTAGTCGGTAACTAACATGGCGGTGCAGAATAGTGGAATCCTTCGGCTAGCTAAGCTCACATATTCGTTGCAGCGTTCTTGGGAAAATAAACCATGTTAGATTAAACGAGTATAACCCGGGTAAGTTGAGCCTGAAGTGATCACCTTCAAATCGCGTTAGACTGCACGGGCCACATGCCAACGATTACTGTTCACGGTGCACATTGCGCGACTAGCGATCGTGGCATCAGAGCTGTGCTGGTCGTGTGCCACCACTCACTGCTCGCAGTGCCACGCAGCTCATGATCCCGGCGTCGTCGATGTTCGGTCAGCAAGCACTTGGTGCTCAAAGGTGCGGTTGCGATGTGCGCTTTCATATCATCTGCAGTGGGGCGGGGGGGTTGTTCGTAACATCTGAATTTCTGCCCATTGCACACAATGTCCAGGGCATTTTACGAATTTGTATCAGCTGGGATTGTGTCATCTAAATTCTGCTGTATTCTTAAGTACAGATGAGCAAGTTTCATTGCTACGCAAAGCTCAAATACCACGACTGGCAATGTCTAGCGCTTCGTTTTACCTCTTACTGTGTTTTAAGGCGAAAGCCTTTCTTGGCTTATGAGTGATGTGGACGGAAGTTGTAGACAAAGGCTGTCCGCAAAAGTGTCCGCACTTGTATGGTAATTAAAGTAGGGGTGTGCGAATATTCGTATTCGAAAATTGATATTCGTGAATTTTCGAATATTCGAAAATTCCCGAATACTTGCCAGCGATCGTATACTGTGCATACTTTCATAAATTCGACCGTGGCAAAACCACATTATCTGGGCAAATTAGCCGATAATCGAGTTAAAAATTCTAGGAAAACAATACAGAGGCCCTATCCGCTTCCTTCTCTGCCGTTTACTATGCGGACCGACCGCATCCCGATGCCGCAAGGTTTCACCTCGTGAGAATTTCCCCAAGTGGGCTTTCCCACATATCACCCGTGCTGCGAACTAGATGGCCGACGGCCCGCTTCGAGCAATCGCAATGTGAAATCGCGCTTTTTTTTTAATCCTTCGGTAATACGTTACATATTTAATGCCCACATCCGAAGAATGCGTCCTGTCCCCTTCATAACTCTCCGAGCGTGACTTCGGCCGTCCCGTTTTGTAAACTACGCTATGCGGGAAAGCCTACTTGCAGAATGCCGCGGGAGCCTCCTAAAGGGGCGCGTCGAGTAGTCACTATAGGGCAAGTGATCCTGTTAATATCCCGCCTGTTGCATGGTGCATTGTAACCTGCACACCTCTTTAGCTGGCATAACGGCAGGCGTGGCAACAATCGGAAGGCTTCTGTCACTAGGGCAAAAAAATAGCCTCGCTGCGTAGTTTCGGTTTCTGAGCTTCACCGCTGCCCAACTTCAAATGTCGGCCCGCGCATTCGCCGATAGTCCAATCCCAGCTTCGCGTGGCTTATTTCTTTTTCCTTTTTAGAAACTGCCTCGCCACTCCGACGCCAGTGTGTGTTCCCCGGCCCCTTGCTTGCATTTGTGTTGTTCTTCCAGCACTCCAAAACGGGTGGCTCATCACGGGCTTTAGGTGTTAGCACGATGAAGCCGCCGCCACCTCATAATGCCTTACTGCATCTTCAGCATTTTCGGCACCTTTTTTTTTTTCATGGGGGGGGGGGGGGGGGGGGCAGTTTTTATGAATGAGGTTTAATAGTCATCATGTTACTTTTTTGTTGCCAGTCTTGTCATTTTATGGATTTTGTTTTGCATGACCTCGTTATAGTTTGGATAGTGTTATGCTGTCTAATAAAGTAGTATACATTTCTGTGCACATCATGTTTTTTATATGGTACTGAGGCAGTCTAGTTTTGTTTATTTTAGTTGCAAAGACCGTACACTATTTTGAAAAAAAACAAAGGCAACAATGTTTGCTCAACATGTTCTGAATTTTTTTTTGTACTGAACAGATACTCGATATTCAAAGCCATTTTTTCTTCATATTCGTATTCGAAAATTTCAATATTCGCACACCCCTAAATTGAAGTAATAAGAAAAGGCTTGCTGGGAATCGAACCCAGGCTGCCAGCGTGCGAGACAGGGACGCTATCACTCCGCCACTACACTTAGACGTTTGAAGCTGAATAAAGGCACGTGTAGTGAATGCACAGTTCTTATAAATGTATTTTCGAGATGTGTACTGTGGTCTACATGAGTAATTATTAGAATGTTAATTACAGACGTCACAGTCAAGCGAGCAATAAATTTCCTCCGTTTTCGGTAAATTTCCTCCGTGCTTGGTGTGCAGTCGTAGCGCCATCATGCGGCACGCAGTGAAAACTCCCCTTGCAATGTAACGCGTCAGCTCAGCAGATGGCGGACAGAACACAGCTTTCGCATTTCCGCACGTAGGGATACCTAAGTGCACCTCATAATTTTTTGTCCTGCTTCTCACCGAGATGTTGAGAAGCAATAGTGTAGTGGAGTGATGCATGGCTGGCACGCAGTTCACTTCAATAAAGGAAAAGTTTCACAGCGCTAAAAAAGACGAGCACACAGAAGACAAAGACAGCACGGCCACTGAGCTCCAACTGGTTTTATTTCTTCGAAACGGGAAGGAAGGAGAGTTTCTGTGCATGCGTCAAAATTGGTGGTATAAACACCCTCAAACACCTTCACATAGCTGGCAAGCATCTGACCCATGCTTTAGAACACCCCTACATTATCAAACTTAGCAGATGGCAAAAGTCATCTGCTAAGTCTGATTAGGTCAGATGCTAGGTCAGATGCTTGCTGGTTGTGTGAAGGTGCTTGAGTGTGTTTACACCACCCATTTTGGCACAAGTGCAGAAACGAAATGTACAGAAACTTTCGTTTCTGGGACACCGAAATGTCACTGATGCAAGCGGGACCCATCCTTTTGATAAAAGAGGCTTAAAGTAATTCATGCGCAAGTGTGTCCTTGCTCCTGCCTAAAATTCTTATCTGTGTCAGTTTTGGCACACAGTTTGGTTTGAAATCACAAGATCGGCAGTGGGCGGGTAGATGTAAACTCAGGTTCAGATTTTAGTGGCGAAAGTTATCTGCTAAGTTTGATTAGCTAGGGGTGCTCTAAAGTGTGGGTCAGATTCTTGCTGGCTGTGTGAAGGTGTTTGAGGGTGTTTACACCACCAATTTTGACGCATGTGCAGAAACTCTCCTTCCTTGTTTCGAAGAAATAAAGCCAGTTGGAGTTCAGCGCCTGTCCTGTCCTGGTCTTCTGTGTGCTCGCCTTTTTTAGCGCTGTGAAACTTTTCGTTTATTCAGTATGCACCAACTAGCCCAACTATTGGTTTTGCTTGTTCATTTGAACTCCACCCAAAAAGTAGTTCACTGTAGCTGCAAATTGTAATTGGAGGGTTGAATAACTAAACGCCTGACTGCCTTGTCTATGACTTGCAATTTCATTTCATTTTATTACCTTAAGACCCCTTTGGGGTATTAGATAAAGAGTGGGGCAGAAATAAAAAAAAAGATATTTCATACACAATGTGCAGCGAGACTTTTGTGGAACGCCAGATGTCAAGTGATGGCTGCAATGTAGTGGGGAAGGCTGTTCCAGTTGGTTGCTTTCCTTGGAAAGAATGATGTTTTGAAACATGAAGCAGGTGTTTGGTGCTGTAAGAAATGCATGAAGCAGGTACACACTGTTCCTGATGAAGTGTCGAATCTAGAAAATTGTGATAAAGACAGAGACTGGCAATGCGACAGCGTAAGGAAAGATGCTGCAGATCGAACTGGGATTTTTCAAGGGGCACTGAAAAGGGCTCTCAATAAAGGTGCGAGATTCCTGGGAAGTTAAAGGATGCCACTTCATGAGAAACACGGGTCTGCATGTATGTATTCCTGCATTGATGTAGTCTAGGCGTAGCACACAGATGGCGTAGCACACCGCTACTTTTTTTGAGTAAGTGGTACATACGCACATTCAACTTCATAGTACTTTTGCCACAAATTATGGTTAGAAGTGCATTTAGCAGCTAGATTATTATCTTTTTATTTGTTATCAAGCTTTTTAAGGCTATTGTAATAAGGAACGTCTTACAAAGCACTGCGTCGCAAACAACCAGCAGTACAGTCCAGGTACAGACCAGAGGCAGCGGTCAGTCCAGAGCACGCACGAGGGACGGAGCGTTCGGCGCTTCTCGTCATCTTCTTTGTTAAGCGCCAGCCTCTGCAGATTCCAAAGCCGAAGGCCAGTCTTACAATTTCCCCCGGGCGAAAGGGCGCCATCCTGGCAGCCTAGGCCGATGTAACGACGGCGGGGTCGTAGTAAGGTTTGAGGGAGGTCGTGTGGACAGTGGCGCGGCCTCGGCGACGATGATCAGGGGATGGCGTAAGGGGCTCGATGAGGTAATTGACGGGGGATGTCTGCTGAAGAATACGGTAGGGTCCCTGGTACTTGCTAACAAGTTTGGAGGAAAGGCCGGGACCTGAGGAGGGTACCCAGAGCCAGACCAAAGAGTCAGGAAGGACACTGGGAGGAAGTGCAGGGGGATCACGGGTGCTTTTCTGCTGCTGCTGGGCGTGAGAAGTGAAGGACCGGGCAAGCTGTCGGCATTCTTCGGCATAAGTTGCGGCTTGAGAAAGAGTTGTAAATTCGGAAGCGTCAGGGCGGTAAGGTGAAAATGGTGTCCATTGTGCAAGAAGGCTCACGGCCGTACAGGAGAAAGTATAGAGAGAATCCGGTGGTGGCTTGAGCAGCGGAGTTATAAGCGTATGTGACAAAAGGGAGAACGCGGTCCCAGTTGCAATGGTCGGAAGCAACATACATGGCCAGCATGTCGCCGAGGGTGCGGTTAAAACGCTCAGCCATGCCATTTGTCTGGGGATGGTAGGCGGAGCTGGTGCGATGAACGATGTTGCATTCCTGAAGGAGAGCTTCTACAACTTCAGAGAGGAAGGCCGGACCTCTATCACTGAGCAGCTTTTTTGGCGCACCATGGTGAAGAGTGATGCGATAGAGAATGAAGGATGCAATGTCGTGGACTTTAGTGGATGGTAAAGGCGACGTTTCAGCGTATAGTGTGTAGTGGTCGATGGCAACGATGATCCAGCGGTTCCCAGTTGATGTGCTGGGAAGAGGGCTGTAGAGGTCAATGCTAACACGTTCGAAAGGCTGCGCTGGGCAAGGCAGCGGCTGCATAGGAGCGGCGGGTCGGCGAGGTGGATGTTCTCGTCGCTGGCATGCGGTGTAGGACTGAATGAACTGGCGGACATAACGGGCCGTCCCACGCCAGTAGTACCGCTGTCGTAGACGGGTGAAGGTCTTCAAGAAGCCGGCATGGGCACACTGGGGATCATCGTGGTAGGAAGAGCAAATGAAGGAGTGCAGATGTGTCAGAATGATGAGAAGCCACTTGCGACCATCCGGGAGATAGTTGCGGCAGTAAAGAAGCTCGTCTCGGATGGCGAAATGGTGGGACTGACGACGGAGAGCATGGGAAGGAGGCTGAGACGATTGGCCAGATAAGAGATCTAACAGGCAAGTGATCCATGGGTCTTTGCATTGCTCAGAAGCCATATCAGCAGACTCAAACGTCAAAGAAGGCAGGGCGGATATACAAGGCACTGCCTCAGATGGTAGAGGGGAACGTGACAGTGCATCAGCATCGGCATGTTCGCGGCCGTAACGATAACGCGAATGACGTACTCTTGGAGTCGCAGAGCCCAGCACGCCAGTCGACTAGAGGGATCATTCAAAGAGGACAAGCAGCAGAGGGCGTAGTGATCGGTGACAACGTCAAAAGGGCATCCGTACAGGTAGGGGCGAAATTTGACGATCGCCCAAATGATGGCTAAACACTCCTTCTCAGTGACAGAATAGTTGGCTTCAGCTTTTGTGAGTGTTCGGCTAGCGTAAGTGACAACGTATTCGTCAAAGCCTTGCTTGCGCTGAGCAAGTACTGCACCGAGGCCGACGCCACTGGCATCGGTGTGGAGCTCCGTCGGAGAATGAGGGTCGAAGTGGCGCAGAATTGGTGGAGTGGTCAGGAAGCGACGGAGTGTCGTAAACGCTTCATCACAGGCCCCCGACCAGGCCGAAAGGTCGTGGGTGGAAAGGAGCTTGGTCAGGGGGGTCGATGATAGTGGCGAAATTGCGGACAAAGCGGCGGAAGTAGGAGCAGAGGCCGACGAAGCTGCGGAGATCTTTTACAGAAGTGGGCTTCGGAAATTCAGTCACAGCTCGCAACTTGGCCGGGTCCGGGAGAACGCCATCCTTCGACACGACATGTCTGAGAATAGTGAGCTGAGCTGCCGAGCTCCGAAGCGGCACTTTCTTAAATTGAGTTGGAGGCCAGCGTCGGCCAGGCAGCGAAGAACAGTCTCAAGGCGCTGGAGGTGAGACGGAAAGTCCGGGGAAAAGATTACTACTTCGTCTAGATAACAAAGGCATGTGTGCCATTTGAGCCCTCGGAGTATGTTGTCCATCATGCGCTTGAATGTGGCGGGTGCATTGCAGAGGCCGAACGGCATGACATTGAATTCATAGAGCCCGTCGGGTGTGATGAATGCAGTTTTTTGCGAACGGCCTCTGCCATCGGCACCTGCCAGTAACCAGAGCGCAAGTCCAATAAAGAAAAGAACTCTGTGCCCTGCAGGCAGTCGACGGCGTCGTCGATACGAAGGAGAGGGTAAACGTCCTTGCGTGTAATCTTGTTCAGACTAGACGACGGTAGTCGATGCAGAACCGGATGAAACCATCTTTTTTCTTGACCAGGACCACTGGTGATGCCCATGGGCTGTGCGACGGCTGTATCACGTGGCGCTTGAGCATGTCGGTCACCTGCTCGTCAATGATGCGGCGCTCAGCGGCTGACACGCGGTACGGATGTTGACGCAAAGGGGCATGGGTGCCAGTGTCAATACAGTGGGTAACGGTGGTGGTGCAGCCCAAGGAAGGTTGCTGGTAGTCAAACGAAGCTTGAAAACAGTGCAGAACAGCGACAAGCTGGTCTCGTTGGGTAGACGTTAGGGCATCGTCGACAGAACGGTGAAAAATATAGACAGAAGACTGATTGGTGATGGCAACAGGTGCAATGGCGCTGACGTGAAGGCCGGCCGTGCTATCGACGAGGGGGTATGCTGAGGCGGTATCGAGAAAGGCAACACTACCAAGCGATTGGCCACGGAGTAAAGTGGTAGGGCAGGAGAACGGGTTGGCCACATAAATTGCGCTGGAGCCACGAAGAATTGTCAGCACGGCATGAGGCAACAAAACAGATTTCTGGTCAGCACATCTTGAAGAGGGGGTATAAGTGACAGTTGCATCTGAGAGAGCAGCACAAGAAAGAGGCACCAGCACTGAAGAGAAAGGCGGAACGTATGTGTCCTCTGAGACGACCACTGTAGCGGCAGCAGCACCGGGTACATCCAAGGGAGCATCACTGTAGGGCGACAAGTCAAGCTGAGCACAGGCGCAGTCAATAATGGCGTGATGTGAGGAGAGGAAGCCCCAACCAAGGGTAACGTCGTGAGAGGAGCGGGCGAGGACGATGAACTCGATTGTGTAGGGAACGTTCTCGATAAGCAGGCGGGCGGTGCAGGCGGCTAACGGTCGAATGTCCTGAGCACTGGCGGTGCGGAGAGAAACGGCAGGAAGGGGCGTCGTCACTTTTTTGAGTCTGCGACAGAGGGTGTGACTGAGAGCTGGAACGGTTGCGCCAGTGTCAACAAGTGCTTCGACGGCGACTCCCTCAACGAACACGGTAATAATATTGGCAGGCACAGAAACAGGTCTTGAGTGAGTCGCTGATGACGCAGTTCTTGCCTCCGGAACTGCGGCCGTTAGTTTTTCGCGTGGACGGTGGGTTGGCGGCAGAGCATCGGAGAACGGGAACGGCGGCCAGGAGACGGCGAGCGGTGGGAGCGGAGATGGTAACTATGAGAGCGGAGATGGTAACTATGAGAAGAAGAATCCGGAGGCGGCTCGTGTGACGCAGGCGAGGACGACGGTGGAAGGTCGTACGCCGGCTCACGCTTATAATTGTAGGGACGGTGGTTACGATTGTAGCACAAACGAGCCACGTGGCCAGCGACGTCACAAGCGTAGCCAATAGGAAAGGTGTGCTGTGTGCGCCAGCGGTTAAGTGGCTGCGGCTGTGATCGGGGGCGGGCAACCGGACGGTAAGGTGGGGTTGCAGGTCGCTGGGTTTCTAACTGCCGGGTAGGTGGCCTGTAGACAGGGGCAGCAGGTGAGGGCCGCGACCGCACCACGGCATTGGCGTACGTCGCGATCAGGGGTGGCAGAAGAGGAGGTGGCAAGACTTCAGCGACTTGCTCCTCGATGACATGCTGTAGGTTGGGAGTGAGCAACGGCGTAGGCGGGCAGGTAGACAAAGATAGCTGGCGTGCGACTTCCTCACATACAAACTGCTGGATGCGCTGGAGGAGCGACTGTTGGTCCAGGGTACTGTCCCCTGGGAGAGCCAAGCTGGAAAGTGTGGCCTCCTGAAAGCCTGCACGCCGGGTAGAAAGGCGCTGTTTGCACAGCTCATCGAAGCTTTAGCAGTAGCCAATGACACCGAAGACAGTCAGGGGATCCTTGGTGACGAGCATCTGGAAGGCATCATCCTCAATGCCTTTCATATTATTTATGATCTTGTCGGCCTCGCTCATGGCATGGTTGATGCGCTTGTAGAGGTCGAAGACATCTTCTATATAACTGGTGAAGTTTTCACCGGTTTGCTGGGCACTTACGCACTGCAGGACAGCCAAAGATTTCTGTCAGGCTGGTTTTGAGAGCTGCCCAGCTTGAGATGTCAGCCTCGTGGTTTCGAAACCAGAGATTGGCTATGTCGCTCAAATAAAAGATAACGTTGGTGAGCTTGACGGTATCGTCCCATTTATTGTACGCACTTACGCGTTCATAGGAGGCCAACCAATCCTCCACATCCATGTCATCTGTGCCACTGAAGATGGCCGGGTCACGCTGCCGCGCGGCGCCGGAACAGAAGACAGCCGACGGAAGCGGTGGTGTGGTTTGGGTGACGGTCTCAGGCATTGCAGAGGCGGTAGGCAATGCATGGGTGCGAAACTCCAGGGTGAGGGGATCGTTGGCACCTCCACCACTTGTAATAAGTGTAAGGTGGGGTTTATTCCGAGAAGCTTCCTAACGGGAGCAGGGCCAACAGCGGGTCAGCTAGTCCAGCCGAGAGCGTGTGCCAGGCGATGACCATGCAGCTCGCGCATATGCTCGTCGTCTTCTTCACAATGGAGCCAGGAGTAGAGCATATGCGCAAGCCGCATGGTCATCGCCTGGTGCATGCTCCTGGCAATGACCATGCGGCTTGCGCATATGCTCGTCGTCTTCTTTACATAAGGAACGTCTTGCAAAGCGCTGCGTCGTGAACAACCAGCGGTACAGTCCAGGCACAGACCAGAGGCAGCGGTCAGTCCAGAGCACGCACGAGGGACGGTGTGTTCGGCGCTTCCAAAGCCGAAGGCCAGTCTTACACTATTAGTGTTCCAAGGCTTTTGCTGATTGGAGTAGAAACTGTATTTAGGGATGAATCTCTTCGTTATTTCAAAAATCTTGCATTTAAAAATTGACCACTTTTCAGGCATAGAGCATCTGTGAAAGATTAAAAAAGTTGGAAAAAGTTGTTTAGTTTAGTATTAATCACTGAGTAATTGCCTTTATCATCAAGAGCAATTGTTTTCCTTAAAGCATGCATAATTAATGGCTTGGAGTTGAAAATGGCTTGGAATATTTTATGATCACTGGTTTCCTTCAGATCTGCGCTCGAAGAAGCTAAATCCTTAGGATGTGTGGATAAAATGAGATCAAGAATAATAGCACTCGTCAGTGTTATACATGGTTCGGGTTGTATTAGAAGCTGGGAAAGGTTGAAATTGAGACATAAATCTATTAAGGCATGAAGTTTATCGTGTCTGGTGCTTGGATTAGCTTGGTCATCCCAGTTAATCTGTCAGTAATTTATTGGTTTAGTGTATGGTGGTTTAATGGCCCCAAGCAACTCAGGCCATGAGGGATGTCGTAGGTAAGGGCTCTGGAATTTTCAACCATTTGGGATTCTTTAACGTTTACTGACATCGCACAGTGCACGGGCCTCCAGAATTTCGCCTAGCGGCTGCTGTGGGGCAGATGGTAACAGACGCCAATAACATTGTTAACAGGGTAGCATGACAGAGTAACCATAGTATTTCACGGCTGGTTGGGGTGTTAATGAAAGAGCACTGAAAGAACAGAGTTGCAATGAAAATATCTTCACCTTGAGAAACTTTTGTGATCACTGCGGAAAAGATCGAGATTTGACCAATCAGACAGGGCTTCAGTATCAAAAACATTGTCTGAAAGCCAAGTTTTGGTGAGTATGACCCATGTGTGTTGGTGAAGATAATGGATAGTGAAAATTTAGCTCGTGGAAAAACTGGTGGGTGGCTGCATGCTTGGCGGTAACGAACTGATGGCTATGCGAGTTCTTTAACAGGACATGTCTACCCAGGTTTTCGTCATAACTCTCACTGCCGCGTCAAGAAGGATGAGTGATGTGCAGCAGCGTGATGTACTTTTGCGGGCATACTACTCTCGCAGCATCCACAACATTGCAGAAGACATTTTTTCCTGAGGGGCATCCTCTTTCTCTCCAGCAGGTTGTGTGCAACCTGGTGGGCAGCCCACGGCCAGCGCTGCGCATCCAGGGGGCACCGTTCCTGCCTGCGCCTCGCCTTATCACAGTGGCCCAGCAGGGCCCACCGGCCACCGCCACGCCCATGCTGCTGGCCACCCAGCCGACAGTTGTCCTGGGTGCGTGCTGGGCACTGTTTGTATTTTTTACCTTTTCACCCCGAGTGTCAGCCTCTGCAGTTCCCATCTAGCATATCGTGTGGCATTATGTCGGAGTGGTGCCTCCTTTTGCACAAATGTCCCTTTTCATTATACAGTGGAGTGAAAACTTTATTCTGCAAATGGGAAGGGAGGAGTTAGGGGTCTTGAGCAGCAGGTGGTGTTGCCAGGTCCAGGATCCCACTGGTGCCTCTTCGGCTTACTCAACCAGCGCTAGCTGGTTTGCGGGTAAGAGCTGTACAGAAGTACCTCAACTGACAGGTTTTTTAATTTTGGGCTCTATGTAGAGTGGTAGAGGGTGGCTATCTCTCTGCACCACGCACATTCCAAATAGGGAACACATGCAATTTTTACTTGGCATGGCAGGCTTTGCCGCACCACACACAGGAGTGGTGGTGCAGCAAGCATTCCCACCTTTATCCCGGATGCACATCAGCAGCCACCAAAGATGGATGATTATTGCCTCGCAGTAACCATCCTGCGATGTGGGCTTCCAACTGGAGTTGGTGTAAACAGTGCTAGCTTTCATTTTGGTGTGCCATTTTCAGCCCCACGTGGAAGCCACCCTGTTTGGCATTTGGTCTATCGCCGCTTTGTGATGGTGTGGTGTGCAGGGAAGCACCTTAACTTGAGTTTGCTCCAATTTTGTGGCCTCCAGAATTGCCACGACCGCCTATGAAGTGATGCTAAATCTTTGGAAAAACACCTCTTCTGAAAACACCAGTAGGGGTCATCTGAGTTGGCGTCCCTTCAGTGACTCAGTTATGCTGCTCTTGCATATATTCAAAAATATACAAAATATATGTATATAAAATTTTATATCATGAATTTTGGCTGTATTGAGCTATTTTCTGATTTTCGTCTGTTTACTATAACGAGGCTCAACTGTAGCTACTCAATAGCCGGTGTCATTACACAGTTCTCATATCTGTATCGAACTATTTTTTTATTTTTGGTCCGTTTACTATAACGAGGTTCAACTGTAGCTACCCAATAGCCGATGCCATTACACAGCTCTCATGTTTGTATCGAGCTATTTTCTTATTTTTGGTCCATTTACTATAACGAGGCTCAACTGTAGCTACCCAATAGCCGGTGTCATTACACAGTTCTCATGTGTGTATCGAATTACAGTAGGATCTCCGTGATACGAATCTCACGGGGTCGCGAAAAAATTCGTATCATCCGAAATTTTGTATCATCCAAACGAACAATATTCATATGCAGAAGCATAGAAAATGCATGTACGCAGTACTGCTGACAGGATTTATTTGCGGCCATAAGGCCACACTACTCGCGGTGCGTACCGCATGATTAGCGGTCGCTATTTTGACGATGTGATGGCCGCGCATCGCCGCTCATTGCTCGCGGTGCGTAGTGCATGATTAGCGATCGCTATTTCAGCGATGTGAGGCCCGTGCACCGCCGCTCACTGCTCGGGGTGTGTAACGCGCGACTAGTGATTGTTATTTCGGCGATGTGAGGGCTGCGCTTAGTGCTCGAGGGTGCAATCGCGTATTTGTATCATCCGATGTTGCACGGGAACATCTGGTATTCCGGATGTTGTGCGGAATGCACTCTGGCCGGGGAATTTTACGAATTCGTATCAACTGTGTTCATATCGCCGAGGTTCTACTGTATTTTCTGATTTTTGGTCTGTTTACTATAGACCTCCTTCACCCCACAACATCACGAAGATGTGGCGGCGCTGATGTCAACAGCAACTTTCTCATGGTAGGCAAAACAGGTTCCGCCTGCCCCCTGCCTACCACAGCTGCCGCAGATACCAGCGGCTGCATCATGCCTGTGCACTGCACAAGCAGCATGTACTGACCAGCTCAGTCATTGCTGGATCTGCGTAGCAGCATAAAAGGAAATTTAAATTAGCCTCTATAGGTTTCTCGCAGATAAATATCGCATTAGGAAACTGGCTAACAGGGAATGGACCGTGGTAGCAAAGCGCGAAGTCTGGGAGTCGATTGGCACTGCCACTCAATGTACTTAATAGCATGTAAATTACTGCGTTCATTCACCTGAACATCAGCGTAGTAGGCTTATAACTGCGCAAGGAAAAAAAGCACATATGTAGCAGCGCACGTGTTTATCACCTTGAGCCGGTGTGCACGGGGCGCCAGCAGGTTCACTCGCCCCCTAGGAATGTGTTCTTTTGTTAACAGCACAGCATGTTTTAATGGCGTGTTTTATGGCGTTTAATATATACTTGAAACTGTTTCTTAATATGACCGACGTAATTATTTGATTCGAGTAGAAAGAAGTCCGGTAAGTTGTGTCAATCTTGCGCGGTCATGTTGGCGTGCTTTGAATAGCGCACGTTAAGTGTGCTAAAAGCCACATGCTTTTTTAATGCTACATGCGTATGTCATAAGCTGTTTCATGAGGTAGTCAGTATGGTCCTCTGTTAAAGGGAACATGTGATCGCGTGTCGTTGGCTTTCCATGAGGCGCTGCTGCGGACAGCTGGAAAAAGTGCCGCGCTGAATATAGACCGCAGTCTTTTCGGCATTCTGTCCCCTTGCATGGATCTCATTTTTCACACCCACAACGCATCGATTACCTCTTCTCGCTACTGAATTGGCTTTTCCATTCAGTGGTCGCGTTTCGTGCAAAATAAGCAACATTTTCTCCAGAATAGATTATCCACGTGCGAGTGCCTTGGTTCATATGCCACTCAACGTGTACTGTACATATAACTGTACTGTACAAGTCTGGAAAACCCGCGCTCAACACCGCTCCGCGACGCCACTCCCTGGCCTTTTGCCTACCGCGAGCCCGCTAGCGACTGCAGCGCCACCCTGTTTGTTTGCAAACATGCAGGAGGTCTACAACGAGGTTCAGCTGTACCTACCCAATAGCTGGTGTCATTACACACGACACAAGCTTTCACTGTCTTGTTACATGTCTGCCCTGTGTGACTGGGCTGTTTTAAGATGGCCTATGGCATGCTCCAGCAAAGTGCCCTCATTCAGAAGTCAGAGAAACAGAAAGCAGCTTTCCTTTTGGCTAGCATTGTAAAGAGGCTGTCCTTGGTGACTTAGTGAATCCTCCCCACCCTGCAGCCAACCAGAGTGGCCCACTCAAATCGAGCCCCACGTACGTAATGGGCACCACGGGTCCGCCAGGCACGACAGCTGCAGCCATGGTGGTTGGTGGCCAGCCCCTCAAGGGCATCAAGGTGATCCCAGTGCCCCCACGGGGTGCCCGGCCTCTGCTTGCGCGTCTCATCGGGCCCCCGCCGGCGGGCCTCAGGGCTGTGCACCCCGCCACTGCCGCAAAAGGGTCCACGGCCACCACCATGCCCGTCTCCTCATCATCGCTGATTGTGCAGGTACAGCTTGCAGGAAGGACACTGGGTAGGGGCACAGCTCAGGCTGGCATGGCCCCTCAGTCAAGTGAGCACACACCTAGTGTGCCTGCTTTTCAGGGCTTGTTTTGGGCATGCTCGTATGCATACGCAGAGACACCCCAAAAGCAGATCTCGTAAACAGGATGCATGTCCTCCAATTGATGCACACCACTGTGCCTGTTCTGCAGTGCAGGCACGTGGCGCCTATACCAGTCAAGTGGCCATGGAGTCAGGGCTTTGGTGGTGCAGGCGCCGTGCTGTAGGATTTATGCTGAACCAAAGCCATGCAAAGAAAGTGTTCTGGATGCGCTATTCATGCGAGACGAATACTTCGAGATTTCAAATGCCTAACATTTGGAATCAATCGAAAACCATACTATTCGATCGAACATTTGAAAATATTGAATATTTGCACAGGCTCACATGTGCTGCATCCCTTTGTTGCATCCCATTTGTGTTTTGGCTTTTTTAAACACCGCTTTCCAAGCCTGTCAACTTGACCAGCTTCCCATCCTTGCGAGTGACTAATGCTCGATAGATGCTGCCTGCATGCCTCGTGCTTGACAGTTTGGGGAGAACAGGAATTGTTGCAAAAGTGTTTTTAAGTGCTGTTAGCTAAGCTCCTTTCTCTGACAACACAACAATTTGCATTTGTTTCGCAGCACAGTTCCCGTCTGGCTCTGAAGAACTCTGGTGGGCCATCCTTACTGAGCCCTACTCAGCTGGCACTCATTGCCTTGCTCCGAGAATCTGTGGCCCCGTTGGCTTTGCTTGTGGACTATGTTTGCTGCAAACTGCCAGGGTGAACTGTGCATGAAACAACCTGGGTTGCTGTGCTGAGAGTGTTTATTCTCTTGCAGGTGCAGCAGCAATCAACTGGTGAAGGGGGTCCTCCACGGCCAGACTGTCCACCACCTGCCTCATCCTGAGAACGTGCCACATGCACAGCCACATGTTGCCATAAAGTTGTACATTTCGCATCAGTCCACCACATCTTTTTGCCTGTGTTGCAATCACTGCTGTGTGTACAGCTGCTGCTGGCATAGCCTTCAGGACGACAGAGACACGGGGAGTAGCAGCACCATTGCTTTGTGCTGGGGTCGCATTCGTACAAAATACTACATCTCGCACTGCTCCAGTCAAGGCATTGTTAGACAGCTGTTGCATGCTTGAAAACCACAAGGCGCACTGTGGACAAATTCACATTCCGATTACAAGACACTACTTTCACGGAACCACCGGCCATTTTCACAAGCAAAGTGCCATGCACTTCTTTTGCATCCCGATTCGCGAAGCTAGGCTACTCTGCCATTCACTTCCACATGGAGCCTGCCCTGGTCTTGGCATCACAAGTATCTCAGCAACAAAAATGCCCCCGGTCAAAGATCCTTGTAGCCAGGAAGAGCCATTCACTAAGGTTGGATGGAGTTGTCCTCATTTTCTTCTTTCAAATGATGCATTAGACATTCGAACGCATGGGTCACCACATGATATCCACCTACAACAGCTAAACAATTTAGTTGAATTTCTTCTCTCATACCATTCCGGTTTCATCAACAGTGACTGTGACGTGCAGTTGACCTTTAGGTCACATGAGGGACGAAAAAACCTGCAGTTTTTGTCTCAGAAGAGATGGACTATTGCCTATATTCTCGCCCAATAATCTTTACTTTCACACGAACGGTTTTTGGCAGTTTTGGGGGCCATTCGGTGATTGGACATTCGCATAATTTTAATGTTTTTATTTTTGACACTTGCTTGAAGTACGTATTAACAAGGTTTTACTATGCATGCCTCGCTGCGAAAAAACTGCTTACTTAAAGGTATTTCTGCTCAATGAATGCAACAACTTAAGGCATCGAAGTTGTGCACTGTCGTCAACAAATGTTGAGCACATGCCCTTCAGGTTAAAAATTAGAAATTTTTGCAGAAAAGGCTCATGTCCACAACAGATAACGTTTTAGATCCAGGACCTCGAATGGCAGTTTATTACAGTTGCCTTGTACCTACAAAAGGCTAAATGTGTATGCATGCTTTCGCAGTAGATTCTACATTTCTGGGGATTGCATTGAATTTCTGGGAGGCCGGACAGATTTATGATGTCCAATCATTTTGGTCTTCAAGAGAGTTTATTGCAGACCTAGACGTCTCAGTGGTGCCAGGAAAAACCACGTGGGCATATAAACTCAAATGCTGTCCATTTTTTTCAACTGTCGAAGGGTAGATGCAGGTTGTCTTGCAATCCTCTGTGGGAGCCTGAGTCATTGTGGAATGGACGTATGGCAGTCCACAGCAGAGGTGGGCTCTTTCCAAGAGAGGATGGACACGGGGAACCAACACTCCACGCTGTCTAACAGGCAGACTTGCGACGCTCCCTCGTCCCCATGCGCATCATTAACCCTGTAGCTGCACTGCCCAACTTTTTTCACTGGCTGTCTCTGCAACCTACAAGGTCTGTCCAGAAAGTATCCCAGTACCTTTCACATTTCCAGAACTTGTAGCTCAGTTGGCACCTCATCTGGCCATGTCTCATATCTCAGGTACAACGCTGTGCTGCCTTAATCCACAATAAGAAAAGTAGTGCACTCTTTACAGTGAGTGAAAAATAATTAGTTTTCTCAAGAACGAGCTTGTATATTGCTGATGACATGCGGTCACTTTCTCATGCCTTCAATTACTAGGGCACAAACCAAGCATGGAGTAACACGCCTCCCTTTATTTTTTTCATGCTGACTACTTCCGTACCTTTCACAGCATTGCACCTGATGGAGCACAGCTTTTACAGCACCCATTCCCTAGTGCTGGAAAGATCAGCAAAGTAGGAGGAGGGGAGGTTCGTGGCGTGCAATGGGCATCCAAAAGGGCTGCCCACTCCTGATTGGTTCAAATATGTATGGCCAAGTTGGCCGGCACATTGATAAACGTGGAGAGGTTTGTGGCATGCAATGGATGCTGGGAAAAAAGTTTTTCTCTCTCCCTCTGGATGCTGGGATGATGCAACACATGCAACTGTGGTGCTAATCAAATGTATTGATGAGAAAGCATTTTTTTCACCTCCAATGAGAGCGAGGCATCTTTGAGTGTGCTGTGGCAAGTGGAGTTCAACTGAAGGTGCTCAAGGGCCGAGACGCTCCGCAGTCGAGGGCTGCACATTAATTTTGACCATTCAGGTTCTTCAACGTGACCGACATTGCACAGCACACGCATTTTTGGAATCTGCCCCATTCATAATGTGGCCACTGGAAATTGATCCCACAACCCAGCAGCCAAGCACCTTGCCACTTTACTGTCACAGTGAGTTGAGGTCATACACAGTGTTGACGTTGTATCCAGAATGGCAGGGCAATTGACCAATACAATTTGGCCCAAAAAAGACCTACTCCAGATTTGGACGCATATATCATTAAAAACATCCAAATGACTTGTACAGCCTTCAGGGACAAATCCACGAGTGAATCGATAGTGAAATTCTGGCACAGCTTATCAATAGCTGGCTGCTCTAATACTGGGAGTGATAAACGAAAATTGCAGGCCTTCCACTACCAGAAATATGCAGTGGGCAAGGGCCACAACCAGTGAAAACTGCCAATTTAAAATTGAGCAGCTGAAAGTTAATTGAAGGAAGATCTTGCAAATTCACTGACTGTAATGTTCTTGAAGTTTTTTCAAGATTTAGGTTTGTGAAATGTGGTGACCCCATATCATCCTCAGCCTGACTACGCCCACAGCAGGACAAAGGCCTCTCCCATATCTTCACAATCGCCTTATCCCTCACCAGCAGTGGCCACCTTATCCCTGCAAACTTCTTAATCTCATCTGCCCACCCGAGTTTCTGCTGGCCCCTGCTACGCTTCCCTTTCCTTGGGATCCAGTCTGTTACCCCTGAGGACCGGTGGTCGTCTTGCCTTCGCATTACATGCCCTGCCAAAGCCCATATCTTGTTCGATTTCGATTAGGACCTCATTAATCCACGTTCGTTCCCTGACTCACTCTGCCCTCTTCCTGCATTGTCCTCAATTTAATTTGACCCCTTTTTGTTATCCTCCACGCCCCATAGGCGAGTACTAGTGAGGTACAGCTGTTATATACTTTCCTCTTGAGGGATATTGGCAAACTGCTGTTCACGATCTGAGAAAACCCCATTCTTCTCATTATTTCCCACCTATGACCCGGATATGTGGTCCCTAACTGCCCCAAGTAGACTTATTCTCTTATCACTCGTAGCACCTCGCTACCAATCGTAAACTGTTGTTGCCTTCAGAGACTGTTGAACCTTACTTTGGTTTTCTGCATGTTAATTTTTAAACCCCCATCCTACTCTGCCAATCAAAGTCATTGATCATGCTTTGCAATATATCCCCTGAGTGACTTAGTAATGCAATGTCATCAGCAAATCGCAGATTTCTTAAGTATTCTCTATTAACCCAATGGTTCCCAATCCACACCTCTGAATACCTCCTATAAAAAGGCAGTGAACAGCATTGGCAAGGTTGTCTCTCCTTGCCAGTATTAGTATTTTTACATAAGGCTCATCTACAGCCACACTCCGTAATGCCAGCATGACTGCTGAGGTTTCATACTGACACGATAGTGTGAATGCGGTCTACTTTCGAGTAGCCTTTACGAAAGCCTGCCAGATCATTTGGTTGATTGAACTCTAAGGCTGTCCTGGCTCTATTAGAGATCACCTTAGTAAATAATTTGTAGGCAACATGTAAGCTATCAGACTTTCCAAGTCCTTGATGTCCCCTTTCTTATGAAAGGGAACATCTTCTTGATGTCCCCTTTCTTAGTCAGTTATGTCAGGTGCACTTGGAATTCCTGCTAGACAGAATGGCATGCTTATTTTGTGCTTTGAAAAATACCCTCTCTCTCTCTCTCAAAACAAGAAATAAAGACAGACATACCAAAGTTCTACACTGCACCCAGGAAATGCGAGCTAGTGCTGTTGCATTTTTTTCACGGGGTGGAACGTTACATTTTAACTGAGTTTTTATTGCAGAAGCAGCTTCGGATGCTAGGGAAAATAATGATCGTGCCTAAGTGTTCTACAAAAAGGGCACAACCCTGCAAGCATGAAAGTTTTGAGCCAGTCATTTTTGTGAAGTAGAGGGCTCTAAATATACACAAGTGAATTTTCAGATTTTTCTCTACATGGTAAAAAGATAATGCATGAGTGAAAGGTTTAACTGGGCGGCAGTAAGGATTTTGGCACAGGGCTTATGGGAAGCTGCCAATGCATGCCAGTGTGTGGCATCTCTCAAAACAATGCAACAAAGTCTGAGCAAAGCAATGGTCATACTGGCAGTTGTTCTGCTATCATGAGGGCACTGTCACATGTGGGCACACTGCTTCAGACTAGATAGCAATAAATGTGTTGCAGCTGTTTGCCACCTCATAGATGGCATAACTGGAAATTTGATGACTGGCAGTAGACATGTCGTGCACGGGGCTTTTCGAGAAAGTATGGCCCCACCTAGGCCTTGAAGCCCCTCAAACATCCCGTATTTATTTGTGCACAACTTTCCAAGAAGCTGGGGTGTCATTCTAAAGGCGAAAGAATTCAGAAAGCTGGAAATGGCCATTCCAAAGGCCATCAGATGGTAGATATGCTGGTTTGCATGCGTGAGCTGCCAAGTGGGAGTAACCATTTTTGACGGTAGGCTGTCAATTTTGGGAGCAGTGCAAATACTGTATTGATGCTTTCTGAACAGACCTCGCAGATATGCAACTACTTCATCTTATAGTCAGGTCTTGCGATATAAATAAGGCACAGTATGTGCTTCAGTTTTTGCTTAGTAACCACATTTGACGAGAGCAAACTGAGCCTCAGATCCACCTGGACAGACACATGTTCGGTGGTAGCACATGAGAGGCTCAAGGCAGAGCATTATGTAGTAATTTCACAGTAGCACAGCTAGTCTATACTCTGCTTCACACTTGCCATGCAGAACTGCCAAACCTGGCACTCTTATTCACTCTTGCTCTATCTGCACCACAAAAGTAGTTTTCCACCAGTGAATTGGCAGATTTCAACAACTGGCCGCCGCCTTGACCGCCACTTGCAGTGTCTAGCATTTCGTCTTATAGTGTTCTCGTCCAAATCCTCCCCGAGGCTGCAAGAAGTAAAATCAAGTGATATGCTTTTCCAGACACACTACTTGTCAAGTTTCCACACCACTGCACGGCAAGCATGAGCTACAGTACAGAAAGGACATTTCCCTCAACACGAGGCTAAGGAACTTGACAACACACATAGCATCACAGATGTCGTCGCAATCAGTCCAGGCCAAAAATGCTGAGCGCTGTGTAGGTGGTGCGCAGCGCCAGGTCCTGTGCACCCAGCTGCAGCACCGCCGCCGTCAGCTGCAGCACGGCAGGCAGGCAGCACGGCTCGTTTCGCTGAAAGGAGCAATAGCGCTCCAGGAGCCGCAGCGCGCGAGGCTGCAGCGCGGTGCGCAGGGTGGCTGGCAGCGCACGCGCGTTAGGCCACAAGAAGGGGCTGTCGCTCTCCAGCAGCAGCCTGTCGGCCGGCAGGCCCCGCAGCACCTCAGGCTCCTTCCACAGGTGGCCACCTATGCCCAGATAGCAGCCGTGCTCCACGTACGCAGACGCCTGCGCGGCGCTGCCTGCGAAGCAGTGGAGGACCACGTGTGACGGCAGACGGCCCGCATGCCGTGACAGCACCTCCGCCATGGCGTCGAAGGCGGCGCGCTCGCGCAGCACCAGCGGCTTCTGCAGCTCACACGCCAGGGCTATCTGCGAGTGAGAGGATGATAGCCAACCAAGACGACTGATTCTTGCAGCGCAGCCACTGGTTGTGATGTGAGCACCACACGACCGGTGACGTCACCGGCAGAGAAACTTCATTACATAGCGAAAGCACAAGAATTTCGATTATTGAGAAATCATGATCACTCTATAGAGAAAAATTTGTATAAATTTGCGTTCTTCTTCGTAAAGAATTCAGATATGAGTCGGTGCTCGTCTGTGTAGTCCTTCGTCTTGGCATGCGCTGTTTCACCCACAGTGCAAACAAAAGAACAATGCTTGGGCAAGGAATATGGTAAGGGATTTCCATGCAATGAAATGCCTTAATGGGCACAGACCACAACTAGGGAAGAAAGATGGACAAGTTGCAAAGGAAAATTAGCAGTCAAAATCACAACTAGCCACACCTACGCACATGCCAGTTTCATACAGGACTGCACATTTGTGCGGTTAGGCTTCGCTACTTAGCAGCCCTCGGCTTAATGATTGTCAATACATGTCTGCTGCCAGCCACTGGTGCTGACCAAGACCATTTCCAAACGTCACAGAAGGTGCGAATCTGCAGTTGTACTCATACTCATTTCTCGCGAGCAAGTGACTCGGGACCCAAATAACAAATACATACCCAGGATTCATATAAAATGTTTGGCCCGAAATTAAAGGAGGGCAAGAAATCTTAATTGGATCACAAGGAAAGTTAAGCCAATCTTAATCTTGGCATCCTCGATGAGACTATCTGCCAACTACCACTGAAATGTGAGCATTTTTTAGATTTTGTCCTTTTTTTCCAGTCCTCTCGGGTCCAGCTCCAGTGCCTTCCATTTCTGATTTGCTTGCTGAATTTCCGCTGCGTCCTCCCAGTCACCCGCAGGCATTCTGTGCCAGCACGCATTAAATTTCCAATACCATAGCTGCTTCTGCATGATGCTGACTTGGAGGTATGCTTCAAACTTCTCAGAGTCGATTCACCCATTGTCGCCACATAAGCCGCCTTCATGCACATCATGCACTTTATGTGGATTGCTCAATTCCACTCTCGCCCACCTGCCATAATCTGCACGTTCAAGTCAGCCAGGCTGGGTCTTCCTTTTTAATGGCTCCCATTGTGCAGAAAATCCAGCATCAGCATTGTGAGAGAAATTCCCGGAGAAGCAACCTGGGTGGGCCACCTGAGGTCACGTGGCGTTGTGGCGTCATCACCAGGAGCTTAAGTGTCCCCTCCAAGTCTCCGCCTGGTATGACGTTCTAATTCGCACCACACACATCAAAGCGCAAAGGCAAAATGGTGCCGCAACGTCAACTGTGCTCAAAGACTTCAGGGCCACTGTCGCTCGCCTTGAAAATAGGGGAGCACCACTAAGATAGGATGGTGGAAGATAGGGAAAACAAGCATCCCCACTGCCTGAAAGATTCTCAAGGAAATAATGCACCTTTGATGGGTTTCCGCTTCAAGACTGGTTACAGTTTGTCTTTATAAGAGGAGGCCAGTCTTGGGAAACGAGAATGCATACAGGGAAAAGGAAATTAGGGGAGAGGAACAGGACACATCCTGAAAGATTCATGACTTATAAGGGAGAGAAAGGTGACCTTGGTACGGCCAGGTGCCGCGTTGTCACTTCGTAGCTCCTTGTAAGGGGCACTCCAAGTCGCCATGTACCTTGCTCCTTGGAGATTAACTGGATCGATACGAGTTTTTCAAGGAATTTAAGGAATGTACCAAATTTTATAAAGTTTCAAGGTTCCTTAAAACAGGCTCTCAAAACTCAAGGGTATTTAATGATATCGAGGACCTGTGCAAACCCTATACGTGCCATGAGGGGCACCGAGTGGGAAGTACACAGCAGGTCAATAATTCCTTGCAATGCACCCTGAGTGGAGAATGAGCGAGCGAATGAAAAACTTTACCACATTCGGCAAGCCTCCTTCCTACGTGGACACACTGGGCATCGATTTCACACGGTCTTCCTGTCACATGCAAACGAAAGCCTGGTGATTGCAGCTTCCTTGGTATGTTTGGAGAGGATGCCACTCTTGGAGGAACTTGCACTTGGCTGGAGACTTTGAAAGCTCTCCAGGCAACATAGCTGCTCCTTATTTTCTTGCTCAACAGGACTTGCAATTGCAATTAGGTGTGCCTGCATATTTATTTATTTTACCCTCAGTCCCTAACCCATCATCTCAAAATAAAAAGCTAACAAAACTTACGTTCTGGCATTGAAAAAATTGGCGGTGGTTTAGCTCTGGTTAAACCTGGAGTGACGCGATAGCTACAGCCGGCCGAGTGGAACTTGGTCACGTGGCCAACCACGTGACGAACCAAGTGATCAGCCACGGCGGCGCGCCGCCGGCAGCTGCTCCGCATCATGTGACCAACCACGTGACAGCTTGGCGGCGTAGCCACAGGGTGGCGGCACCGCCACAGGGTTGCAGCGGCGGCGCCGCCACGCCGAAGGCTCGGAATGCTACAGTAATGTAGCTATCGCTACAAAAAGCAAAACTTACTTCATGCAGATGGCACTACTATGCATGCTCAGTGATAACCCTAAAAAATTCTGGCGCGTTGTTAATCCTTCAAAGACCGCAATATTATTACACTAAATGATTCTAGCGGAGCTTCTATTGCTGAGTTTGAATGTCCAAACATTTCGATTAATGTATTTTGCAAGAATTTTGTCTCTTACGATGGGTCAATTTTACCAAATCTGCCCTCCCACAATTATTTGCCCATAAATTAAATTATTATTAATAGTTGTGGTGTCAAAAAAATAACCAAGTCTTTGAAGGTGTCTGCAAGTCCAGGCGTTGACCTTAGTAATGCAAAGTTTCTGAAGGGTACAAAGGTTTACTCTTCACTATGTTTCTATTAATTTTTCAACAGTGCATTGATGCAGGTGAAAGTCCTAACGACTGGTGAGTTGGGAAGGTGGTTCCACTTCATAAATCCGGTAGTACCGCTTCCCCATATAATTACCTCTAAATATCGCTAACCAGTATCCCATCTTAGAGCACATTCTTTACTCCGAAATTTTACACTTTCTTGATTCAAATTCGTTTTTTTCACATGCACAGCACAGCTTCCGAAAAACATTGTCTTGTGAAACACAACTAATTACCTTTACGCATAAGCTCCACCTAATCCTTGACCGACGCTCCCTTGCCGATTGCTTTTTCTTAGATTTTGCCAAGGCATTCGACAAAGTTTTCCACAAACTACTACTCTTAAAATTAGCACAACTTAACCATGACCCCAAAATTATTACGTGGCTAGAACACTTCCTTTGTCATCGTTATCAGTTTGTAACTTGTAACAATCACACTTCATCTTGTAGCACGGTCAACTCTGGTGTTCCTCAAGGCTCGGTTTTTGGTCCCCTTCTTTTCTTAATCTACATTAACGACTTATCCCAGCACATTACTTCTAAGATGTATCTATTTGCCAATTACTACGTTGTGCTGAGACAGATTACTAGTGATTAGGATGTTAACATGTTACAAAACTGATCTTAACGCTGTTTTGGATTGGTGCAGTCACTGGCTCATGTCACTTAATATCAATAAATATAAAGTCTTAAGCATATCTTGTAGCGATTCACGTCCAGCTGTTTACCTTCTTCGTAACACTATCCTTGAGTCAGTAACATCTTACCGCTACCTTGGCGTACATAGTATGTCAGACCTAACATGGTCCCTTCATATTAACCATATAATATATAAAGCCAATCGAATGCTCAGATATCTGCGATGTAATTTTTCTTCTGCCCCCATATCACTAAAATTGCTCCTTTAGAAAACATTAGAACGAACTAAACTAGAGTATGCCTCCTCTGTATGGGACCCGAGCTCTGCTAAGCTAACCAACTCACTCGAATTTGTTCAGAATAATTCTACTCGATTCATTCTTAACTACAATCGGACTGCCAGTATCCCTACCATGAGACAAATCATAAGTCTACTATCACTTGCCTCTCGCTGCTATAATTCTCACCTTTGCCTTTTTCACAAAATATATTTCCAATGAGCTAATCTTTAATCCGTCCTATCATTCTGCCCATGTTGTCTCATAAAGTTGGTATTATTTCTTGCCGCACTAATTCCTGTTCCCACAGTTTTGTTCCACGCACATCACAAGATTTGAACTGCCTCCACAAACTTATCGCTGCCACCGAAGACCGTCATAGTTTCAAAAATGCACTAGCTAAAATTGCATAATTAGGAGCCGAATAACTTGTATTTTTTTATTTTTCTTGCATTGCTTGGTTTTGTTTAATGAGTCATCTGTTTAATCACTCCCCCCTGTAATGTCAAATGGCCCTGGCGGTATTAATAAATGAAATGAAATCATTCAAGCTGATCTTTCTACCTTTCTCCTGCAGTTCCTGCTTGCCTGTGATGTAGAGTCAAACGCAGGAGGAATTGCCGTGTCAAGTGGCACTACTAAGCGAGCTGAAGGGTGTTAAACAAAAGCAAGATGCTGCATATATGGCCATTAAGCAGCTGTCTGAGCAGAGGAGCAACGCTGCTCCCCGCGCTTGACCTTGCTTTGTGTCAAATCACTGTAAACTGTAAAACTAGGTGAAGTTACAGCGAAATGTGATGGTCGAACCTGCTTTTCTTTGAACTTGGGGCGATGAGGAAAAACTGGGATGGTTCAAAGTAGAAAAAAACTTAAAAGAGATCACTGCAGAGACTGCATTGGAGAAATGTGAAAGCATCAGCGTTTGCCGTGACGTTGCTGGCTCCTAGTCGACGCTTTTCTACACCTACTTACCCACTCCATTAAGATCCGACCACGACTCTTCTATCTCCAATGCTACCACTCAACAATGTGCACTTTTTTGTTGCTGTACTCTGATTGGTTGCAGGCTGACGTCATCAGATGTATGGATGACGTCACACTCTTATGATGTCACATGGCCTCGTTAATTAGACTCATTACTTAAATATAATAAGTACTCTAGTTAATTATCATCACTTATTAGTTAATTATCTAGTTAATTATCGAACTCATTTTGGTATGTCTATGAGGTCATATTATATCCCATGTATATTCAATGAGATGCCTGATAATGTTTTCAACTTGAACACTCGCAGACAGTTACGAGATGCTATTGCCGAGCTTGAACAGCTCTAGTGCATATGTTTTAAAGTACACAAAACAAAGAATTGATTTGGTAACAGAGGTTGTTGCTGCTGCCGGACGGCGCCCTACAAGCCCAATTGAGGCTTTGGCGCGTCCGCGTCTTGTATTGTTTCTTTGGAGTGAATAAAGTATTTATTATTATTACTTAGGATTGCTGATTATGAGTAATAATTAGGGCCATTCATTATTGATTAATTTTAATGCTCAATTATTAATGACTGAATCGATATTGTTTAATCATCGACCTTATATACTTCACCATACCACTCTTCAGATCTTGACTGATGACGTCGCATCCGGCTACACATCTTGCGGACACTTACGGTGCCGACATAGCCTAGCCAATTATAAGGCTGCAAATATTGCACTTAACTAACATAACTAACCTAGTTTACGAATGTTTCCTTGGTTTCCATCTCAAATGATAAATCTAATCCATGATTTAATAAACCTTTCCATCGTAATCTAAACAAAAGGACGTTCTTAAAGAAAGACTAAGCTTGAAAAATGCAGGAATGTTTAAAACCTTGTTCTGCCATTCACACTTCAAAAAACGTACTTTTCTCATGACCTCTTAACATCGAGTCAGCAAAAATTATTTCCATGTAATATCTCCCTACAATGCGAGTAGCCAAACTTATGGTGCAATGATGACCATATACCACTTCTGGAAAGTGAATGCCCACAAGGAGACTGGAAAATAGCCAAGTCTGTTTACAAGCGGAAACAAATTCACTGAAAACTACCACCCCATTTCAATAACATGCATCTGCTGTAAGTTACTTGAGCACACTGTAGCTTCTTGCATTTAATGTCACCTTGAACATCATTTTTTTTCCTCAAAACCACAGCTTCTGGAAAGGATTTTCTTGTCACAAGCAACTCCTAGAATTTATGACTGACTTACATTTCAACATGGATGTCAACCTAAAATCAAACCATCTTTTTAGACTTTGGTAAAGCTTTCTACCACGTTGCGCATTCCCGTTTGTTCTCGAAATTATCTGCTCTTTCCCTAGATTCTTTAAAGGGACCCTAACGCGATTTTGATGGTCATAATTTAAAGCAACAAATCTGTAGAGGTAGTTTTTGCTAGCATTCAAGTCAAATTTAAAAGCTCTGCATCGACCCTACAATTACTAATAATATTGAAAAGTTGTTGCTCACAACCTATTTGGGTGACACCTCACCGCTCATTCTTGGCTGATGTGAATGGGCAATCTGGGAGAGCCTTCTCATTGGGCGTGTCCAAGCGACATAGGTGGGATGCTGGTCCCAACCTGTTTCATTTCTTCCTGCCGCATTGGTGCGTACGAGCTGAGGGGTGAGAAGAGCACCATTTTAATTGCCAATATCATTTCACAGCACCTTTAAACCTTTAACACTGTCATGGCTTCGAAACTTGCTTCCTTTGTGCTAGCAGTTAACACAAGTTAACAGTTTCACCTCCTCACTCTGTGACATAACATCAGGCATGTCTCAAGGCAGTTCTCTTGGCCGTTTATTGTTTCCAGTATACATTAAAGGAGTCTAGACATCCAATTTTTGGGTGAGTGTTTTAATTGATTTATGAGGTTTAACATCCAAAAGCGACTCAGGCGATGAGGGATGCGGTAGTGGAGGGCTCCGGATAATTTTGACCGCCTGGGGTTGTTTAAAGTGCACTGACATTTCACAGTACATGAACCTCTAGCAGTTCGCCTCCATCAAAACTCGACTGCCGCGGCTGGGATCGAACCTGCGTCTTTCGGGTCAGCAGCCCAGCACCATAACCATTGCGCCACCGCGGCAGCTCGGGGTGCATGTTTTCTTTGTAATAATGCGCGAGACATTAGTATACATGTATTACCATGTGTGGTATACATATGGTAACACAACAGGTAATACATTTTTTCGTTTTTTCAAGCAGTCCTACCTCTTAATGAAGTGAACCAACTAGCCTGCAAGAACATTCTACTACAGGTAATACAACATGTGGTTTCAACAGCTGAACAGCGGCAGTGACATAAAAGTTGTGTACAGGTCATGACTGCCAATGTTTTGACTGAGTCAAATGCTTTTTCATAATCTATGAGAGCTATACATAGGGGTCGGTTATATTTTACGCATTCCTCTATCACCTGATTGGTAGTGTAAATGAGATATATTGCCAAGTAGCCTTTATGAAAGCTTGTGTGATCACCTGGTTGATTAAGTCCAGGGTTGTCCTGATTCTATTAACGGTTACCTTAGTAAGTGCCGTGTAGGCAACAAACCATAAGCCGATTGTTCTGTAATCTCCTACCTAATAAATTAAAGGGCCACAGAAAAGGGTGTTCGAGCTTGGCTTTAAAATGCTTGCACTATGTAGAGTACAGGCTACCGAGCATCCATGTTGCGTACGAGAGCTCGAAAGCGAGCGGGAAATTTACAATACATTTTTAAAAATTCTTGCTTTCGCATCTCATGGCGACGCGCAGTGCCGGGCTTTCGCACAAAACCTGGCATACAACGTCACGTCGTGCAAGTGGCGTCGGCAGCCAGAGGTTATCACTGGTGCACAGCGCCAAATTCTTTCAGACGTCACGCGCTACCTTGGCCGTGGCCACTCCGCGCGCACCGCAGCCAGCGGAGGTAGGCGAGTGGCCAAGTGGGTGGGGCCAACAGAGGAGCGCTGCTGTTATGGCGTGCGAGAGGAGAGGGAAAGCTGCGAAGACGCAGAAATTCAAATTTTGTCTGCTTATAACTCAGCTTCCACAAAACACATCCCAGACATATCGCAACCTTATTGAAAGCCCCTTTCTGGGGCCCTTTAAGATGATGATGGTGTTCTTCAAAGCATCTGGTACGGTCCAGGTCATAAGGCACTGCGTATGCAGGGTGGCTAGTTTTTCTAGCACTATCCCCCCACTGTTGTTCAAGAGATCTGCTGTTACCCAATCCTCTCCAGCTGCTTCCCCCCTCTGCATCGCTCCTAAGGCTTTCTTTACTTCCTCTTTCATTACTGGTGGGATGTCCCATTGCTCTGCTCTACTGCGCGAGGTCAGGTACACACCTCACACATAATCCTTCATGGGGCACACACATTAACTTCATTTGTGCCAAAGTTTTCAGGTCACTAGGCTACCTGTGCTGGACTTGCAGAACTACACCTCACAATGTGAGAAAACTGGCTTATCTAACTGTGTGGCCACAGCTAGAATTTGATTCATCTACGTGTTCCCCGATATCATAACTACCTAATCAGCATGCTAGAATCCATACAAAATAGAGTCACTCGTTTCATTATTGTAACCAGAATCCCCATCAAAGCATAACAAAGATCAAACTTTAAATCTCTCTGGAGCCATTAGATTCTTGTCATTCCATTGTTCTTTTATGCTTATTTCATAAATACCGTTACAGCACCAGGCCATCTCCATTATCTCTTGAAGCACCTCCACACATTTCATGCCACTTACGTAATCGGTGACAATTATGACAGTCTTTCTTTAGCTTTGTACTTACCATTTGGGTTGCATTCTTGCTACTTCTTTTGTTAGAACATTATGTAAAAGCTTGAGCAAAAGTGGAGAAATGACAAGAATGGTGGCAGAACTGCTTGTCAGTGCTATCTGACGATGCATGCCCGTTGTTGAGACTTGCCTCCCCAATATGCTGGCCTGTTTGCACAGGCATTTTCGTCGGATACGGCTTTTCGGCAGAAAGACTGCAAGAGACTGCTCTTTACTTGCAGTAAATCTCTATTGCAAGTCGCTATCATGGCACAACTTTACATGCAGGTTCTGCATGTGGTTCAGCGCGCATTATTCGTGAACGGCCAGTGTAGCGCAAAAATTTCGCGCCATGCAGCATCTTACAAGCTGAGCTCGACAGCCCATTGTCCTTTTGGTTGGCACAACAGACAGAGTTCGGCACACAAGAAAGGAGCTAATATAGCTTTCAGTCTGCAGCATCGTCACATCACAATAACCCCCCCACAAGAGTGGAAGCTGTCCGTTGCTTTAGAGCACGATGAACCTTTGTGCAAAGTTGTGCTGCGATAAAGATTTATTAATTTAACGACTTGCTTGCTCAGTGAGCCTGCCACCGTGAAAGCAGCGAGCAGTTCCTGGCGGCTTCTCTAATGAAAAAGCATATTCTACAGAAATTTATGAACAGGCCAGCACATTAATACGGCACACTGCACATATCCTGGAAACAGGCGCATGCTGTCAGATAGTGCTACAAGCAGCTCTGCCACCATACCCGTGCTCTCGCCACTTTTGCTCACGACTGTACCTTGCATCTGTGTGTGTTCCTTCCTTTAAGTTGTGCCCTGTGCAATACTTTTTCTTTTCTGCCTTGTATTTTTCTGCTAGTTCCTCTTATACATATATCGTTATCTGTCCTCCCTACGCCCTGTAAGATATTTTGAATAAATGGATAAATTAATAAACAAACAGATCTCTCTCTTGGTGATAGCTCATTGCTGGACAACTGCCGAAGCATGCTCAATAACAAGGACAGAAGGTGCTGCCCTGCGGAGTCCTTCCCTCGTCGCGCTGTGTTGCTGGTGAGCATGCAGGCCTTACTGCCAGCTTGTTCGGGCGTATGCTTCCTCCTCCACACATTCCCTCAACACGGCACCCAATGGGACTGCGCACTCCAAGCATGGACGCCGAGCCAGCATCAGCACAGCTGTACCTGCTTCTCCAGCACCTCCACCTGGCACTCCGGGGTGGAGAAGTTCTTGCTGAAGTCGAGGCCGCACTCGCCGATGCCGACGCACTCGGGACTGGAGGCGACGCTGCGCAGCGCCTCGAGCGTGTCGTCGTCCCAGGACTTGGCGTCATGCGGATGGATGCCCGCGGTGCAGTACACTGTGCCCGGGTGCATGCGCGTCAGTCGCAGGGCCTCCTTGCTCGTATGCGCCGACGTGCCCAGCACGACCATCTTCTTGACGCCGGCGTCCGTAGCGCGCTGGATCACGCTCTCTAGATCCCTACTGAACTTCTTGTTAACCAGGTTGGCACAAATGTCCACCAATATGTAATTCTCATCGTCTCCTGACTCATTTTTCATTTCCATTCCCAACAGCTGATCACATCCAGCATTGCCCGACGCCATGTTACTGACATCACAAAACGTATAATTTTGATTTGATTTTAACCTTTTATGTCAGGAGTATGCCTCATAATATAGCATTTAAAAGAAGAAAAACGAATATTTTCATTAAATAATTAATTTTTGCCTTTCAGAGAATTTAAAACCACGTGATCTACGTGATCGCTGATTGGTCAAAAAAATGTGACGTCACATCTGCAACGTCATAATCACGTGACTTTTAATGGCGTCATTTCCGGTTGGGGACAGACACATTAGTTCTCGAGTTTTTTTGGAATTCCCCAGGTTTTTGACAGCGCGCGCGGGATTAAAAAAGCGCATCTGATGCGCTGCGCTTTCACACTGCATGCGCACTTCTGAACAGAATGGCGTCAGTGTTTCCAAACCAGAGTGAACGTCAACCTGAGCACGGTGACCATGATTTGCATCACGACGATCGTGGTCGACGTTGCGGCGTCTGCGACAAAGTCTTCACTCAGCGGAAGAACATGCTGCAGCATATGAGGATTGTCCACAAGTTGGAGGCAAAAGGAGCTTTTCTTCGCTGCGACCAATGCAGCAGCCAGCTATCAACGCTCGAAAATTTGGTTCATCACTGCAACGTGGTGCACAAATTTCCAGCCGAAAATCTGCAACTGTCCTTTGGGAACGACAAAGGTAATGAGACATGTATGCAACGCGACGTGCATGAATTTGCCTGCAATGCCTCTTTGGCCCTTTTTTGTTTTGCTTTAATGTTTTTTGCAAGTTTGTGCGAATGCGTATTGTGCGTTTTTATCGTGAAGACTCAAAAATTTCCGGCCTCAGCCGCTGGCTCATTTGCGGTGAAACTGTACACAAAGCTTGCGAGCGCTCCCCTCACACAGTCTACAGACGACCGAATAACATTTAATACACTCAAAAACAAATAACTGGTCAGTTTTGGGGTGTTGACCCTGTGAAAAAAGTAGACGCCAGGTCTGCAAACACATGCAAACATCAAGCTGTGCACAGCTTGAGGCTTCAAATGGAAAATAATGGCAAAGTTGATTGTGATTCCTGCAACGTAATACACCTCCTAGAATGCAGTGTGTGCAGTATGCACTACATTGGGCAGACCGTTAACCCTGCACGAATTCGCTTGAATAACCACCGCGCGCATATCTTATCCCTACCCAACCTTCCCTTGTCAAAACACATTAATGAGAAAAACCACCCATTTGATGCTTAACAGTCTTACAGGGTGGGTTCCACAACACCCGAACACCCGAGAGAGAGAGCAACGTACACGAGTCGTACGTTATTCACAAATTTGAGACTGTTCCTCACGGCATTAATGAAAGTCCGGGCGTATTGACCTTAGGAGCGCCGACTTGACCAACCTCGGTCGTTTCTCGCCAGCGGAATCTTTTTTCAAGCTTCGCCGCCCATCCGCTTACTCAAAGCTCTTTAACCCCCCTCGCCCCCCCCCCCCCCCCCCCCCAACCCCCAGCCCATCTTCCCAGTTCAACCACCTTGCCGCGCGGGGTGCAATTGAAGCACCCTTGACTAAATGCTCCCGCCATTCATATTTCCCCCCACACGATACTTTACCGAACTCGGATGTTTTGCCGCTTTTTTCTTTTGTGTGTTTGTGTTTTCATGCACAGTGCACATGTCTCTAGTTAAGCTAACTGCGCCGCTTTCCGCCTTGACTATGCGTGCCGATCGAAGAGGCTCCAGGGAAGTTCCCTGCCCTGTCTGCGTTTGATTCTGTTTATTTGTTTACTCGTTATGGCCAGCGGCACCCGAGTACGTGCATCTATAATTCTTATCTGTTCCGCGAATCCGACACCGTCTGTTTCTGTTCTGTAGTCGCCGCCGCTGTGCCTTGAGAGGTGCCTTTTCTCCCCTCCCACTCCTTTTCCTTTCTCTTTTCTTTTTCTGCCCGCTGCCCGCGGCTGCTTGGTAGACAGGGCCGGAAGCGGGAGGGGAGAAAAGGCACCTCTCAAGGTGCCTTTTTTCCTCAGGTCTACAGTTGCACATTGCTGGCAATTCACAAAGTTGATGTTCGGGTGCAACTTGATGTAGACATGTTCTGAACAACTCTCTAAGTGACACATGGTACTATTATGCGGTGTCAAATAAGAGTTAAGTGTGTGCAGAGCTAAAAGTGATGACTGTTCTAATTTGTGCTTTTGTGATGTCTTTCAGGTGACAAACAACCAAAGAGAGACGTGAAGACAACATTGGTGGCCTTTCATGATTGTACTGAAGATGTCATTATCATCAGTTATTGAAATAATTAGAAGATCGCAACATATACTATGCCTTACATTTTCTTCAGATTCTAGTATATTGCAATCTGCTTGTCATAGCACTGAAATAAACCTATATCTATTTTGTTCCTGAAGCTGTGTTGTCGTCCAATCTCTTTGCAGGTATATGCATCCAGAGATTTGAATTTATCACCAGCATTGTCCGGCATGCAGTGTAGAAATAAACAAAGCTGCAACACTTTTTAAAGATGCAAATTGTCACCGCAAGCTCTCGTAAATTATTCTTTCCAATAAAAACAATTGATGCATAGTAGATTTTGTTTACCTATTCTCTTAAGCACCCATATAAATGAAAGTAGATACACTGAGGTGTGACAACTGAACTGATGTGTGAATTGAGATATGGTTAAGTGAGCGTACAAAATAGACAAAGGGACCACAATAACACTATGCATAACACTGTTCAAAATGCTATGTTGTTGCAGTACTGTAGAATCTGCCGAATGGGCCACACAGCATTTCACTGAGCGAATAGGTAAGATGGATTAGCCTGCATTCATAGTGACAGTCATTAGAACAGCTGCATGGCAAACTCTTTAAGAATGCATGCAAGTTGTCACAGCCTTTTTTTTATGAAATAATTATTGAATTAGCACTGCACAAATATTTACTGTTTACATTACAATAGACTACATTGGTAACAAAAGCTTGGATGATCATCTTCTGATATGCGTATAGAGTTGAGTTTAAAGAGGTATAGACAAAATTTTTGCTTGCATCTTTGAAATGATGCATCAAACATCAGTATAGACGGGTCATCACTTGGCACTTGCCTACGGCCGCTAAATAATTTACAACAAATTTCTTCCTGACAATGTTTCAGTTCCGGCACTTAAGGTGCATTTAGGTCACGTCGGGCATGAAAAAAAAAGCAACATAATTGCTCATACATTGTTCGCTGTAATTTCAGGCTGGCTTAAGCATTGTAGTGGAGTAAAAGTCTACTTTAGTGCTTATACTGTACTTTTTTTTTCATTCCTGACATGACCTAAACACACCTTACATATGTCATCGCCATCATTGGGTAGCTGAAACCAGAACCAAAAATTCATCAAGAAGAAATCCAATTATAAATTATGCTAGCTGGAAGGGGAATACAACAGGGTTATTCATCTATACTAATGTCCAACATGTTATTTGAAATATGAAAACGCAAAAATCTGATGCCCGCACTGCTTCAAAATTAAAAGGTTACATAGCTACGCAATACAGAAAGCCAATATTTCAGTGAAACAGAAGCATGCATCAAAATCTTATCCCCCTCACACTACTGCCTAATGGAGCATGCTGGTTCAGCAGCTACAGGCACTGCTTAAGGCTTCATTAATGTCTCATTGGCATGATGCATATTTTCAGTATTCAAGATGATATCCATATATTATACAACTTGCTTTCAGTCCAGCTATGTTTCATTGTATGCAAGAAGGCTGGTGCAGTACGTATCTGTGTTGTTTTCATGGTATGTCATGGCATGATTAGTTTGTTCGCATCTAGCATTGCTTTCTGACCCATTCTCATTTAAGAGTAATGCCATGGAGGCATTCTGTCAGTTTTAAAGATGTGAACTTCATGGCACACAAAGGCAGCTTTGCACAGTGGCCATTTTGCTCATTTTTATTTGTTCATTCATTCAAAGTATCCCCGAAGGTTCTCATTGCAATGATTTTCACGTAGGGGGGGGGGGGGGCGGTAGCTGAAGCACAAAAACGACTAAAATATTATATACAGTAAAAGTAAGAAAAATAAATTGAAGAAAAAAGAGCTTTAAGGTACAAAGAAACCACATTCATGCGATGCAGTAAAAAGCCGGCTAACAAAGGAATAGTAACGTCAATAGAAACAGAATTGCAAGCTGCAAAACAAAGTGGTGTGCTGATAAAAGAGGAAGGTTAAACACAGTACGGCACAAAGGGATGTGGCATGTAAGGGCACCAAGACAAGCAAAGAACAGTTTACTAAGGAAAACATAAGCCACGAAAATTGTTCCCACAATATAAAGAATACAGTTCACATGGCAATGTCTGAATCTGTTTGACCTTAAAATTTAGTTAGGCTTGTGTTTGCTGTGATGTGTAACATCAAGTTGTACTAGTGTATGACTTTGGCCGGCATGATTGAATGATGTTGCAAAATGAGTTGCGAGACACAATGGTACATTTAACTTTGCAGGGGTGGTCACTATGCAGAAAGATGAATTGAGGGATGACGGGGAGGGGTGGTAGCCGACAGAAACCTGCAGGAAAACATTTTATTTTTCTCGTCACTGTTGTTGCATTCTTTTTTTTTGTTTATTTCTCCTTTGGGCAACATACAGGTATTGCCCACGAGGCAAGACAAAAGGAGGTGCTAAACCTCCTGACTGGGTCTTGTCCTCGCTTGGGTATGAAGGGTTAAATGTATGAAGGGTTAAATTTATAGAAGCTTTCAGTGATATGACAGTTTATGCAACTCAGCCAAGTTTTTTAGTACTAAGATGCTGAAGTGTTTTGAATAATGAGAAAAGATTAAACAAGCATTACGGCTTTGCAAGCCTTCAATGTCACTAATTAGGTTACATTGATCATGATCCAAAATGTGTGATGCATGTCCTAGTTTTGGGCTAGGATTAGTGTAATGTATGCAAGTCATTTTTTCATTTACAGGAGCTTATTCTAGATGTTCAATAAATCCTAGGGAGGTGTTAGCAGAACACAGTTATTCTTTTGATTCCATGACAGGTATATGACTGAAGATGAACACCAAGATATTCATATCTTGTGATAAGTACACACTACTGTTATCTGGAAACTATCTGGTGGATATTCGGGTACAGTGTGAATGATGAATTCAGCTTTAGTGACAGTTAGAGACATTGAGGAACAAGAAATTGTTACCTTGAGATCTGACTTTTAATATTAGCAGTCCATATGAGTAATCACACTGAGGTAAATCAAAGCATCATCAGTGAATAATCTGGCTCGCGACTTCATACAGATGAGTATTAAGCTGTTCATATCTAGATTAAAAACAGTAAAAGGCCAAATTCACTCAGACAACCTTGAAAGAGTCTACATGTTAATTTTCCTGGGAAGAACTAAAATAATTAAAGTAATTTGAAACGATAGAAAACTGTATCATTGCAAAGGCGCCAGGGTGATTGTAAAAACAGCCCGAGGTGGGAAACACAGCCAAATGCCATAAAATCTAAAATATGTGTCAGCTTTGGAACTGAAATGTAGACAGGAATAATATTAACATGTATTTAATACCTGGCCATTAACAAATCTGGTGAGTAGCATTTTACACACATAGCAATTATGAAAAGCCGGTGCTTATAGAAACTGTGTTCCGTGAGGTAGTTAATTATTTGCATATGTATGCCATGCTCTGAAGTTTAAAGCAGTGCTCAATAATGAGATGTGGTGATGATTGAGTGTAGATGAATCATCCCCAAATTTTAAAATTAGAATCAGGCTTGCTAGTGTTGGTTAAGATGAACTAGACCTCTTGATAATGACTGAGCGCAGATGAAAGCAGTGAATGCACACTGTAAGATGTATTCATTACAATTTCATTGAAATGGAGGTGATGATTACTTTGTGTTTTTGTACTGTGCAATGCACCTAATGGAGGAGAAGTAATGTCCATATAGGTCAACACTGCTACAAAAATTTTGAGTAGATGAGCACATTGAGACTTGGGGGCTGGTGTGCTGTAGGCATTCAAAGCGCTTATGTCCAGGTAGGGGTTTGGCTTTATGGCATTCTAGAAGTTGTCATGAAATTTTTTTACTCTATTTCAAGTAATTGTATTGCAAGATCCATAATATCACAGGTTAATTCGACACCTAATGGTCTGTTGCTGAGTGTTATCAATTCATCACAGCTAACCAAAAAGTCACCATTCAGCCAAATTACTTGCTATGCTACTAGTTTCCCCAAAGGAAATTCAGTATGATTATTGACGTGTTATGTGGCTTTCAGGTGATATTTATGCATTTAGGCACATTTTGTGCTCAAAAGACAGTACGCACTTTTTCAAAAGAACACTCCAGTGAGTGGTCTTTACAAAACATTACGGATGTATTATTCACAAAGGTAACTGTGACAGGAAAATAACTGTGCAAAAGAAAAACGGCATTACAAATTTGACAAGTAATTTTTTATTGCAAGCATCAGTGAACAATCTGCAGAATGAACCCCAAGAACTTTGTCCACAACTGTGATACTAGGGGAAAAAGTTGATTCCTGCTTAGACGCCGCCGTGCATAATGTGCTGTGCTGTATAGCAAGTCGACGATCAAATGACGAACCGGATGCATGATGCTATGGCATCACCATCTTGTACCCGCTTCTCTTTTATTTTTCTTCGTCATGTACACATATTAATTCTTCCCCCTTTAAAAAAATTAGACAATGCTAAGAATGAAACTCCTATTTCACAACATAATCATTCAATCATGTAGGCGGTCGTGATACTCGAGTGGACACCTGTCTGGCTACTGGACTTCACCTTTTCCTGCGTGTTCTGATGCCACATCTTCAGCTTCCAAACTCTCAGCCTGTTGCGCTATCTTCATCCAGTCCTTGGAAGTTGGAAGGGCTTCCCAGGAATACCCACTGGGAGAGTTGACATGCATACCTGTTTGCAACGCGTTTATCAGGCCGATGTCTCCGGCACCTGACACAACTTGGATGCGTTCCATGTATGGTGACCTTCAAGGAGCAATGAACCAGGCCCCTTCTGTCCCACAACCTTCAATGCCTTGCTGTAGACCAGATCACCCTTATAAGCAATGAGAGACTTTTTCACCCACACAGTCATCACGACAAAAGGATGGAGTCTTTGCCCCCTCTTTCTGTCAGCGTACTTCTCGCTGAAATGCTGTTTTGCTTCTCACTCCTTCCTGGAGCTTTGTCAGTTGTGGTCCTGGATTGGAGAACCCTGTACTCGGGCAACCAACAATATCCATCATAGTTCTTGCAGTGAAACTGTGCAGCAATACAGCTGGTGCAGTTCCAGTTGTCGCATGAGGCGCGCTGCAGTAAACAGCCATGTACTCCAATATTGCAGTCACAAGAGAACGCTGTTCCATTGCTGCAAGTTGGACAAAGTCCTTGAGTACTCTGTTGGAGAGCTCTACCTGCCTGTTACTCTGGGAGTGGTAAACAGATGAGCAAGTGTGCTTGATTCCTGTTGCTGAAGGAAGTCTTCAAAATTTTCAGATGTAAGCTATAGCCCATGATCAGTCAGTACCTCATCACAGTATCCTTCATGACTGAAAATCGCAGTTAGAAGCTTAACACTCTCGGAGGTTACGTTTCTAACAAAGCAGACCTCTGGCCACATGGAGTAGAAGTCAGTCACGGTCAGTGCAAACTTGCAACCTTCGATCCTTAGCCTTGCAAATAGACCAACAATGTGGAAATTTCTGCTGGGCATGTTCTGGTAGTGAAATTGGCTGTAGCCATGCCACCGATGGCTTAACAGATTTATCTGCAGCTTAGCAAATGTGCACATTTGCAAATGTACAAATGCTCACTCGCGCCATGGCGAGAGTGAACAAGGTCCTCCACCTGTTTATCACGTCCTGGCCACCAGTACTGGTTGCATAGTCTCTGTTTTGTTTGAACAATATCGCAGCGTGACTCATTTTCAGCTGTCAGCTAAGCTGGCATCAATGTTCTTACTCATCTTGTAAGAACAGATTTTCCATTACTGCCACCTTTTCCCATACATTGAAGAATGGCAACAGCTCAGAGCAGAGGGCACTTTTAGCAGGCCACTTGGTTGTTATGTACAAAATTACATGTTGCAGCACTGGGTCTGCTTGTACAGCTTCCTGCAATTGTTCTTTAGTGATACATAATGAAACGACGGAGACAATCTCTTCCAATCTCTTCTTCTTGTTCCTGTAATGCAGGCAGTGGTAAGCGTGACAGCGCATCTGCCACCGTACATTTTCGCATCCGTGATGGTAATGCACATCGAAGTCATAGTACAGCAGGTGTGCAGACAATCTTGCATTACGTGTCGATCAACGACTTGTTCCATGTGATGAAAGTAGGGTGAACTGTGCTTCATGACCTGCTTCAATTCGAACTTCCTCCCGCATAAAAAGTAATACCAATATTCATATGCCCATACACACGCAAGTGCTCCCTTCTGTACGGCAGGGTGTTTACACTCAGCCTGGAAGAGTTGAGATGCGAATGCAGCAGTACGCAGGTCTCCATTGCATTTTTGTTACAAAACAGCTTGAATGAGTTCTGCACCAATTGTGTGATTTAATTATCAACTCTTGCAGGAGGAAATATCCAATTTAGATTTCAGCAGCACATATCATACCAATGTTCACACTGAATTTGAAAATTTTGTTGAGGCTCTTGAGTATTTGATATCGAAATGCACATTATACACTACCCGTAGGTACGAACAATCTTTGTTCCTGTGGATGAATCAGAACATACTTGAGGCTGTACAAGAGAAGGATAAATGGTACCATAAGTTGAAACGTCAAAAAGAAAACATTTATTATTCAAACAAGTTCAGATCCTCCAGAAACTATGGAGTGGCATTAATACAGATTAGAAAGAAAGAATACAACTGTATGCTAATAGAGAAAGCACAAGGAAACTCCTGTAAAATCTAGGATGTGGTAAATAGCGTAATTGGTCGACAATTAAAACAGCACATAGTTCCTGAACACATTGATGAAAACACAGTTGATAAGTTTGATAATTACTTCACAAACATTGGCCCTGAGCTTGCCGCTCATATCCCTAATCTACCGTGCTCTGTTAATGACCCACGTGTTCATGACACCTAGCTCTTACCGCAAGCCATTGCCGATTGCAACATCACAGCAATCGTGAAAACTCTCGCCGCAAACAAGGCAACCGGACATGACGGGATTACTGTGAGAGCATTAAAAGAGAACATTCACTATCTTGCACCATTCTTGGCAACAAAAATGAATCACACAATTTACGAAGGTATTTATCCAAATATTTTGAAGATTGCTGGAGCTATACCAGTTTACAAAAAAGGATAGCAATGATCCAGGCAGTTACCGTCCAATCTCGGTTTTGAGTATCATTAACACTGTGTTCGAAAAACTTGTCGCAAAGCAACTAAATGACTACTTGGAGAGAACTAGAATCATATCTCACTGCCAATAAGGCTACAGTAATAAGAGGTCTACATCTACAGCAGTAATGGCATTGTCTCGATCAAGAGTATGTTCATCTTTGCATAATAATGAAATATCTGTAGCCTTGTTCCTCGACTTAAAGAAAGCATTTGATACTGTCAGTCATAACATTTTAATTCAGAAGCTAGAGCACTATGGTTTTAGGCATTCCACTCTTGATTTTTTTACAAGCTACACTACTAACAAAAAATAATTTGTCCTTGATTTTTTTTACAAGCTACGCTACTAACAGAAAACAATTTGTCCACATAAAACACTTAAAATAATCTCAACAGCCTGTCTGTGCTGGAGTGCCCCCAGGGGTCAGTCCTAGGCCCTGTGCTGTTTTCTATTTATGTTAACAATTTTCGTTTCTGTTTGCAGAATTCAAAACGGTGATGTACGCTGATGACACTGCAATAGTTTTTACAGGCAACACTAACTGAAATTGAGGCTAAGACACGCTAGTCAAGTAACATCTCTGCATGGTTTAAGGCTAACAAGCTGAAAATAAATGCTATGAAAACAACGTACATCCTGTTTAGGTCAAGGCAAAACACATCACAGATACACGATTACATATTTGCCTCGATAACGTATTAATTGAGCAAGTTGACGCCATTAAATTGCTCGGCGTAATCTTAGATTAGAACCTTAATTGGCACAAACATATCGATCCCCTGTGCTCCAAGCTTGCTTCAGCTTGTTACATTCTATATAGAACACGGGGGAAATATCTGTGCTGGAGATCATTTATTTTTCTCTTCCTCATTGTCATTGGACCTACTGCTGCGAGTCATGGGCTAGTACACACAGATCTTAGATTCAACAAATTATCTCTTTGCAGAAAAGAGCACTGCGAATAATAATACACTCGAACAGGTATCAGCCCAGTGCTCCTTTGTTCAATAGGTTACAGATTTTGCAGTTTCCTTTGTTATATAAAATGAGAATCGAAATGGTAGTAAATAACATTATAAAAAATAATTACCCGCAATTAATATTTTTCTGTTGCCTAACAGGAATACTAGAAATGCAAGCAATATTAATTTTAATTACCCTGTATCTCGAAACGCCTATGGTCAGCACCTAATTCAATATTGCGGGGCGAAAATATGGAATAGTGTACCACTTGATATCAAAATGGCTAACATTTTCCTGTTTGCTAATAAGTTCTACTTTTCGAAGGTTGAGGGTTATGTTTGTCAATCTTTTTATGTCTGCTGTTGAGTGTTAATTTGTTTGCTGTTGCTTTGTTCACAGATCATTTACAACCAAGTTTCATGTTGGCATCTTCTGTTGTAATAACAGATGTGTACATTGGGCCTATACTAGCTTCAACTATTGGCCCAGCAGTTTTTGCAAACGTTTTGTAGTATCTGAAATGAAAAGAAAGAAAGAAAGAGATAAAGAAAGAAAGAAGGAAAGAAAGTCCATGCTCTGAAGCATCCATGGCCACGGGCACTGGTAGAGCCGGATCAAACAAGTGCATTGCCTCACAAGTTGAAAGTAGTTGCTTCACTTCATGAAAGCCTTCAGGTGCCTCAGAGTCCCAAGCGAAAGCAACGTAGTGTCGCAATAGCCTGCACAGATGCTCAACAACATCTGCATAGTGAGACCACAAGACCACATAGCGAGACCACTTGTTTTGAAGTGGGACCACTTGCTTTGAAGTGGCACCACTTGAAAACAAGTGGGGCCGTTTGGAATCCCACTTCATAGACACCTCGCACTGCCATGAACAACATAAGCGCACACTCCAAGGGAATGTTGAAAATCTGCTGCAGCAAGGAGAGGTTCATGACTGAAGGAATGCAGATGCAGGAATCATTGGAAGCAGGCTGTTGTCAATGCACAGTGTTTGGAGTAAATGGTACCAGAGGCCCACAAAGGGCAGATTTTGTTTTGCCGCAGTGTCCAGGTATCCAGTGAAAGCCCACTTCTTTAACATGTAGTGGAATGAAAAATCTTAGAGAATGGCCCAGAAGAGCGTCCCTCGAGCATTCGAGTGCAGTCAGGACAGAAAGGCTGTCAGCAAGTATTATGACATTAGTAACGGTGCAAGGGACCTTATCTAGGGCCAACTGAATCACTAGAAGATCAACAGCAAATATAGGTGTATAATCAGGGGCCCGAAACGAATAAGTGCAATCTAGAGCTAATAGCTACCGTTTCCTTTTCTTGAAAGGCATCTGTGAAAATTACAGTATGAGCAGGAAATTTGTCCAGACACTCTTCTATAAGCCCATTTAAAACATTTGCAGGAAAATTCTTTGCATTTAATTCTTAGGAGGGTGTTCTCAAAGTAAAACCAGCATTGGTCCACAGGTTGTGAACCTTTTTACAAAACTGAATGTGATGAAAATTTTTGATAGGAGAGAATTTGTGAACCTAATCTGAGGGAGCTTATAGCTAGGCCAAATACTACAGGAGAACAGAGCCGGGAATATCATAAATATGTGGGGCTAGCCAATCCTGGAATAGGCTTTAAAGCTCTAAGGAAAGTTTGCAGAGTAAGAAGCTGAAACCATGAGTTTAAACCAGGTATTCGCACCTCCAAGAGCAGCACAGCATTGCCCAGACAACACCAAACATCCTGAGGACGTCCTCAAATGGTCCAAACGTCCTCGGGGCCTCTAAAACATCCTCAATATGTCCTCATAATGTCCCAGGTTGGATTGTCCTCAGAACGTTCGCAGAATGATGTTCTCAGGTCATACCAGCGGCTTCGTGGTCCTCAAAATGTCATTTTGAGGACATGTTTGTGAACACGCATGCATGAAAATTATCAGAAAAATAATGCTTGTGTGTGTGTGTGTGAAATTTGATTTCTAAGCATTTACTTCCATTAAGTTTTATTTGTGATGCATTACTGCGACGGCGCTCTGAAGTTTTATCCCATTGACAGTATGCATGCAGTTTTTTTCAACGACAGCGCGCTTAGACCGCAAATTGCTGCACGCGGAAACGAGAGAAACCACCGCCTTTAGGTGACTACCGCACATGCACGATTGTTCTAACTGCAGCCCAGAGAACGCTTGCTGCGTGCCAACGACAGAGAAAAAAGCTTGAGGTGCGGTTTCGGTAAGGCTCGTGCAACGCCGTATTCAGCCACCCGCATCGCTGCTGGTTCATGTCCTGAGAAAATCGATGAGTTCTGGTCTACCGTAGTTGTGATTGCCGTTTTTTCATGTGACGACGCTATCGCGCACAATTAAAGCTTCTGCAAATCGTTTTCCTTCATGCAAGGCTACGTGTTGTACGCAATGCCGCTAGCTTTTCCTTTGGCGAAGGAGCACGATTTTAGCCCGATCACGGAAAGCGGGCTTGAATCCGGGGGCCCGTCTGTGTGTTGCTGGGTAGGCAAATTACAGTGTTTTTTATTTCAGTAAAAAATGTTCTTTTTCACAAAGTCAATCGTTCCGCAATATTTATTGCCTCTTAACATCGCATCGCACGATCAACATCATCATTACCGTGTGTTGCCGCTTCTCGTTTAAGCCAAGCCAAGCCTGCATCCGCAACGTCGTGATCGATCACCGTGACGGCGAAGCACGCACGCTACTCGCACGTGCGTGTTATTCCGCGATGGATGCCTCTCAGAAAAGTGAGTGACGCCTTTTAGATTTGCACGATGTCAACGGAAAGTCGTGCGCGAAAGTTTCGCCGCACTAGGAAAAGACGGGTTGACGTTAGCCTGCAGCTCCCCGCGTGTGCCGAAGCTGGTGCTGATCCATTGTCAGAACAGTGCAGCCAGCTTCAGCGTGATGTGTGTGTGACCGAACGTTTTGTGCCCGATACTGAGGATGTGCCGACCCCAGACCTCACAATTCAAGATGCTGAAGCTGGGACCTCATCGGTTTTTGTAGATTTAAGCTCCGATCAGGACCTTTGTCCTCAGGTTGACGGCAGGTTTGATTACGAAGCCGATCATGAACGCGCTGACGAGGACGTAGCGACTTTCCGCCACCAGCTTCAAACTTGGGCAGTGGAGTCTGGGTCATCGCATGCTGCTGTCACGTCACTTTTGAAAGTGCTCCGCAGCCACAAGTGTTTTTCTTCTCTCCCATCATCGGCGAGAGCGCTGCTACAGACACCGAAAAAATCGAATGAACTTTCCGAAATTTCGGAAGGCCAGTACCGCCACTTCGGTGTAGAAGCAGGAATACGGGAAATCCTGGGACAGTGTCGAGACCTGCCGCCGGAACTGAATATGACTTTTCATATTGATGGCCTACCATTATCGAAAAGTTCTAGAGGCCAGTTTTGGACAATTCTCGGCCGCATAAGCAACCTCAAGCATGCGGCACCATTTGTGACGAGTGTTTTCTTCGGTGACAGCAAGCCGAGAGATGCAAATGAGTTCCTATACAGCTTTGTTGAAGAGCTAAATGTTCTTTTATCTACAGGAATTGCTGTTGAAGCTTTCACAATACCTGTAAAGCTAAAAGCCATTGTGTGTGATGCGCCTGCAAAGGCATTTGTTTTGTGAGTCAAAAACCACACGGGCTATTACAGCTGCACGAAGTGCACTGTTAAGGGTGCGTACATTGAAGGAAGAGTCTGTTTTCCAAACATTAGCAGTGAGCTGAGAACTGACTGCAGTTTTAGGCAGAGGTCGCAGGAGCAGTATCATACTGGAAGCAGTATTGTAGAGCAGCTGCCAATAGACATTGTGAGGGATGTCCCGCTAGATTATATGCACCTCGTTTGCCTAGGCGTGGTGCACAAATTGCTTGTATTGTGGTTCCGTGGCCCGAAAGCTATAAGGCTTGGCAGCAAAGTCCGCATTGAACTGTCAGTGAGAAATGTCAAGGCCGCACCGTTTGTTCCTTGTGAACTTAACCGAAAGCCTCGTAGCCTCACAGATCTGGATCGCTGGAAGGCCACAGAGTTTCGTTTCTTTTTGCTGTATGGGGGACCCGTGCTCCTGTCATCGCTTCTTCCATCACAGATGTATGAGAATTTTCTAGCTTTGCATGTTGCTATTACCATTCTTTCAATGCCTAATGGCACAAAAAGTGAAGTGCAGTATGCAGGGCAGCTTCTGAACCATTTTGTTAAAGGCTTTACGAAGATATATGGCAAGGAGCATGCTTCGCACAATGTGCATGGACTATGCCATCTGGCATCCGATGTTGAGCACCTGGGGCCATTGGATTCATGGAGTGCGTTCCCATTTGAGAACCACATGTTTGCTCTGAAAAGACTGCTCCGAAAACCAGAGCGACCACTTGAGCAGCTCTCTAACAGACTATCACAGCAAGGAGCTGTACTGAAGGAGGCTCAGCAGATGCCAAACTTCCCACTGCTCACTGGACAACATGAGTCTGGGCCCCTTATTGCTCCATGTCAAGGGCCTCAGTTCAAAAAAGTGAAGCTGCCAGGCAGTGTAGTCCTTGCCCCTGGCAAGAGGACAGCTGCTGCATTCTGCAAGATGGATCTATAATTGTCATCGAGAACTTTGCACATCTGCCAACTGGAGCACCTTGCGTTTAGGAAGAAAGTTCATTCAGCTCGAGGACCTGTACTCCTCTCCATGCCGATCATCAATGCTTGGCATATATAGAGCATCACAACTGTCTAGTCTGCGTGCCTGGCCACTAGAGAATGTTTCACACAAAGCTTTGAAACTCTTTTTTAAACGCGATGCCATTATTTTTCCCCTCTTTCATTCAGAAATATCAGCATAACTGACTGTATAAACCATGAGTTTATGCCACAGTGGCAGAAGCTGAAGGCTTTTTCTATGGCGGGTGGCATGTTATCTTTTTCCAACTCCAAATGGATGCTTTCAAGCAGTATCTCTCATCATTGCATTTCAACTTGGCCAGTACTATTTATGTGTGCTACAGAATTATTGGCGGGATTTTATTAAATTTTACTGAGGGTTTTCTCAGTTTTCTGGTTCATGTCAGTGGGGCATTTGTACACAAAAGACTAGAAATTCTCTATTTACTTTAGGAAATGTGTGAAAGAGAAATGTAATGCTTGCTGAGGGGCTAGTTGGTGCATATTTTCGTAAAAGGACCTAGTGCCAAAACAGACAGCATGCAGTAAGAGAGAAGGAACAAGCGCTTGTCTTGTATTGTTTGCTGCCTGTTTTGGTGCGGAGTCCTTTTATGAAAACATAAATGTAAAGAGGAAGGGAGTGAATAGCTTAACGAAATGATCGACTGACCAGTTCACCTATGGCTGATTTTTTTCCTTTCCTGCCCCTGCGCATTTGTCATTTTTTCCAAGTATTTATTTCGCTCTCGCACGAAATACACTCAGTTGTTAGTCAGCGCTCGAGTTTGTCTTTCTTGTCCTGTGTGTTTTCTTTTGCACTGTTTTCCCTCTGAATATCTCACCAGCTTGCCCAACAACACACCTTGATATGGCTGGATGTTTGTGTGCCTTTCTTCCCAAATATACACTTTACTTATGTGCAAGTATTTATTATTTGCATGAATTATTTCCTTTTTGGATGCACAACATGCAAAATAATAACATGATTTGCCTGTGCTCCGGTGCTCTACTATGTTTGTTTTGGTTTTGTAAATGTGTGTCCTCATAAATGCATATTCTATCTCTGATTTTCCATCTCTATTTCTGTAGGCACCACAGAAGACAGTCGCAGCTCAGAAGAGCAGTAAAGGAGCCCGTGAAGCACACCGAGATAACACCAAATGGCAGCAAGCAGCTGAGGAATTTAATGAATAAATTATTTGCACAAAATTTTCGCGTTTTTTTATGCAGCTTGACCAGTTATAACCTCCTCAGAATGTACTCAAAACATCAGAAATTGTCCTTTTGAGGCTATTCTGAGGATGTCCTGAGGCCGGACATGAGGACCTTTCTAGTACATCTTGAGGACCATTTGAGGATGTCCTGAGGATAAAGAATGTCCTCAAAAAAACATCCTCAGTATGTCCTCAGGATATTTCAGTGTTGTCTGGGTGGCCACAGTTTTTGGTCATCCAAGGAAAAGATGCAGATCATGTCTCTCTAAAAGAATCAAAGGTTGAAGCTTGCACCTTGGACAACCAGAAAAAAGAACAAAGCCAGACTCAAGTAGTGGCCTTACATAAGATTTATAAAAAAAAAAAGAGCGAAGTGTCATGGTACATGCGGAATTTTTGTGGCTGATTCTCACCAACCTGCCAAGGACGTACTCACCTTTGAGTACTTTTTTTTATTTGTAGTCACCAGTCTAACTGCAGATCGTAGGTAATACCCAGGTATTTTATAGACTATCAACTTGTGGGATTTGGGTATTGCGATACAGCAAGGAGATGTAAAGGGGGGATGCTGATGGGAAAACAAGGAGGGCACTCTTATTAACAATTAAAGGTGACCTAGGCCACAGCCAGGCTTCCAGCATTGAGGTACGCTTGCAACATCCAAAACAGAGTGTGGACGTCCTTCACAGAAGCGAAAAATGCAATTTCGTCTATGTACACTTAGGCCTTGACAGCCAGGCGGGCAGGAATATCTCGCATATGAATATATCAAACAGTAACGGTGAGAGCACTGAACCTTGAGGCATGCCCCTCAACCAAGCGTATGCGTTGACATTGTAATAGCCACCATTGCAAAAGAAATGTCTATCATTGAAGAACTCTTTTATCTATGCAAGTAGTTGCGAAGGAGCTTTGAGGTCAGCTAGTTTATGAAGCAAAATACTGTGTTTTACACTGTCGTATGCCTTTGCAATATCCAATGTAACTAGAGCTAGCTGAGAACTCCTTCTGCCTTCGGTTTGAGCTAACTGAGGACTCTACAGAGGAAAGCGTTTGACCTAGCAATTTCTTCAACTGTACAGTGCTAACGAATTTTTGAGTTGAACCGGTCACCCTAAGGGGGCTTCACACTGTAATGAAACTTACCGAGTAGTGATCACTCGACGTACCACAGTCAACTGGCGACCATGAAGATATCCCAACCCCATTAACAGTGAAAGTCAAATCAACCGCTGAACGCAAATGAGCCCACATACAAGTTATGGCACTGCTGTTGTAACAATGCACATCATTTGCAGATATCCAACACCAAAGTACTTGCCAACTGACATCTGTGCAGAAACCCCATATTGCATGATGTGAAATGAGGTCTCCCGCAAAAACCACGTTGGAGTTATTGCACAATAAAACATCCAAGCAATCCATCCCATGAACGTCAGCAGAAAAGTAAATATTCGCAGCTGTTAGAGTGTCACACTGCAGTACAAGGATATCCACTGCAAGCATCTCACAATTCTTGAGCATAAGTTTTTGTGACACATTCATGGATGAAATCAATGTTAAACTCCCACCCCTGCCGTTCGTGCGGTCAGTTCTAAACACACGGAAATTCTTAAGTGAGGAGCTGATTAGGAGAAATCCAGGTTTCCTCCAATAAAATAATGTCTGGGCTATGCTTAAGTAAGAGCTGCTGTAAATCATTGAAGGAGGATGCGATTGAGTAACAATTTTATTAGAGGACTGCTAATCTCTCCATAATTACTGCTTTAGAAAGGAGGCGGCAACAGCCTCTATCAACACATCAGTTTTCTTCATGATACCCAAAGACTAACCCTTTTGTGGTCTTGGCATGAGCACAATCATATTTTGATGGCAAGGACAAAGCGCGACGTTTTCTCAGTTGGTCATAACATTTCTGTGTCAGAGGGGAAAACGTTAGAGATAAGGACTGTGTCTGATATTTGTCAACACTGGCATTTATGTAAGAGAGGCTGAAGGTTGGACTGAGTCCACAGGAGGAAGGACATGGTTTGGCTGCTCACAACAGATGATGCAACCTGTGCTGAGATCACCTGGGACAGGGCATCAATGAACGTGATCATATGATCGAGGATACCAGCAAGAGCCTTTTCCACAGCAGCAACAACTAACTTTGCCAATCCAGGTTCTATATCACTACCAGCTGTGCAGACAATGCCTGCATATGAGCAGCTTTTTCTATCCAGCAGGGCATATGCAGCTGCTCGTGAGCACCTGTCGCACTGAATAATTTCCAGGACAGTCGGCTCATCCACCCGCTTCGGACATATGAGATAATCAGCTGGGTGAGCACAGTGGCAACCACAGCAGCTAAGAGAATCAGAAATGCATCTGATGGATGATTGTCCTTGCAAATATGTGACAGCGCGTTGCCGACTTAGATCACTTGGTGCTGTGGCCAAACCGCCAGCAGTTCCCCCCTGCAATGGTCGTGGTTGCAGTGGGTCTACATGATAGACTATCAGCCAAACCTTTAGTTCACATGGACAGAGAACCCTGAAAAAGTCGCAGTAACTGATTCTGTGGGCCCCCAAGAACCACCAGCCTCACTGCTACAGCGGTAGGTGGGCAGAATTCCAACACGGGCATTTTGAAAATCCATGCAGCAGCACTGAAAAGCCACGAATTTCACTCACTTGTTTTTTTCTCCATCATCTCCATCCTTGTATACTTCCTTGATGCTCTGTCCCAACTGTACTTTTTGGAAATGACAAACTTTCTTGCATTTGGAACAATTTCTGCACTGCTAATGAGTGGAATCGGCCAAATGTTGATTGGAGCTCCAGGTATACAGCAATGTCCACCTTTATTACGTATGCATCGGAGTAGACGGTGGCAAGTGAGCAGCGTCCAGATTCAGAGCTGTGTGCATGACGATACGGCGCGTGTACGAGAGGCGCTCGAACTTGCCTTTACATATTTGCTTCACGCTGTCAGAAGAGGCAATTTCATGGAAACTTTTAAGGCGAAAGCCTTTAATGGCTCATCGTTGTCTGCCCATCTGCGAAATCTGTCACACTATGATGTCATCACCGGTATAATTGCTATAACCCATATACTCTTAGAAATTACGAAGTAATGGGTGGTTAGTAATTAGTCATTAGTTTGTAATTATTCATTAATAAATTTGAGAAATAAATTAATAACCAAAGAAAGAAACAAAACGTTAAAGATAAAAATAAATGGTTTGGTTTATGAAACGTCCCAAAGCAACTCAGGCTATGAGAGACGCCGTAGTGAAGGGCTCCGGAGATTTTGACCACCTGGGGTTCTTTAACCGTGCACTGACATTGCACAGTACACGGGCCTCTAGAATTTCGCCTCCATCGAAATTCGACCGCGGAGGCCGGAAGCGAACCTGCGTCCTTCGGGCCAGCAGCCGAGCGCCATAACCACTCAGCCACCGCGGCGGCAGAATAAATAAATATATATATAAATAAACGAATAAAAATTTAAAGAAAAATAAAAAATAAAAAGGAAGAATAATGTATGTGACAATGCAGTTTCAAAAATTAAAAATAATTAAATAAGAGTTAAAAGAAGGAGCCACAGTGCGCGTAGAAAGGCTTTCGCCTCGCGCACTTTACATCGCCAAAGTGATCACTGAATTTTAAAAAAAGCGCCTCTAATTCGTACAAGCTATTAATCGCCTTTTCCCGGTTCGCCCTGCACCTTCGAGCAACAATTTAATCCTAGGAGCTTGTCCGACGCAACGCCAGAAACGAGCTGATCACGAACAACAGTGTTCACGGAATTGTCGAAGTCGCAATTCTTCGCAAGTTCGCGTAACTGAGCAATATAAACCTCTGACAGGCTCACCAGGGTTCTGTAAACATATCTTGAACCGCGGTGGTGTTCCGTCTTGGCTGAGAACAGACGGTCGCAAGTGCTGAGCGCTGTTTGAAACGCATCTTCGCCTTTCGTAACTTCACTTAATTGAGCTCCCTGCTCCTTCGTTTTAACATTGCGCTCGTGGCGCGAGGCGTTCCGGAACGACGCTGACCTTCGACGCCGCGCGAATTCAGAAGTATATATATATTTGCGCCTGAATGCAGCAAACACAGGCGCCAGGCGCCTTTAAGTATAGGTAGAAAACAGTGCCTTCCACTGGTTCCATGGTATTGGTGGCTGGCCCGGGGTTTTCAGGAATGTACAAAGGGCGCGGATCCCGTGAAACTCATAAAGGTTTACCTCGCCGGCACGTTGTTGTATTGTAGATGCAAGATCGAACGACACACCGGAGCGAGCGATGTCATGCTGATGCCAAGTTTCCGCCGACCCCCCATATGCATGTGACTGAAACTAACTCTGAAGAAGCGAAACTGAAAGTAAGAGAACCGATACTGAAAATAAAAGAAGAGAAACTGAAACTGCCGCACAGTTTATTACCTGATGGACACAATTAACAGTATCACGTATTACTTAACGTCTTCATAAAACCGCTGTTTGTTCTTCTATAGGATTAGCAGCATTAGTATATTTTTGCTATTAATGACACCCAGGTAATGAACATGATTTACCAACTTAAGTAGTGTTGGTTCTGGTGTAACACACGAATAATTTATAGGCATGCCTTTGTGTACACGTCAGAAATCAGATTGGGAAGCAAGCCTTCAAACTGCCTCTGCATTTTTCACAAAACTGGAAAAAATTATCTTGCTTTCATAGCATGCGTGTCATCTATATCAGATGTGATTGTAATCTTGAGCTATAACTTGAAACGACCCATGCTGGCTGCCATCAAAAATCACTTTTTTAATTATTCAACAAACCTAATAACTCATTTCTGCCACGAAAGGAATGAAATGCTTCACTTATATCTCATTGCTTTGGTACAGTCATGGTTCATTATGCAATGTAAAATCTGATTCAGGAATATTTTTTGCTACTTGTTGCACGGTTTGTTCCTGAAATTCAGCACATCCACCGGTGTTCCGTTCCCGCGTGGTTTTCTTTTTTTATTACTGAGTACAGGTGAAAAGCCACCGTATTCTAGGCCGATCGCCCAGTGTGGGTATGTGTCATGTTTTGATAGACTAACAACATCAACAACATTCGTCTTTCACTACCAATCATACATGTGCTGCACTATACTTGTTCTTCTAGATTGTATTGGTTTATGGCTTGTGGGGGTTTAACGTCCCAAAGCGACCCAGGCTATGAGAGACGCCGTAGTGAAGGGCTCCGGAAATTTCGACCACCAGGGGTTCTTTAACGTGCACTGACATCGCACAGCACACGGGCCTCTAGAATTTCGCCTCCATCGAAATTCGACCACTGCGGCCAAGGTCGAACCCACGTCTTTCGGGCCGGCAGCCGAGCGCCATAACCACTCAGCCACCGCGGCAGCTCTCTAGATTGTATTGATTCCATCCATAATGATATCAGAGTTTAAAGACAAATCCTCAGCGCTTGCAGATCTTTACTATGTGCAAAATTTTTGTTATTGCGACAATGTTGGCACAATATGTAATGAAGAAGTTAATATAGTCCACCATTTCAGTTCGCAAAAGGACTATGAGAGAGAAAGGCCAAAGCACCCACAGCCAAAGTACATTTCACATACTTCTAAGCTGTGCAGATAGAACGACTAAAGAGGTAATTTTCCCTAAGCTCATTCCATACTACGGCCGGCTAGTTGTGAGAAATGTCTGTGTAAGCATGGAGAAAGGGGTGAGCCGGAATGCTGTCATGAAAAAGACAGTAGGCATGCATGGGAGGCATTGGTCACGCTATCAGCTTCCGCGAGTTAGATTCACGCAAGCTCCGCTTCAGGTCGATCTGATCTCCTTGCCACGAGTTGCTGATATGCAGGCTGACCCCGTCTTCTATTACGACCATATTTACCCGTCCCATGCGAAACATATGCCCGCAGATATCCTAAATGGTCGTCTTTCTGAACACCTACAGAATTTACCTCATCATACTGTTCTCTCCACTGATGCCTCCGGCAGCTGTGAGAATTAAGGCGGCGATTAGGATATATTCGCAGGATATGGCTTGGAGCTATTCCGTTCGTATCCCTGGTTATACTCCTATATTCTTCGTACAGTTTTTGGCTATTGGTTTGGCTCTTCTCAAAATTCCCAGGCAAGTAGCACGGGTTCTTATTCTTCCAGACTGCCTTTCAGTTCTAGTCTCTCTCCAAAATTCCGGAAAATCTTTATTGAATCGGTCGCTTAGGTTTTTTGTTCCGTGCACAGTGCGTGAGATCCGCTTTGTCCGGGTACCTGCAGGCATTCGGGTGTTTATTTTAAAAAGGTGGCTGATTTATAGGCAATGTCAGCTCTCAGCGCTCCTGTAATCTATCCCGTCCCTCACCTCACTCTGTTGGAAACTTCACGTTTCCAGCTTTTCCAAAATATTTCATTCAGCTTGAGTGATCCGTTGCTCAATACCGTAGATTTTCACCACTTAAAGTACAATGGAATGTCTGGTGGGGTAAATCAAGGCGTTGTGAGGTGTCAATGCCGCTTCTGCGATGCAGAATCTCTGACTTAAATTTGTACTTACGCAGATGCGGGTTCGCTGCGACAAACCTTTGTGACTCATGTGGGCAAGTCGAAACATGAGATCATTTTCTCCTCTCCTGCCGGCGGTTCACAGTTCAAGTAAAGCAGTATTTGGAGGTCCCCCTTTCAAGGTTAGGACTCCCCCTGTCTCTTCCAGTTCTCTCGTTCGGTGCGAGCGCCAAGGAATTCCCGTTAAGCAGTGTTTGTGGCTACCTTCATGATTACATAAGTGCGACTGATCGGTCACCCTGTTAGCTGTATACAAAATTCTGTTGCATGTCCAAAATGCTTCGTTAAATTCCTGGTAATTCATATTTCTTAAATTTAATTGAATTGTTCTATTTTGATCTTGATTAATTCTTCTACGCCACCGCCTCACGTCCTTTTTCTTTCCCCGTGCAAATACTTCTTTGACAATCTCCACTGTACTTCGGCCAATCCCCCCGCGTGTGTATGTGCCATATTTACTGAGGTGAAGAAGAAGAAGAGTGTGGACTACAAACACTATCTGTGCTTGTGCTCTGTAATTTTTTTTGTCTGTTTGCATTGTAAGCCATTAATAGGCAGAAAGGAATGCACGTAATGGGCATACCCTGTGCACATGAATGCGGAAAGCTGGTAATGGTTGCCCAAGCATTGCCAACAAAGCGACGGGGCCTTCAAGAAACAGGATATGGTTGTGACCCCTCACATGCAACGATTTTCACACAATTTGAAAATGTGGCAAGTTACAGCAGTCCCGTGGTTATATTGCTGCAAAACAAGCTAGCTCATTTATGCGGAAACATATTTAGGGGCTGCCAAAAAGGAACATGTCCAAATGTTACACATAGCATCCTGTTTCATTGATGATGTTTATATGCGTGGTAAACGATATGAACAAGCATCTCTTTGTTGGTTAACTGCTCTGCAATCCACACACTGTCATGCAGCACACATACAATCACAGTCCAGTGACTGCAGAGCGGTCTGCAAACTGTAACTTGCAAAAAACTACACTATGCAGCAAGCTTCTTTGCACGGTATTTGTTACATTTATCAAACGATCACATGGAACTGGTATGGCTATTTCTACACAGTTCATTTCCTAGAGACTCCTTTCTGCCATACTGTACTTTTTACCCAAAAAGCTTCCTACAGAGTCATTTAAATTGCTACGTATAAAGATGTTTAGCAGTTGTGTGAGCCCGAACAAAAAAAAATACTGGTTTTATTTTTCTTAATTGTTCAGTATTCCTGATTATCACGCCATGGGCATTTATATGTTGGTACAAATTTTTTCAGGCATCACAACTGATGCACCGATGTGTATGGTACACATTCATCTTCAGACATTTCATGTCTGTTGGGTCAAAAAGATACGAAATAATAGTTGGCTGCATTAGTTTTGACTGAGATGACTAGCATCACACAGCATGCTCTTGAAATTCCTCTAGCTGTCTGTAATTGGCTTCATTGTATAGCTTCATACTTGTTTCATTTAAACTCTGCACACTGCTCTTTTTACCGCACATGGCGACATGGCACGCGGAGCCCCGTGGGAATGGGTGAGGAGGATTCGGAGGTCCACTGCTACTTTGCTGGAATCCAAACCCAGCTAGGCACCTGTAAGTCACGGTTAATTTCGGAAAGGCGGCTTTGCCCGCTCCCTTTTGTCGTCTTGTCCATCGTGCGTCGCGTCTCGCGGCGAACCCGACAAAGGGGAGGCCATCACCCCCTCCCCTCCTGAAGCGGGGGAAAGATTCCACAAATAGTTTCCTAGAGACGTCCTTTTTTTTTCTGTGGGGTCAACGAGGGGTCAAACGTACGACAGGCCCAAGCAGGGTGAGGCAACGTTCTCTGTTCATTCTAGAGACGCAAGCTTACACTGCAAAATGAAAGTCTTTCTCTTCCAAATGCAATCAACTCGGAGTCCTGTCCACAACCATTTCAGCTTGTTATCTGGGTACCCCCAGCCTTTTTTTATTTGCGTGTAACTCCAGTCCTTCACCTTTGTCATTGTAGCCGCTATTGTTTCTCAAGTACCATCTTGATATTAGCAGTTCCTAATTCAAGCCTTCTGCAGGGTTTGAAGGACCTATTTAATTGGAAATGAGAACACGTGCACATGGTGGAAAGCGCGTGATCTGCCAGGAAACACTGCGGCGACCCCGAAAAAGGATGACAGCCGTTTTGTGCCTCTTCACTTGGCAGCGACGACACACCGTGTGCGGTTCCGATGGCTTTGCCCCAGCTGTCGAAGCAATCCTCGGACACGACCATGACCTTCGATATCTGATGTTTTTATTTAAAAAACACAGGGACCAAAGTCGTGCTGTATGTGCCATCGCCATGTGGTTCCACTCACGGCGAACAGTCATCCACCTAGCCCGGCTCTTTGGACGGAATCCGGAAACGACTGAAAAGAATAAAAGTAACGAGCAAACAAAGGTGCGCTGCATACAAGTTAGAACGCAAAGAAACGAAGGCGCGCTGCGCTAATGCTATAGCGAGGACTAATTTGTAAATTTTCACGGCTGGCGTCGATTTCTACAAAGCGCGAGTAGTCGCCACGGAAATAAACAAAGGCGCACTGGAGCTGGGTAAGTCTGTAGCTACAAGCACGGCCTTTTGTCTACCGCCGATTTCCACACCGCGCGATCGTCATAACTTTTCTTGGACTTGCTGTTGAAGCTGATAGCGATCATAAAATTAAGGGCGCCAACTGTAGTTGCAGAGGATTGCCATTGAAAGGAACAAAGCCGTGCACTTTGTCAACCAGCAACGAGGCCTAGCGCGAGTTTTAGAGCCGACTTGGACAAAGCGCGAGACGGAGCGCGCTTCTAACGCTTGCCAACGCAAAGAAAAAAACGCGCTAATGCTGTAGCGAGGCCTAACATGTAAATTTTCATGGCTGCCATCGATTTCGATAAAGCGCGATAAGTCTCTAAGGAATTAAACAAGGCTGCACTGCACTGGGTGAATGCTGTATACCTAGGCCAAACACGATTTCCACAATGCGCGAGCGGAACTTCTGGTCTTACCGTTGAAGCTGATAGCGATCCTAAAGGGCCGATTATAGTGGCAGAATCATCGCGGCAACTTTTACCCTGGACTTGCCACCGCAAAGGAACAATGGCGCACTGCACTCTGCTAACCCTTCAACAAGGGCTAGCGCGAGTTTTGACGCCTGGCGCCGATTTCGACAAAGAGAGGGAACACGGGCACGAAACAGGACACTTGCGATCTGCCAGGAAACAATTAGGTGGCCCTAAAAAGGGCCGTTGACAGGAGCACTTCAACGTCGACCTGCAGCGGCGTGGCGGCGCGGTGAGCAGTAGGCCCAGCAGTGGTCCGTCTTGTGCCCTTTTGCTCCGCACCGACGACACCGGTGTACGACGTACACCTCTCCTGGTCTTGCCCTTGAATCCGACGCGATCCCTGGTCCGTAGATCTTGACGAGGGCCGCGACGATAATCTTTGACATCTGGTCGATGCCCCGGGCTCTCGCCACGTGGTATCGGTCCGCGGCAAATAAGGACAGCATCGGCTTACCAGAAGCATCCAGGAAACGATGCTGCAAAAAAAGTTACGTTACAAGCGCCGCAATTTGGTGAGTTCTGCACGAGAAAACTTGCGAAAACGTTGTTCAACCCTTACCTCGGGGTTGAGAACGTGCACGCCCGACAAGCGCTTCATCGTGGCTGTCAGACGGCGGTTCAGCTGGCAACGACGGCGGTCCTCAAACCGCGCCTTATGTGGGTCGTCGCAATGGCGCGGCAAAACTTTGAACACCAGCACGACACTAGCCACGAGCTCCTGCAGCAGCAAAACGAGGTCCTGGAATGCGCAAGACATGTAGGTAAGCGGTACAGCACTTTATGAAGCGAAATTTGAGATAAAATGCGTACCAGCACTTCATGAAGCGAAATTTGAGATAAAATGCGTACCTTTATGTGGCTGGCGATTTCTCGCGGGTCATCCCCTCTGTCGAGATCGTTGCCGCCAACATATAGGACAACAAAATCGGCGTGCCGAAAGCATGTCTCTCGAATCATTTCAGCTAGGCTGATTGCGTCGTGGCCGCTAAAGCTGAAAGTGCATGTTCTACCTAACGGCGAAAGCCGTAAGCGAGAACTGCACAGAAATTTCAGCTGGCTGTAGCCGACGAGCGCACCACGCAAAAAAGCCATACCTGGACAGCTCCCGAAACGCGCCCACCGCCGCTTAGGTTCACGAAGCGAATGCCCGCGCACCACGCAAGCACGGCGGACGGCCGGACCTAGCGATTCCCTAGGCCGTCTAGAGACAGGCCGCGAGAGGCGCGGCGACCCCACATCCGGTTGAGAACGAGGGCGAAGCGAAAAAAACGTCACGCAGACATGCTTCCCGCCGACCAATCGGCGTTTCCAGCCCACCGACACGCAAATGCTTCTCAAAGGAGGCGCTGGTTGAGCACTTTGGGTTAGAATCACTCCGCATTTCTTTGACCAAAGCGAAAGCGAAGATGCATAAACGAGGGAATAAACTTTAAGGTTCGTTTTCTGACCTCTCGCATTTTCTGCGACTGGATCACTCACCTTCGTAATTCGCATGAAAATCAAATGATTCCATTTGTCGCAAACTATTCCTGAGACGTTGAGGAGCGTAATAAATCTCTCGATTTTTTTCCCCACACGTGCAGTATTGTGTTAGTTATTTTTTGTAAGAAACGTTTTCATGTAACTATGCATGCATAAGTACTGATCATATAGAAAAAGAACTAATCGCATCATCATACAGAACAGGGCTTTATGCACATGCTGGCATAAAAAAACTGCGCACTATCTACTCAATTATTTGAGACCTAGCTTGGGGGGACTTGACGACGGTGTTAATTATAATTACCCAGAACTCCACCAGGTATAGCTATAAATAAAAGGAATGACTGAAACTAGCGTAGGAATTTCATATTTGCACCAAGTTTAGTTACATATCGCATGCATGAATAACGAAAACACTTTTCATGCCGCGTCCCCTCTCAATCTCGCCACGTGTCTGTTAGTAGCACGCCTACGGCTGCTTCTTTCCAAACAAGCTTCGCGATCATGTATTACCTCATGAAACATGACACATGCATGATGCAATGAAAAAGCATATGGCGTTTAGCACACTTAAGGTACGCTATTCTAAGCACACCAACGCGACCGCGCAAGATTGACACAACGTACCAGACTTGTTTCTGCTCGAATGAAATAATTACGTCTTCATAACAAGAAACAGTTTCAAGTAAATATTAAATGTCACAAAACGCGCCATTTAAACATGGTGTGCTATTAACAAAAAAACGCATTCCTTGGGGGCGAGTGAACCTGTCGGCGCCCCGTGCACTCCGGCTCAAGGTGATAAGTACGTGTGCAGCTACATATGTCTTTTTTTTACTTGAGCAATTATCAGCCTACTATCCTGAAGTTCAGGTGAATGAACGCAGTAACTTGCGTGCTATTAAGTGCATGGAGTGGCAGTGCCTATCGACTCCCAGACTTCGCGCTTTACTACCGTGGCCCAATGCCTGTTAGCCAGTTTCCGAATGCGGCATTTATGCGCGAGAAACCTATCGAGGCTAATTTAATATTTTTATGCTACTACGCGGATCCAGCAGTGACGCAGCTGGTCAATACACGCTGCTTCTGCAGTGCACAGGCTTGAAGCAGCCGCCGGTAACTGCGGCAGCTGCGGTAGGCACTGGCAAGCGGAACCTGTTTTGCCTACCATGCGAAAGTCGCTGCTAACATCAGCGCCACCGCATCTTCGTGACGTCGCGGGGTGAAGGAGGTCCATACCTTCCAAGCGCCGGGCGGGCCGACATCGCAGACATCGCAGGTCCCCTACGATTCTTGTTTTCTGATTGTCGCACTCGTGTTTGACTGCAAGGAATCATGCCTGGCTGCTGCGCCTTCGGATGCAGCAACCGAACCGAGTCTGGAAAGACGTTTTTCTCGATTCCGACCGGCAAAAATGACCGAGAGCGTCGTTCTGCGTGGCTACACAGAATCGGCCGGGAGAACTTCAAGCCTACGAAAAACTCCCGCGTGTGCGAGGTAAGTACACTTTGTCTGTGCTTTTCGGCACTGTTTTAGAAGATATTTAAGCGCAGTGCACGCGGTGTTAGCGATGCTACGAAAATAGGAGTTCATTGCAGGGATCGTTAGCGCCTCGCACTCTTGACGCGGGTACACGTGCTCGCGTTTGTTGCTCATCGCACGCGATTATTCCGTGCTCGTGGCACGCGAAGAAACACTTGTCTAGAGTCCACTTGCCACGCGAGAATTCCGCGTCCTCACGTGCACCACGTACTTGCATTTCTCCCTCTCCGCGCACGTGAGCGCGCTCTCGCCTCGAGTCACTCGATCCATGGCACCTAATTGTTTTTCGCAGACCGTGACGATCACAGTCAATAAAAACATCGTCAGTGCATGTCATGCGTCCGCATAACGGCCGCTTTCTGTGCAGTTGTGTTGGCATGGGTAGAAAAATAGAAATGAGTTAAATGTTAGCAATCCTTAAAGCTGCGTGTTTGCGGCCACGTGCGCGTTTGCACCCAAATGAGCTATTTTAGTTGCGTAAACTTCTAAACCTTTTTAACGTATTCTTTGTCTCTTGAGTTGGTCTTTAAACTTGTTATTGCAGCTATCTTCCATGTTTTTCTTGTTTCACATGTCTGAAACAAAGCTTCATTCAAAAAGCCCTGGGAGCCTCCTTGGGCAGCCCAGCGTTTGGGTGACCAGCATCACACTTCTAACCATACAACATTTGCATGACCACTTTTGTGCAGAAGACTTTGAGAAGGCTAGAGTGGATGGGAAGAAGAGGCTAAAGCACAAAGCTGTGCCAAGTATTTTTTCTCACCGTGTGCCAAAAAAAATCAGAAAGCCACCATTCGCCCGCCTTCCTAATTCACCAGCAAACAACTTGGCTGAAGAACAGGCTGAACCTGAAGAGGAAAACTTGCTAATAGGTAATTTTCCCCCTAATCAAAATGTGTTTTTCATACATACACTGCAGCAGTGCTTTGTCGGTCAGTTATCATGTAGCCACATGTAATGCAAAATGGACAATTTCATACTTGAATGTAACTGGTATTGATCTTCTAACTTTTTTACGATCTGAATCATGGCTTGATACGGTGACCAAACAGAGGAACATCAATTATTTCATTAACACTGCCCTTTTAAGTGTAGCACTACAAGTAATGCAGTTGGATATGTTGGTACAAGAAGTGTTGGAAACCAAAAAATTGCTATGAAAACTTTTGCAGCTGCTGACAGCATAGCAGATGGACTCAAGTCTTCAAAAGAGCCACATGATCATGATGAATCTGCTGATGTGGCAACAGAAGTGCCCATAACCTCTGATATTCAAGAGGATGCACCTCCCAACATGTTCAGTGAAGTTGACGTACTGAAACGCCAACTTAACTTGGAAAGAAGAAAGCGTACAAGGGCGGAAATGGAGTGTGACGCCCTGAGAAGTTCTTTTAATGGACTTCTTGCAGAAGACCAGCTCCTTGTCCTGCAAAAGGGAACAATGAGTGGGTCATCATGGACTCAGAAGACAATTCAGGAGTCTCTGAAGGTCAGACTTGCCTGTGGGGGAAGAGGTTATGAGTACCTGAGAGGTAATGGCTGGCCGCTCCCTGCTGAACGCACACTTCAGAAGCATATTGAAGACATCAAGTTTACCCCAGGTATGCAGCAATGTTTGCAGCTCTATAATAACATTTTCCAAATTGCAGGTGCAACTCAGGACTAGCTATTGACTTCACCGATGATCACATAGCAAGTACAGCTACAAATATTAGGCGGCAGCAGAAGGCTTGCACTCATCTTTTTAGAAAAGATTTTATAAATGCTCTGATAGTGACAAGGGAGGTTGTTTGAAATTCAAAATTACAAGCTTCAGCCCAGTGTTTCAAACAACCTCCCTTGTCACTATCAGAGCATTTATTATATTATATTATTATATTATAGTATTATTATTATTATCATTATTATTATTATTATTTTATTATATTATTATTTATGTTATTATGTTTGATAGCTTTAACATTAGTTCAAGGGTATTGTAGAGAGCATAATTACAGTGTATCTGCTGAAAAACATGCATGCTGGAATGATCACTGCTAGTTTTCTTTGAAATTCAAAATTACAAGCTTCAGCCCAGTGTTTCAAAGAAAACTAGCAGTGATCATTCCAGCATGCATGTTTTTCAGCAAAGATACACTGTAATTATGCTCTCTACAATACCCTTGAACTAATGTTAAAGCTATCAAACATAATAAAAGGCTCTTTTCTTGCCATTCTAGGTATTCTTGAAGAAGTGTTTCCAGCTTTGGCATCAAAAGTGGCAACATTCCACAATGAAGAGCGTCATGCGGTTCTAATGCTGGACGAAATCCAACTGACACCTGGTTTGGACTATGATATTACAACACGCTCCGTCATAGGTAAGGATTCATCAAAAACAAATGCGGCCTGTTGTTTACATATCAGGCAGTTTAGTTCTCTTGCAGCTAAAACCAATGCAGTAATGAGCACTGGCATGTGATACTTAATTTAGCAGTGTGGAAACAAAAATGAAATGCAACTAATTTTTTTACTGCACTAATTTCAATATCTAAGGGTTAATGACTAAATGTGTGTGTATAGGTACACACAGAAAGCCGTTCAAGCATCCCTGGAATACCTTATATTTGTGTAGTTTTAGATAAAACCTGTTATACCTGATAAACAAAGCTATCAAAGTGGTGTCCAACTTAATTTGCTTAAGCTTGCTGCATGACAGGCTTAGATGCTTATGTGCTACTAAACTCAACTCAGCAATATTTGTTTTGATTCTATTTTTGGTGCTTTCCTGTGCTAATAAAACACACTGCATGCTTACTTTATAATGTATGCTGGACAGCTCTGCACTGCTATGCCCCAAATAAGCATTCTTGAAATATTCTTCAGGCCGCCCCACTCTTCCTTCCTCGGACCCAAGTGCAGAACCTGTACTGGCCACACATTCGTTGGTTTTCATGCTTGGTGGAATTGCATCAAGATGGAAGCAGACTGTTGCGTATCATTTCACAGGTAAGTAGCAGTTGGAAGTTAAAGTGTTAAGTGAATTTTCATGTAAAGTTGGGAACAACACAAGGTTTTCACTTTTCATATGTGCATAACTGCAGGGACTGTTTGGCCAATTCCTAAAGAGTTGCATGCCGGTGATGTGTAACATGGAGTGGCAACGTTCCTCCTAGAATCTTTACTGAACTGCCTACTTGGATGGTAGCGAGTTAATGCACAGGGCAGGTTTACAGAAAGTGCAGTTGATGTTGGTTAAGACCACCTAGTGTCGCAGGCAATGACAACCCACAGAATAAAGCCGAAATGAGTTGTCCGTACTGTATAGACTGTTACATAGGTATACGAAGTGATGTCTCGCACAACTAAAGCAGCATCCTTGGCACGACTACTGGTGACATGTCATCGCTGGTACTTAGTTTACTTGCTTGCTAAACCTCCTAAGCGACTGATGAGTGAACGAAGATAGCATGAAAAAATGAAGCAAGGCTTCAAGAAAGTGGTTATCGACTTGGCCTTTGCCCTGCCATGTTGCCTGTGTGCCAGCCAAGTGTGGAGCGGGTGAGAGGCACCACTAATAGCAGCATAATGCAATAAATGCAGCATCAGTATGCATATCCCTATGAGTAAGATGTGCAAAAAATAAATGAAAGGTTTCAGCATTTTATTTTCATTTCAGCTGAATCCTTTGATGCAGCCAAAGTACTGGACTTGCTATTTGAAATCATCAGGCGCTGTGAAAAAAGCCACTAAGTATGGTCGTCCAAGGACCACCTGCCCCCATCCATGTGGAAACAACCGAAGCCTTCATTTCCTTGCGGACGCACCCCACCTGCTGAAGAACTTGCGCGGGCACCTGGTTCGGCAACAAAAAATCCTTCTAGACGACGACACGGTGCGGAAGAACAAGTTGCCATCCAATGAGGTAAGTTGCTGTATAAGTCTCACACCATCTTTTATTGCTGTTCACCACACAGCGTGTACAATGGATTTTAATTATTTGAAAAATGTTGCGACTTTTGCACCTGCAATGAAGTGTGATGCATACTTCAGTGTGATGAATGTATAGGATTCAGCTCAAATAAATACAAATATGGTTTTACAGTTTTATTTATTTATTCAGATAACTCAAGAGTCTCTTTGTGAGGGCATTACATGAGAGGCAAGCACCTGCAAACATACAAAATGCTACATTAGCCTACACATGTAAATCGACAATGATCATTTGCTTCTTCTGCAGGTCTCCATCAAGTACCTAGAGCAGCTATGCGAGATTGACGAGAAGCATAGCCTGAAGCTTGCTCCACGCCTGAAGTTAAAACATTTAAATCCAAGTCATTATGAAAAAATGAATGTAGGCACAGCATATGCTGTATTTAACCATGCAGTAGCATCTGCCCTACGGCTTCTGGTCGAGCAGGGCAAAATAGACAAAGAGGCCCTAACGACAGCATGGTTTGTGGACCAGGTGTTCAAGTGGTTTTCCCTCATGACATCTCGAATGCCAACTATGGCGTTGAGTGACCTCTGCTCTGAAAAGGGAAAGGAAGCTGTGACCTTCCTGAATGACTTCATGGAGGTCTTCAGGAACCTCCGCATCATTGACAAAGCAAAGACGAATGCAACATGGAAGCCTATCCGGGCCGGCATAATAACAACTACAACTGCACTGAACTTACGTGAACTGTATGTGCAAAGCAAGAATTTGAAATTTCTGCTATTGAGTCGCTTCTGCCAAGACGCACTCGAGAACCTATTTAGCACGATAAGAGTTAAGTCGCCCGTGCCTAGGGCACGGGAATTCAAGTATACTTTGAGAGTCATTGTCCTGGCACAATTTTTCAAGCCAAGCAGGCATGGCTCTTATGACATTGATGACTCTGTTCAGCTAACAGATTTTCTTTCCTCCCGACCTGACTTGGCTGAAGAACTAGGGAATATAAATATGCCAGAGGAAGCAGGAGACCTTGAGCCTGAAGAACAGCAGTCTCTAGAGTATGTCGCTGGTTATGTAGCACGCAACATTATGAAAAAGTACAAGCTCTGTGAGAGCTGCACAGCTTTATTGGCTCAGCCGGCAAAGAATGAAAACAGGTTTTTGGCACTCAAGAACTACGTTCCAGACAAGCAATCTCTTTGCACACCATCTGAAAATGTTATGCACCTCATAGAGTGTGTGGAGACATACTTCAGGGAGAATAAAGAGTCTCTTGTCATGGGAAAAGCCAACATTGATCAAGTCGGAACCCTCATTGCAGCCGTGGAGCCCACGTTTACTGTTTTTCCTGTATGTCACAATGTTGCAGACAAAGTTGTGCGTGAATTTTTGTTGTGTAGGCTGCGCTTTGCACTGCGTGCAAAAAATGAAATGCTGCAAAGGAAAGCAGCACAGAACTCTAAGTGCGGATCAAAAAGTGTTGGCATGCGTGCAGCTGTTTCAATTGTAAAGTGAGCTGTAACTTTCAGAATGGTCTAGCTCTTCAAGCATAAATTCTGTGTCCATATCAGTACGTTGTTGCACTGTGCTAAGAATCGACAGCGGGGTACCATTATTCTACGTTTTGTATGTCTCAGGCTGAAAAGGATGACGTGTTTTTGTAATATGGGCTTGTTACTGTCTTTAGTACCCTTAAAGGTCTATAGACACCACATCTTTGCTTGCATGTTTTCTTGTTTCAAACGATGCGTTAGACATTCGTATACATGGAGCAGCCTGTGGTATTCGTGTACAAATGCTAAATAATTTATAATTGAATTTCTTCTTGATGCTGTTCCAGTTTCACCAAACGACGACTGTGACGTCAAGTTGATGGTCACTTGATCCACTAGAAAAACTGATATAATTCCTGACAGGTCATTTTTTGTCATTGCAGGTCTTGAAAGAGGCTGCATTAAATGTTGTAGTGAATTGAAACTACACATCAGCGATTATATTAATTTTTAATGGATCACGTGACCAAAACATTAACTTGAAATGACAGGTGTAATTGGTCAATGAAACCAAAACAACATGACAGAAGAAATTCAATTATAAATTATTTAGCAGTTGTAGGCAAATACCACCCACTAACCCATGTATTCTAATGTCTAACGCATCGTTTGACAGAAGAAAACACGCAATAAAGTTAGGTGTTTATAGTCCTCTAACAACAATGGCCATGTGTGTTTGGTGTGAAATGTGTTTTGAATTTGGTCACATATGATGTTCCATGCTGAGTTCAGCCTCCAGGGTCAGGCAAGGAAGTAATTATTCCAGTTTGCAATATTTATTTATTTATTTCTGACTCGTGGCTCATCACTGCAAGCTGGTTCTGGTTTTTTTTTTAAACCTGACCAAGTCTTTGTTAAGGGAGTCGGAAGGCACAGATATTGAATGACTGTGCCTCTGTGTCTAGTCTTTGTTAGCCATTCCACTAATGCTTAATTTGCTGCACTATGTGGGAAAAAATGCCTGCAGGAGTTTTGTGAGCTGAGCCCAGTTAGTGCTGTTCATTGTTGCTGTTATTTTTTTTGTATAGAAGCTGTACGCATAGTATAGAATTTTTAAAATTTATTCAAGCAGTTTGATGCATTTGAAATGTTCTTGGATTGCAGTTTAGGTGGGTTGTAAGCACACATTCATATTTGTGTGGTAGATGATGCTTTATATACTGTCATCTTGGCAAAATGTTAAGCGTATTTGAGAAGCTGTTCTGGTCCATGCTTAGGATGAGAGTACTGGCTCACTCTGCTTATTATGGCTTGTATGTAAGGCTTTGTGGCTTCAAAAACTATTTTCTGTATTCTGCAGAAGGATGAAATCAGACTGCTGTGGTTTTGAGGAGGTACTGTGCAATCGGTGTTTTCTGGTGTTCATGCTCTTGCAGTTTCATTGTCATATGTACAAAGTTTTATTTTTGTTCGTATGCACCAAGGGTGTTGCTGTTTGAGAGTTGGTACTTTTAAATTGTGTTTTCAGTACTAGGTAGCTGTTATTGTTATGTTGTACAGCAAACTCCACTTGCTGTTCAAGATGACTGCAGGGGTGATATGTGTTTCTAGTCTTGCGTGTGCTGTTTGCAGTGCTTCTACTTTGTTTATTTACACTGGTGGTGTTAGCCTCCAGTGTGTTCCGTAGGTGAAGCAAACTTGTTTGCTTCTGGAGGTGAGGTCAGTGATGTATACTTTTGGAATGAGTGTTTGCTTGGAACATGCGGATGAAAAGGAACTGGCTCACCGGCATATTTTCTAAGAAACAAGGCTTGCGGGGAAGGTCCTGGCACCAGTCACCAGCGCCCGCTGTTGTGAGTTGTAAGAGGGTTCCTTTCTTGTGTAATGCTGTGCCTTCCCAGTGGTGACAGATAAGGACCTCCGTTGGCTGAATATGTCTCTGTCGGTGCCATTCAGCTGCAGAGTAATGCAGAGTAGTTTGTTTATGACAAGGCAGACAATTTCATAGCTCAAACTGTATCTGCTGATCCCATGGGCTTTTTGAAAGCTTTTCACAGATAGCAAAGCATCCTCTGCAGTGCCATCAAAATTTAATGTATGAAAGAAATGCAGTTGCTTCCACTATTACTACTCTTTATTCTTTAGTCAGTGATTACTCCACTTAACCCAAGGGCGCAACAGCAGGGGCATTCGGTTTACCTCACTGCCATTGTGATGATTGGCGCTGCAACTGAAACTAGTTTGCTAGCACAGTAATTACAGATCGTGATACGTTCCAAGCAACACATGCATTGAAGCTTAGTTAAAGCTGTCTTTATAAATCCGAGAAAAGAAATCCTAAAATTCATTAGGCTTCAGAACTTGTAGCTTCCGTACATGATGGATGTTACAGGCAGTTTGCTAGTCGGAAGGAGCAAAACTAAGCCATTCTTAATTTCTACTTCAGGTGTACCTCCACTTCCAAGTTTCTTCAGCATAAGCACGTTTGGCTTATGTGCCATAAAGAGAAAAAAGGCACTGTCACTCATTTACGTGCACTTTGTTACAGGTGACAAAGTGTCATAGTCGACCCATTTTTGAAGTTTGCATGGTGTGCCTACTTCATGATCACATTTGAAGGAGAGGCTTTACTCAGAAACACAGGATGATGAAGGAAGAACGGGATGAGCTCTATTTGATAACCCCATTAAGGCAAGCAATGTGTCTTGCCACAACACTTAAACAGGAATGGTGAAAGCTTTGTGATTACGGGAAAAAATTTGTATCACAGCAAAAACTATCAAAAGCAAAGAAGGTGAAAGCTTCATACCTGTAGCGAAATTAAAAACAAGAATAAAGACTCACCTTATGACAAAAAAAACTATATTATCTAGAAATAAGTAACCTAAGTGCTCTTTGAAGAAAATCAACACCAGATCTATCATTGACATGCGTCCCTTCCCAACCTATCAATGAGAGGTGCCTCAAGAATCCCCCTAGCTAACTTGTCTTTTAATTGTCCTAAGACTTCTGTGCTTCTGTACAGAAGATAAAAACTACAGGGTTTACAGTGTATATGCAGATATTGGGCAGTATTTTATTAAGTTAAGCACCATATTCTCTTGGTCAGTTGTTTAGTAAACGACCAGTCTGCCTATATAAACAGACCTACATCTATCTTGCAAACCACAGCTGCTGCACATTCAACAAGCTTTGTGGCATACTTCCTATTTCAAACCAGTTTCTTCACCATAATTAAGCTGAAAAGTGTATAAAGGCTTGACTACTTGTGAGGGGAGTGGGAGCCAACGAACACTACGTCTGTGTTGAACTGTTCTGCTGCCATTTCAGAACAGAGATAGGGTGGAAGCAGGGCAAAATCTGAATTTTTTTTCTGCTGTTCCTTTGTGGCACTGAGGACAGTGGGTCATCTATATTCTCTGCACAATTTCTGAAACAGGCTTTCTGCAACAGCAGTGAGCACCGACATGTTGGTCTCCTTGAGTATGTCTCTGCAATTAAAGCTTCTTTGAGTGTTTTCACTTCTCCAATCCTTCTTTCTCCGTCCTCTGTTTCTTCGGCAAGTCTCTCTCTAAAAAGTACTGCCAACTAGCCTAAAGTTCCACTTTGTTCATGACTAAAGCTGTAGGCTTGCGGTCGGCAAAATGAAAGCAATGTATATGTTATATATGGTATCAATAAATGGATGCAAGGTGGCTATCGCTTACCGTGCAAAAAGCGTTCATATTGTTTACTGCCTTGCTTTCATTGAATGTGTAATTTGTACCTGTATCTTTATTACAAATGAAACTGACCTATACAAATAACATTCAAGAAAATATTACCAAACACTGCAAGCATATAATATTCAAGTAACTCATTTTTTGATTTATTTTCCTTTGGTCACCTACACACAAGATTTCAGAATCTGACACATTGCTGTCCTTTCTTAAAATATGGCCAATACAAGGCCCATAATACTTCCTCTTTTACACTTATCCTTTGCTCATGTATACATACGCATTTTGAGCTTGAAACCGACGGCCAGGTGATATTCACAACACATGCTTCAAATTTTAAGCTTGTAAGCCGAGCACACACAATGAACTGAAGTCATCATACTTCTGTTTTATGTTGAAATGCTACGGTGCATACCCAAATGATGTTGTGCTTGATCCATAACAAGAAATACAAACCAACAGAACACCCAGTAGCTTTAGTTTCACTCTGTCACTATGTGGCCACATACAATTCAAATGCAGGGCATGTTGCATAAACCGCTCTAAAACCACAAGAATTTTATACATCACCCATGTAACTTAGAAAAACAAAGTGCTGCGTCACAAGCGGGCGTTCCTGCCTTTTTTTTTACACAGGCAGCAAATCTTTGCAGTATAAGAAAACAGTCGTAAATAAGTTGGGAAGAGTAGCCACTCATGAACGCACTAGACAGCCGCGTTCATAAATCGCAATGTAGCAAACGCTCGCTCATTATCAGTGTACTTCTGTACATGTACGTTGCTGTAATCACGCTAGATTTAGTGCGCAAAATGGCCATCGAAGTTGGTTTTTAGGCCTGCTGTGCACAGATCGTCTTACGATCACGGCCAAACACCGGTGCGCACACGACGCACATGGCAGTCGCGGTGTGTCGTGCGTATACGGCGGACGAAGTCGCCCGGCAGAGTCCAGAACGAGCGGTATCCGATTATAAACTAAATTAAATATATCCTATTTAGCTTGTGAAATTATACAGTGAACGCACGTACTTACCTGTGACACTGTCAGGTGTTAGTTTCGTCCTGCTTGGAAACATTCACCAGAAGCCGACGGCGGTCCACGATGTTCATGCCCAAAAGCACAAGCTTGCCTCACTGCGGCTCGAAGTAAAGAAATGTTTCCTTCGTAGCTCGCTCCACGGAAGGGGGAAAAAAACGCGTGCATAAGCTCCCGATAGCAGCGCTAAGCTGCTGCCCACAATCGTAGCACAGTTCCGGAAGTAAACACGATCGGCGTGCAAAACAACCACCAGCTGCATTACTTCGCACAAAATAACATTCTTTTCGTTCTTAGCAACCATTATCTTCGTGCACAAAGCACTTGAGTAAACACTCAACCCGGTGTGTCACCGAATATCGAGCTCTTCCAACACGGCGGCCTTCCTGCGACGCAGTCGGCTTGGAAGGTATATGGCGGTGGCCGCTCAGTGTTGCCAGTAAAATGCCGACCTTTGCGGTACTCTGATTTTTCCAGTGACTAACTTTGGGTCACTGTACCTATGCGGAATACCCTAGGTACACCAGCCCTCTAGTGTCCCTAGCTGTACTGTACTGTACTCAGCTGGGGACAGGATCGCTTGGCGCGCCGCCCACAAATCAGATTGGAAACAGATACACTCGGTAGTTCGATTATCTGTCTCCTCCCTGTGGGCTGCTGAGGCTGCAAGCTCGCTGCGAGCGCACTTTTACGTCCTGGCGGACCGATAGCAGCGGCACTATCGTGTGAGCCATTGCGCGCAGCATCATCCTCCATCCGCATGCGGGCAACGATGAAGGAGGGAGACGTCGACTACGTCGCATTCCTCACCGGTGAGGGTTGCCTCGCTGCTGTTGGACTCATTTTGCACGTGCTCGACCACGGCTTTGTGCATTGCAGCACGCTTGCTTTTTAAATTATTTCTCTGACGTCCTAACCAAGATTGATCAGCAACGGGAATTGCCAAACCCAGCAAACAAATTAAACAGTCTTTCTGCACTCTGCGCAGAAGGGAACAAAAGGAAGACGCGTAGGGACGACACCACGGGCGCAGGCTTCCTGCATGTTTAATCGATCGTGAGAAACGAAATCGCGCAGGTATATCATTTACTTCAACAGGGTGAGTTGTTGGGCTAGTTGGTGTTCGGATTTTACAGGCATATTTTTAGCGCAAAGGACGGGACGAGAACAGACAAGCGCCCGTGCTCGTCTTGTCTGTTCTCGTCCCGTCCTTTGCGCTAAAAATATGCCTGTAAAATATATCATTTACGCAGCTTGCTTCCTTCGGTATGAACCAGCTAGCCAGCCTGATAATACGTTCTGCTGTGCACTCTCGGCTTGATAGTTGTGCGCCGGAGGAAAAAAAAATTGCATGTTGTGTACATGTGCAGTGTGATTGTGTTAATCTGATGCATTGAGTTCGATGAGCATTTACTCAATGAGGATCGAAAGTGCCCGTGTGACAGGGGTATTACACGCATGGAGAGTGTACGGTGCAGCTTCCATTGCTAAAGTTAATTCTGTGTGACTAGCATTGCTGAGCATATCACTTATTTCCAAAATGTCGCAGTTCTGGAGTGAAAAAAGCGTCAGGATATGACCATAATTAATGCAAACCTGATGTGTGGCAGACGAACTGGTACGAATTGCAATGAGAAGATCTTAATTTATTATTTATTCACGTTGCCTCAAAGGCTCCAAGCATGGAGTATTGTGTGAGGGGGGGATTACATAAATAGGGGTAATAACAGGAGCATGAATGACACGATTATATAATGCTGATTGACTGGTAGTACTCATTAAACAGTAAGAACATCATTTTACAATAGTTATTGAGGCGTCAGTAATTAGAAAAAATGGCTGTTATTTCGGTCCTAAAAGAAGCTGGATCACGAATATTGACGATGTGTTCTGGAAGACCATTCCAGTGAACAATAGCCTGCGGCAAAGCGGATGAATTGAATGCAACGGTTTTACCTGAAAGGCGTTTGAAGCTGAGATGGTTGTTTAAACGGCGCGAGGTGCGGTGAGGTTGGGCAAGAGGGAGAGTCGAAAGATTAGTGCTATAGACTATCTTCTGAAATAAGCAGATTAGGGCAATTAATCTTCGTGATTGCAAGGTACAAAGAGAGAGCGATAATTTAATGTTTGTGACGCTTGAGTGACGGTCATAGTTTCTGGAGATGAAACGCGCAGCACGATTTTGGACTGATTCAAGGGAGTTAATTAAATAAGCCTGGTGAGGTGACCAAATGGATGATGCATACTCGAGTTGCGGACGAACAAATGTTTGAAAGGCGAGCTTACGGGTAGTAGCAGGAGTTCCATGAAGATTCCGTTTTAGGTATCCTAAGGTCCGGGATGCTTTAGCTGTTATTTTCTGTATATGAGTGGACCAGGACAAGTTACATGAAAAATGGACACCGAGGTATTTGTAAGAAGACACCTGAGAGACTAAGCTGTTATCGAGCATGTAATTGAACGAAGAGTTAGATTTTTTGCGGCTGAATGTCATTAACTTGCATTTTTCAGTGTTAAGTGACATTTGCCATGATGAACACCAAGCGGTTATATGATCGAGGTCCCTTTGAAGTGCAAGAAGGTCTGCAGGTGATCGGATTTTGCGGTAAATTATGCAGTCATCTGCGAACAAGCGAATGGTTGATGTAATGTTAGATGGCAGATCATTAATGTAAATCAGGAACAGCAACGGGCCCAGGTCGCTTCCTTGAGGAACACCAGATAGAACATCGCTAAACGGAGATGAGTGGCCGTTAACAACCGTGAACTGTTTACGAAAAGACAAGAAATTCCTTAGCCATGAGGTTGTTAGTGAGTCTAGGTTGAGGGAAGTAATTTTACCTATTAAGCGTGAGTGCGCAACGCGGTCAAATGCTTTTGAGAAATCTAAGAATATGCAGTCTGTTTGGAAGTTCTCGTCCATGTTGTGTAGTAGCTCGTTAGTAAATTCCAGTAGTTGAGTCTCACAAGAGAAGCCTTTCCTGAACCCGTGCTGGTTAGAAAAAAAGAAATTATTACTATCTAGATGCTGCGCCACTGCTGATACGATGATGTGTTCGAGGATCTTACATGGGACAGATGTCAATGATATGGGGCGATAATTTTGCGCGTTCGTTTTATCACCTGATTTGAAGATTGGGATAATTTTACCAATTTTCCAATCCCTTGGAATTTCACCAGTTGATAGCGACTGACGAAATATATGGAAGAGAATATTGCTTGAATGGATCACTGTGCTTTTGAGAATTTTTGTATTAATATCGTCATGCCAGCAGAAGTCGAAATCTTAAGATTGTTTATTAATGCTGCAATACTGGAGACACTTATTTCTATGGGACTCATGTACTAGTAATCGGCATCTACTAATGGTGGAGTAGTGGAATGGTCTTACTGTGTGAACACTGAAGAAAAATAATTATTAAATATAAGTGGGCATTCTTGAAGAGGAACCATTGAAGAGGAACTATATATATGCATGCCAAAGTTCATTACACCTTATTGAAGACCATCTTTAACACTGCATTTTATCAGCACACATTGTCTCCTTGTTTTTTCATTTTCATTCTCCCAATCTTGTGTCCTGCTTGTTTTAATTAATAGTGTGCATAGGGGTTTCAGCATGAGCACTGTATGCAAAAATGAATCAAATACTGCCTGCTGCAAGCTATGCAGGACATAGCTACTTACAGTGTACAGTGACCTTTTTGTTTAACACTAAGTTTGCTTCAATTGCTGATGCTCTGACTAGTCTTGGGAGTAGCGGACTAGGGTGTGTTAAATCTTCGCACCTTTCTTTTTTAGCATATGACCACGCTTCATAAGACTTGCCTGATGCTAAGTGCAGGATGTTTTGTAGCGAGAGCTACACTGGGCTAGCTACCAGTCGAGCATTTCGTGGTGGCTGGGAGAGGTAAGTTGTGCGCATGCGCCGTTACCATGGCAACCGGAGAGCAACAGCAGATGCGGCGTGCGCTTCGCCGTTGCCGCGGACGCGGCCGCGCGCCCGCTCCGCCGTCGGAACAAAGCGCGCTGCACGCCGCTCTAAAGCTGGAACCGCATGGCGCGTTTTCCGCGAGCGAAAAACGCGACGCGCGGCGAACGCCCGCGTTGCCGCCGACGCGCGAGCACCCGCACGAAAAATAGGGAGCGGCGCTTTCGCGTCGCGGCGGCATGCTCTCTGCCAGCGAGATAAATACGAAAACGGCGGGTAAACATGCCAAGTTCACATGATTGTCGAGGCGAATGTACATAGAACAAGCAGGGCAGCCACATCATGTGTGCACAGATTCAGATTTGGTGCATACCGTCTACGCTGAGGGCATCTGCTATATAGCTCTCCAAGCCTGGCCACGTTTCATGTTGTTTTAGTAGTTGCGGTCGCGTACGTCCCCCAGGACGCGACGCTTCTCCACTTAAGTTATTAGGGCCTAGTTGAAGGTTGCTTTGTCCATTTCAAATGAACACGATTCGCGAACGAAATCACGGTAGCACGTGTTTTCTTTGACGCACGCGCAAGTTCAGCCTAGAAAAAAAATTGCACCAAAGAGGTTCCGTCGAGATGCGCAGAGAGCAAGGCCATCTGGTGGCAAAACCACAAGCCCAAAATGCCACGTGACCAAATGCCACGTGACTTACCTGAACTCTGATTGGCGGACGCGCCGCGTGAGGCGTTTTTTTTACTCCGAGTAGGAGCACGCGGCGGCGCGATTTCGTGACGGATCATACTGGGCACGCGTCAAAATGACGCGCGCGTCCCACCATCCGCGCGTCAATCGCGCCTAAAATCGCGCCATGCGGTTCCGCCTTAACTCGAACAGCGCGTCCCATGCGCAGCATTGCGTATAAAAGGCGTAGATGTAAAGGGCGGCTTTATCACAACGGTTGACATGGATGCAGAAAAGGAGAGACCAGCCGCTGATAACGTCAGTATAGACAAGAAAAGATTAACTGTTTCGATCCTGAGGTTGCCATCTGGCACTTGGCTACTCAACAAAGAGAGAATGAGCGTCAGAAGCCGAAGAGAGCAGCGGAGACGCCCGAACAGAGAGGATCATGGATTGCCAAATGGAGATGCCAGACTGCTGAGCGTAATAGACAGCGCATAGACGCCGAGATGGAGCCTATGGAAGACAGCGCATGGCTGCTGAGATGGAACCTAATGTCTCTAATTGCTAAACATATAATGACCACCACAAGCTCAGCCAGGGAAATTTACCTCTTGCGACATATATCCTGGCATAGCCGAGCTAAGCCACTGCCAATTTTTTTTATTTCGAAAGTGTCCACCATATTTTATTCCTGTTTATGCTCTCTTCAGTGCTTCGTCCGATGTAAAAAACAAAAAAGTTCAGAAGCGACACTTCTCATGGACACGTGGCGCTCCCTATTCGTGACGAATGAACTGTTTTAAGTCGTCACTAGATGGCGCAGCAATATTTTCCATCTCTTGATTGTGGTTGTGGTTACAGTCCACTGAAACTGTTATCGACGAGATCTACCGTCATTTGAAAAAGTTTACAGTCTACCACACCATTGATATTACGGGGTGGTAGAGTGTAAACTTTTGCTACAGACGGTAAATCAGCGTGCGACGATGTTTTGTGTGGAAGGACAAGAAAATACTGTGCTTTACTAAAACTGACTTACTGATTTGTGACTGGGGCTTTTTTAGGTTTCGGTTCTTCATGTCTGCTGGGGTGATGATGTGCAATTTGGAAATGCTGATCACGGTTTTCAGCATCGGGATACATAAAAATGAACAATTGCTGTTTCAAAAATTCATGGTAAAAATGTTTTACTGTATTTATGATGAAACTGCTGTGAAATTGGGCACTTTGGAGGCTAAGCTTTCCGTTGTGCTAGAAACACTTCGGTCCTTAAAACTGGGTTGTCAGTCCTTTTTTTGATGAAATTAACTTTTACATTGTGCTAGAAACACTTCGGTCCTTAAAACTTGGTTGTCAGTCCTTTTTTTGATGAAATTAAACTTTTACAGCCACTATGAGCTCTGTAATAGTTCACAGTGAAGTGCGTGTGATGCGTTAATGTTTTAAATTTTGAAAATGTAACATAGTGGTCATGTGTGGCTAGCTGCTATTCATCCTATCCATAGTGGTATCATGAATAAAACGAATTGAATTGTGACTTGCCACCACTACGTCATATCTGGAGCTTTTAAAAAAAGATGACTTACAAGTTGTTATGAACAATGCATCTGTAGGTGGAAGTTCATTTCACCAGTGGATGACTTCACCAGATAAATTAGTTTTTTGAAGTGAAAAGCTTCACTGCACCAGCTTTTCGACCGCGGCGGCTGCGTTTTTATATAGGAAAAACGCTAAGGCGCCCGTGTGCTGTGCGATGTCAATGCACGTTAAAGATCCCCAGGTGGTCGAAATTATTCCGGAGCCCTCCACTACGGCACCTCTCTCTTCCTTTCTTCTTTCACTCCCTCCTTTACCTTTCCCTTACGGTGCGGTTCAGGTGTCCAACGATATATGAGAGATACTGCGCCATTTCCTTTCCCCAAAAAAACCAATTATTATTCACCAGCTTTTCGAGCCGTCAGCGGGGTCACAAGTTTGACCTTGAATGTAGCTGGAGGTCAAACTATGAGTATAACTGGTGGTAGTCAGGTTCGACACATGACGTCAGCTACAGCAGCGACACCAGTGGCTGTTACATCAACTATCATGACTTTGACCTCTACTTTTGACCTTGACCTTCAACCAAGCGGGAAAGCATCTGCCGGCATCACATGCGCAGGTCATGAAAGTGGGTTCTGCATGAAACGCCAGTGCACATTGATGCGTTCAGCTGAACGCTAGATGTGCTCGATGCGACGCCTGCCGTGGAGAGCGGCAGATGTGCGCTCCGTCACCGCGTTGCAGAGAGGAGAGGAGGCATCCCAGTGCTGCCTACCCCCTTGGTAATGTCACACATCTTACCCGAGCGGAGCAGGAAAGCGTCCGCTGGAATCGTATGTGCAGGGCATCAAAGTGGGCTCTTCATAAAACGCCAGTGCACTTTGATGCGTTCAGCCTAACGTTAGGTGTGTTCGATGCGACACCTGCCGTGGAGAGCGCTGGTCGCTCGACCACAAACGTAGCCAGGGAGATGCAGCTTTTCGCTTTCGAACAGGGTTAACCAGAGCTAGACCACCAGCAATATTTTTTATTTACATGATACTGCAGACCTTATTTGGCCCAAGCAGGATGGGGAAAAGAACAAGAAGCAATACATTTCAAAGAAATACAGTGGGATGGTCACAGACACCGGAGATAGGCAAAGGCAAAGTATCAGAAACATCAATAAATAACATTGACAAAGGCATTTTTAAATTTTCATTTTCAAACACTTTTTTATGTAATGAGTTTCACTCCATGATAGTTCGCGGGAATAATGAATATTTATATTGCTTTTTCTATGCAAAAGAGGAAGCCAAGGTGTAATTATGTTTGAGGCGGGTTTTCCGAGTTGCTGAATGCATGATGTAAGCCTCTGGTGAGATTCCAAATTACTTGTGAGTGAAGGAGTGAAGAAAGATCAGTCGAGATTTTATATCATACTTGGAGGGGCTTTATTTGATTCGATGCCGTTAGAGCAGTCAGAAAGTCAGCATTTCGAAAGCCGTTATGAAAAGAAACGCACTGCACATCTCTGTATTTTTTCCAGTTTTGTAATGTCTTTGTCTGTGGATGCAATACAATGTGTGCATATTCGACTTTGGGCCTAATGAGTGCTATACATGCCAATTTCTTAATGCTGCTGGGTGTTCCTTTTAGTTTGCCTATGCACATGCGGCACTCGAATTTTTATTAACACAAAACTGGCAATTGTGGTGCCAAGATTTGGGATCATGGTACGGGTGGAAAAGTCCATATACAGTGGTGACCCTTGCTTGATTTAAACTGTGCTGTTGATGATTATGGTAATGTGGAACAGGCTAGGCAAGCACTGTGTAGAACCTAGAAACTAGATCGTGCAGTTTTAGATTTTCAGGAAAGGTTGCTAACTTTACATTAAAAGTTTGCTAAAACTCCAAATGTGAGTATCTGAGTGTACGACAATAGGATCTCGTGATGTGTAATCTTGTCGATCCTAATGTGCCGCAGAATAGAAAGGTGTGGTGGAGAAGGGCAAGGCAAAACACACCAGGGCAGGAGGAGGCTGACGAGCTTCGGCAATAGTGCCAGAAATTAACTGTGCAGTGTATGTCTGATTTTTTTGTTTACTAAAAATCGATTCTCAGGCTCTTTCTTGCAATATTCATGTTTCTCCAGCAGCAAAATACGCATTTTATGCTGAGGAAGTTTGATTTAAAAGTGGAACTCCGCTTTTTTTTTTTCATGTCACTCGATACAAACTCATGACTGAGAAGGACTCCGTGATCATCGTTTAGAAGTGGATGGCAGTGGGGCTAGCCTCAGATCCATTCACGAAAAACTATCTTGACGCAGTATGTTTGCAAAAATAGCCGATGGTGGCGACACATGTATTTCGTATTTTAACCTCTTCTGGCTTACATGAGCTCAATGTTCAGCTTTGTTATTAGAATGCTACCAGTACAGGCCAGCTTCAGTTTCTCCTTAGTGTGCATTCAAGCAGCCAGGGAGCTGGCCATGTGCAGGCACCTCTGTCACCCATACAGGATGATTTAGAAGAGGCGCTTAGTTCGAGTACCTCAAATGGAAGGATTTCCTGCCTGACACTTCATTTCTTGCATGCTTGGGTTCAGCACTTTCCAGAAACTTCCTTCAGGGGAGTGCGGCACCGCCGGGGTGTATCTTAAGTACAACAGTGTTTGTCGTAAAAATGAATTCTATAGCTAAAATAATTTCAAAGTCCGTTATGTATTTAGTCATTGTCGACGACCCTCAAATTGCATGCACATTCTCCAGCTTGTCAAACTGTGAGAGGCAGATACAACTCTCATTAAGCAGACTAGCAATTTGTGCAGGCAGAAATTGATTTAAAGGTGCACTAAAGAGGAATCTGAGACTCGTCTTTTTACCGCGGTAAATCGATCTACACGTTCCAAGCATTCTTAGAAACTGCGAATTATTGTCCTGTGCGGCCGATTTCCCCAATTTAAATCGGATTAAACGTCCCAGCTCCCGCTATTTTTTGAACTCAACGCTGAAGGTAGGAGGAGTCAACCAACGCGTGCAGTGCCTTTCAGCCTATTCCGCGGTGGCTTCGCTTTCGCTTTTTTTTGTTTTTAGGTTTCTGTGAACAAACAGTTTCAGCCGCAGACAACATAGCCGCAAATTAGGCCCACGAAAATAAAAATACGCGTGGACACTCTGATTTACGTATCACTCCGCCGATGGCAGAGTGGCAAGCCGCCACGGGACTAGCTGAAAGGCACTCCTCGCGTCGGTTGACTCCTCCTACCTTCAGCGTTGAGTTCAAAAAAGGCAGGAGCCGGGACATTTAATACGATTTGAAATAGGGATATCGGCCGCACAGGACAATAATTCGAAGTTTCTAAGAATGCTCAGAATGTGTAGATTGAGTTACCACAGTAAAAGACGAGTTCAGATTCCTCTTTAGTGCGCCTTCAAGTTCTTCCCTAAAAGAACATTAGCTGTTCTTACCCAAAGACGCATCCAGAATGCCCCTACCGTAGACCTAAATGAAGCTGTACTACCAATAAAACAAGAACGTACATTTTTAGGCATAACTATTGATAAAACTCTCTCATTCTTACTGCACATAAACACACTGAAAAAAAAGCCTCCCAATCTCTGAATATACTCAAAAGGGCTCTCAAGGAAACGTTGGGGGTCTGATAGAACATGCCTTCTGCAAATTTATTACTGTTTGGCACGTTCCTCCATAGTTTATGGTGCATTGTGTACAATTCAGCAAGACCATCGCATCTAAAAAAAATTAGATCCAAAGTATAACTCGGGCCTACTCCTTTCGTGCGGCAATAACAGAACATCTCCCATAGTCAGCCTCTATGTAGAAACAATGGAACCCACACTTGAACTTAGAAGACTGCTCAAACTTGTGCACTATTCCTTAAGTAAGATCTCTACTAAATGCATCTGCTATCCAGTTGTAACAAAATGTCCTTCTAGAATAATATTGACGTACAAACCTCAAGCTACCAGGCTACTGCTCATTCAGTTTGAAGAGATTTGCCAGAATCTCGGCGTACTGAACACATTATATAGCATTGTGCTAAGACAAGATTCACTGCCCCTATGGTACAATTTTCCTGCAATACATTATTTCACCTTTACAAAGTTCCACAAAAAGCAAACTCCACAACAACATATAGTGCAAGAATTTCTTGCACTCGAGGGAAAATACAACCGTTTCTCTAACTTTTATACTGATGGTTCAGAAACGGATGCCTACGTAGGAAGCCCAGTAGTACAAAGAAATGAGAAGGAAATAATTAGACTTCCACAGCGTGCATCTATCTTCACAGCTGAATGTTACGCTGTGCGCTGTGATGACCGCCCATAATGCGCAGGTCCACACGGGACGGAGAGGCAAAGAGACACCGTATGGCTCAGTTTAAACAAACAGATATATTCAATAATTACACGTGATTAAGATTATACATCAGAGGCTGGGGCGTCCGAGCTTACGTGCCGACGACTTCATGGGGACGATGGAGCGGCTCCGGAGTTGAGCTCGAACGGTTGCTGGCAGAAGCTGCACGCCGTCGGGCTTCGGCGCTGAAGGCCCTCTTGGCGAACAATGTCGTCCTGAGCGTCCTTCTTCCGTACTGCTTGTCAATTTTTATATCCTCTTCTCCCCACACTCCCTAGGGTGAGGACGCCCACGCCGGAGGGGAAGGAGGGGGGCTAGGGCTTTCACTTGGGCGCACAAACACACCACCGCACTTATGGTCTCGCCCCCCTCATGTGTTGAGTCCGAGGGAAAGAAGGTTGTCTTCGAGGTAGCGCATAGCGTCGGCTGTGGTAAGGCGCGCTCTGGCCCGCTGACAGTTCCCGCGGGTCACCGACCTCCGTTCTCCATCCATCAACTGACACTCGCTCCTCAAGGTAAGGCGCGCCCTGGCCCGCTGACAGTTCCCGCGGGTCACCGGCCGGGAAAGTGGTCCCTTGTCCTGGGATGTGCTCGGGAGGGGCCAGGCCCGCCGAAACGAGGCCGCCCCTGGAACCGCCACGGAAATTGGGGAGGATAAAGCCCGTTTCCCCCCGCGGCGGCGGCGGCGGGTCCGGTTGGGTCCGGTTGGGCTTAAACCCCTTCGTTCTGGTCGTCACTCTCAAAGAGCATGGCTGGGTAATTGATGATGCCGCTGTCATCTGGGTCTCCGCATACGCCGCGCCGTCGAACGCGGAACCTCGTAGCACACACAAGGAACGTCACACTCGCTCACCCTCCAGAAGAATGTTCTCTGAACATTTGAGTCCATGCAGCTCCCCTTGTCTTTCTGAATCGCCTCGCACAGTGCGTCCGACAAAACACTTTTCGCTGCACTCAACACCACTGCACAACACCATATGCCTCCGCTGTCATAACTGGCGTCTCCAGGGGCAGCACTGATCTTCTTTTACAGATAAACATGAAACTCAGCACCCAAGCCTCTCCTTTCTAGTCCAAACTGGACGAAATAAATTTACCACAGTTACAAAGGAGCTCCCACTTCTAGCACGATCACGGCACAGACAAAAATATAGATAACGAAAGGAAGTAGGGCAGGTTCTGCATGCGCTCCGCATGCTCTCCTGTGAAGGTGTTACTTAATGACAGAAAGGTTTAACTACCAACTCCGATAACTTAACACATACGCATATAGCAATGCTATGAGCTGCGGCATTACACAATTCTAACCAGTTCACAACTCCGCTCTGTTTACGCCATTAGTCCGACTTAGCTTTCCGATTTCGCAGCGGATATCGGCCTTCATGAGTCATACTAAGTAAGTCTGTGACCCTTTTTCTGCTTTGGGACTCGCGAGGGCTCGTGGCAGGAGCCTCTCCTGGCGTTATCTGCGCGGCAACCTCGCGCGCTTCTTCTTCTAGCAATGCATGAAGTAAATCCGGTGGCATTCCGGCCGTCACCTCTGGCGCCTGCCGAACAAATGCAGGAGAGGGCGTTTCTTGCGAACTATCTGCGCGCTCCGCTTCACTTATGTCCCCATCAATATCCGCGCTTTCCCTTTCCTCATTTCGTGAATACTGAACCGGTGCCGACTTGAGGCGATTTGCGTGTATCCTTATCAAGCGCGGGTTCACGTCTCGGACTCTGAAGTTTACCGGAGAAAGCTTCTCGACAACCTCGCACGGTCCGCTCCACTTCGTCTGGAACTTACGAGCTAGCCCAATCTGCCTTTGGCAGTTTTAAATGTACACGCTGTCCCCCACATCAAACGGCGCGTCTCTAGCACTGCGATCGTGCACCTCCTTCCTGCGCTTCGCCGCTTTCTTTAAGGCCTCCTTTGCGATGTCCCTCGCCACTTGCAAGCGCGATTCTAGCTGAACCTTATAGTCGTCCAGTGAAGCGTATGGGACACGACGGGGGCCCTCTGGCACTTCACTAGGCTGGTCCGGGTCTCGGCCGTAGAGAAGAAAGAATGGCGATTCGCCCGTGCTCTCGTGTGCTGCGGAATTGTAGGCAAACATTGCATACGGGAGCCACAAGTCCCAGTCCCGCAGGTCGCGCGAAACAAAATGCGACAGGAACCCGGCCACGGTTTGGTTCAGTCGCTCCACCGCGCCGTTGCAAGCCGGATATTACGGTGTTGTCTGCTTCTTAGCGATCTTAAGCAGCTCGCAAACTCTCCTCATTAGCTGCGACACGAAGTTCGTTCCCCGATCTGTCAAGAGTTGCCTCGGGGGTCCATGTCGGAGCACGATCTGTTCGACAAATGCTCTTGCAACCGTGTCTGCCTTCTGATCTGGGAGTGCTACCGCTTCCGCGTATTTTGAAAGGTGATAGACAAATACTAAAATGTACTTGTTTCCGGAAGTGGTCGTGGGCAATGGGCCCATTATGTCCATACCTGTCCGCTCGAAGGGAGCCGAAACCTCAGAGAACGGCTGAATTGGAGCTGGTCTTCGTCCCTTGGGTGTTTTTCTTTCGAGACAGGAATGACACTTCGCACAGTAGTCTCTAACATCCTGTCGCATGCCACTCCAAAAGTACAAACGCTCCACACGCCTGCGTGTCTCCGCTACGCCAAAATGACCGGCGCATGGCGCATCGTGAAACGCGCGAAGAACCCTTTCTGTCCACGACCGAGGTATGACGACTCTCTCCCAAGCGGTTTTCTCTGGTCTCCCTTTCCTGGTTGGCCTCGTGCGCCGACACAGGGTGCCGTCTTTGCCAATGAAATAACCTAGCTGTTCGGGGTGAGACGGTGCGCCCTCTAAGCTTTCGATTATTCGCTTCAGGTCAGGATCTTTGCACTGCTCTGTGCGTAATTCGGCGGAGTCGACTACGGGGACAAACTCATCTATAGCTGCCACGGCAGCTGTGCGGCTGAGTGCATCAGCATTCAGATGTGTCTTTCCTGACTTGTGCTCAACTTCAAAGCAGTATTCCTGCAGGTGTAGATTCCATCTAGCGAGTCGCGAGCTAGGGTCCCTGACACTCATCACCCATTTCAGAGGATGGCAGTCTGTGACTAGCTTGAATTTGCGGCCGTAAAGGTAGCATCTGAAGTGCTTTACTGCCCAGACAACGGCGAGGCACTCCCTTTCCGTAGCTCCGTACTTTTGCTCTGTGGGGCTCAGCTGTCGGCTAGCAAAAGCAACGGGATGTTCTTTGCCCTCGATAACCTGAGATAGCACGGCACCAACTGCGAACTTTGACGCATCTGTGGCCATAACGAAGGGCAAATTAAAATCCGGGTGGCGCAACAGCGGTGCACTCATTCGCTTCCTTTTCAGGGCCCCAAAAGCATCCTCCGCGTTTTCGTCCCAGCGAAAGGCGACATTTTTGGCTGTTAAGGCGGTGAGCGGCTTAACGAGCTTGGCGAACTCCTCTATGTGCCTTCGGTAGTAACCGATCAGGCCGAGAAACTGCCGGACCTGGCGGACGCTAGTCGGGGATGGAAAATCCGAGACACACCTTAGTTTCTCAGGGTCCGGTCGCACGCCGTCAGCTGAAACAACGTGCCCGAGGTATTTCACCTCTTTTTTGAGTAATTGGCACTTAGAGGGCTTCAGCTTGAGACCCGCTCCTCTTAGTCGCACCAAAACCTGCTCAATATCGCGCAAATGGTTCTCAAAACTATCACTATATATGATTATGTCATCCATATACACGAAGCACAGCCTCCCCAGAAGACCTGCCAGGATAACATCAGCGGTTCTCTGCCAGACAGCAGGGCTGTTGGCCAGACCCATCGGCATTCTTTTCCATTCATAGTGCCCTGAGGGCGTGTTGAATGCCCTTTTCTCGGCATCTGCCGGATCCATTGCTATCTGCCAGAATCCCGCCGCCATGTCCACTACCGTGAAGTACCTGGCAGAGCCCAGCTGAGAAAGCGTCTCCTGTATATTGGGGATGGGGTATGGATCGATGCGAGTTACAGCATTTAGTTTGCGGTAGTCCACTACCAATCGATACGAGCCATCTGGCTTTTCCACCAATAGTGCTGGTGCTCCCCAGGGTGACTTTGAGTGTTCGACAATGCCGCGATCAATCAGGTCCTGCACCTGCCGCTCCATCTCCTCACGTTGGGAGTAAGGAATCCTGTACGCACGCTGGTAAACGGGCGATGAAGTGCCGGTTTCTATCCTGTGCTTTATAACGCCACAGCAGCCCAAATCCAGGTTGGACGCGGCGAATACCTCCGAGTAGTCGTTCAGCAAACCAGCCAGACCCTCCCTCTCTCTGGATTTTACGTGAGAAAGATCGAACGACGCCTTTGGAGCAGCCGAAGGACTAGCATGCTCTACAGTTGCGAGTACCGTATCGGTGGGCTCACGTTTCTCTATCGCAGAGGTGAAGAAAGCCAATGTTTTGTTCTTGGGAAGGCTCAGTGGCTGCTGGCTACAGTTAACCACCCGTAGGGGCACTCTGTGGGCGTCATTAACTGTCACGAGGCACGCGGCTGCCTTCAGGCCATTGCTGAGAGAGTCGACCGGCTCAAGCACTCCCACGGCGCCGCTCTCTACATCTGAAGGCACAAACGCGTACAAAATGTGCTCCGACCAAGGAAGGACGACCGCCTCCTCGACCAGCCTGACGGCAACCCGCGAATATACCTTCTCCAATGATCCCACTGTTTGACGGGTGTCAATATCGGTAATGCGAATCTCAGCCCCTCTCCTGTTCAAAAAGGGAACTTTTGAGCCGCCCGCATTAACCTCTTCCTCAGAGAATGAGACTACTACCTTCCCTTTTCTCAAAAAATCCTGCCCTAATATACCTGACACTCCGTTTGGCAGAGACACTGTGTCCGGGCATACGTAGCAGAGGTGCTCCAATGCAATTCCGCCGAGAGAGAAGTGTAACCGGTAGAGTCCACTTATGCCAAGAGGATCCCCCGTTATACCTACAAATTTGGTTGCCATACCACCAGACGCTTCCAACACCTCGCGGTCCCCCTTCCTTCGAAGCGTGTTAAAACTGCTCTCCTTAAGCAATGTCACCTTTGACCCCGTATCTATAAACAATTCCATGCAACAACCATTTAAATTGCAACGCACTACAGGGCATGCCTCGTCGGCCACACAAACTACCACCACCTCATCATCCACTGCTCCCTCCCCACGCTCCTCAGGCTGGGGAGGACTAACTAGTTTTTTGTCTCGGTATCTGGAGCCCCGCTGTAGGCTTGCTTAGGGCGTGTCTCGCCTGCTTCTCTTTGTGGCTCCCCACGGCGCACGTTTTGGCAGAACCTGGCGATGTGTCCGCGACCCTGGCAAGCGAAGCATACGGTTTCTTCAAAATCTCGCATACCGCGCCTGTAGCTTTGTGGCGGTCTCCGGTTTCCAGCGAATGGGCGCTGTTGAGCGCGCGCTTCAACCTGGCGTTCTACCTGCTGAGATAGCAGCTGTTCTAAGCGATCTAACCGCTCTGTCAAGAGAGCAACCTCAGGGTTGAGCACCGCTCTCTCTATGACGCGTACTCTCGCTGCGGCTGTCGTTAACGCCTCATTTCGTTCCGCATCCAATGCGGCCTCCACGGCTTGGTCGAAATTGCTCGGCTTGCGCGAGAGCACGAACCGGCGCACGGGGTCTTGCAGACCAGCCACGAACAAAGCGGTCATTTCCTCTTTAAGTATATACTCCGCGTATTTCTTCTTTAGCTGGTCTCCTTCCTCCTCCCTGCTTAACGTATCGCGCGCTAAGCGCTGAAGCCGCGACGCAAACGTTCGCACGTCCTCCCCTACCATCTGTCCGGCGTCACGGAACCTCTGTACCCGCACGTGACGTGGTTCAGTGTCGAAATGCTCAAACGCGAGCTTCTTAAATTCCGCAAATGATTTTGTGGATTTTACTTTTTCGTCTCGCCATGCAAAATCATGAGCAGCTCCTGCCATCTTACACCTCGCCATTCCCAGCATTTGAGCATCGGACCATCCCCCCATTTTCCCAATCTCTTCTAGCATGGAAAAGAAATCGCAGATTGGAACCCCTGTCTTATCTCCCGTAAACGTCGGAATGACGCTTCTTAATGCCAGCATGCTTGCTCCGAGCGACGGCTGTGGAGTGGGAGCTCCCTCAGATACGGACATTTTTTTTTTCTCAAGCCCTCCAGTGCCTCAAGCCTCTCAAATGGGGGTAAAAGTCCCACAATCAGTCCCGTGATTCCCTTTTGATTACAATTTTGAAGTCATGAATGTCACAGCATTCAGAGGACATTTGCTTTTGAGACCCCACTTCTGACACCAGTGTGATGACCGCCCATAATGCGCAGGTCCACACGGGACGGAGAGGCAAAGAGACACCGTATGGCTCAGTTTAAACAAACAGATATATTCAATAATTACACATGATTAAGATTATACATCAGAGGCTGGGGCGTCCGAGCTTACGTGCTGACGACTTCATGGGGACGATGGAGCGGCTCCGGAGTTGAGCTCGAACGGTTGCTGGCAGAAGCTGCACGCCGTCGGGCTTCGGCGCTGAAGGCCCCCTTGGCGAACGATGTCGTCCCGAGCGTCCGTTCTTCGGTACTCCTTGTCGATTTTTGTATCCTCTTCTCCCCACACTCCCTAGGGTGAGGACGCCCACGCCGGAGGGGAAGGAGGGGGGCTAGGGCTTTCACTTGGGCGCACAAACACACCACCGCACTTATGGTCTCGCCCCCCTCACGTGTTGAGTCCGAGGGAAAGAAGGTTGTCTTGGAGGCAGCGCATAGCGTCGGCTGTGGTAAGGCGCGCTCTGGCCCGCTGACAGTTCCCGCGGGTCACCGGCCTCCGTTCTCCATCCATCAACTGACACTCGCTCCTCAAGGTAAGGCGCGCTCTGGCCCGCTGACAGTTCCCGCGGGTCACCGGCCGGGAAAGTGGTCCCTTGTCCTGGGATGTGCTCGGGAGGGGCCAGGCCCGCCGAAACGAGGCCGCCCCTGGAACCGCCACGGCAATTGGGGAGGATAAAGCCCGTTTCCCCGCGGCGGCGGCGGCGGGTCCGATTGGGTCCGGTTGGGCTTAAACCCCTTCGTTCTGGTCGTCACTCTCAAAGAGCATGGTTGGGTAATTGATGATGCCGCTGTCATCTGGGTCTCCGTCTACGCCGCGCCGTCGAACGCGGAACTTCGTAGCACACACAAGGAACGTCACAGCGCATAGCCTTAAGGGGAGACGCAGCCCTTGAAAACCGAAAAATCGTGAAAAAGTCGATTTTTGGAAAAGTGAATATTCTGACAGTTTGTGTCATAAACTACCTTTCTGCAAATATCAACGCCAAATTCGTCGTGAAAGTACTTCAAATTAAATATTGAACAAGTCGCGGCAGCCGCTGAGCTGTGAGAAAGCGCCGAAAATACCCGAACTTCGAGCGCATGCCGTTCCTCACCCAGCGAACCGAGCGCCGCCATCTTGGTCTTGTTTTGTTCGTGAATTCTTGCACTTTTTTTTTGCCTCCTCCGACGACCGCGGCAGCAGAATGGTGGAAGCGTGGCTCGCTTGTGATTGGGGCCCTCAAAGCGCCTTTCGAGCTTCCCGCGTTTGAATTGCGAGGCTGCGATTGGGCGAAGAGCGCGCTCGTCGAAAACGCGGGGGATCGCGCGGCTGCTATTGGCTGCTGCACGTGCTGACGAGGCGGTAACCTTTCGGTGGCGGCCGGGCATCGTCTGCACTGGCCGCCATTGCTCTTTCCTGTTTTCTCGTTGTTGGCGGTCTTTGTGGTTTGTGCGCTCTCTTCACGTTTCGCCAGATTTGTGTTCGCTGTTGTCACCGTCTTTACGATATCTCGCCGTGCCGTCCGAACAGTTTCCTGCAGACTGTTGCGCGGTCAGTCACGATGCGTCCAACAAAGCGAAAGATGCTACACGCGTTCGGTGCGCGGAAGCGTGCTATGAAATTGGTTCGTGCGGCGAAGCGTGCCACCAACAGCCACTGTGTCGATGCTTCCAGCCGCGTAGCTTCTGCTACATCGCTACCAGACAGTGATTGCGTCACCGCTTTCAGCGACGTACCAGCAGCTTCTTCGGTGGAAGAAAGCGTTGCCTCGGGCACGCCTTGTGTACCGAACTCTTCAATCTCGGCGATTGCGGCCTCCAGCTCCGGTCTTGAATCTACCCCGAAGCGTGACAACGCGTCGCGCGCCGTTCACTTGGAAACGCATTTCCTGACGCGCGAGGAGATCGAGGCGGCGGATGCACAACGTGCTGTTGTTCAAGAAAGACTTGGCGCCATGCTAGCGACACAACGGAAGTTTGAAGCGATGACCCCCGATCCCAGATCTGCCACCGCTACAAGTGAAGGTGCGAAATTTTGCCTTGTGCAAATGGATACCCTAAGCGACCTGCTCTCTAGCACCTTGTGCAAGCATTGCCTTGCGCCCGTGTTGACCGTTCAAGAAGGCACCCAGCTTGGAATGGCAACAAAGCTTGAACTGATGTGCCCACATTGTGGGATGGTTGCAAGCTCGTGGAACTCCCAACGCCAAAATGAAGCAATGGCCTTTGAAGTGAACATACGAGCTGTTATGGCAATGAAGCAGATTGGCAAGGGCCAGACAGCTCTCAACGACTTCTGGGCAACGATGAATGTATCTCAAAGAGGGCTTCATCATAGCACATTCCAGAAGCACCTGAAGAAGACATTCAGGGAGAGAGATCCAGTGCATGGACAAGTTCTACGCCGAATCAGCTGCTGCAGTGAAGGAGGTCTACAAGGAGATGGACCCAAGCTTTTGCAGAGACATCACTGTAGCATATGATGGAACTTCGCATAAGCGTGGCCACACATCCCACATTGGAGTTGGGGCGGTGATTGAGTACCATACAGGCCTAATCATGGATGCTGTGGTTCTGTCTAACCAGTGCCTTGGTTGTCAAGTAGGACCAAAACCTGGAGATGCAGATTACTCAAGCTGGCATGAGCGTCATGTTTTCCACAAAAACACTGATGCTAAATCCGGATGGAAGTAGAAGCAGCTTTGATTCTTTTCAACTGTTCAGTCTCAAAGCACAACCTGCGTTACACAATTCTTGTTTCTGATGAAAACAGCGCCACCTTCTCGGCCCTTGTGGAAGAGAACGTCTACGGACTAGTCCCCATTGTTAAAGAAGAGTGCCTCAACCACGTCCAAAAGAGGATGGGCACGGCACTGCGGAACCTTGTGCAGAAAAGTGAAAAGTCACTGGGAGGGAAGGGCAGGCTGACAAAGGCTCTCATTGATAAACTGACAGACTATTATGGCTGGGCCCCGAGAAACAACAACTACAACGATGTGGCTGCAATGCAGCGTGCAGTGATGGCATCGTACTACCATGTCACATCAACTGAAGAGGAGCCTCGCCATGACTTCTGCCCAGAGGGTGCCAACTCGTGGTGCCGTCATAAGGTTGCCGAGGCAAGCGATTCACCACAGCCAAAGCACAAGTACAGCCTTCCAGGCTACGTCGCTGAGGCTATGCTGCCTGTTTACCAGCGCCTCTCGCAGGCTTCTCTTCTGCGACGCTGCCTGGGTGCAAAGACGCAAAATGCGTCCGAGTCTTTCCACTCTGTCCTATGGTCCCTGATGCCAAAGGAGAAGCACGCGACTTTGATTGCTGTGCAGACAGCTTTGCATGAAGCAGTGGTGAGATATAATGCTGGTTGTCAAAGGGCCATCAAAGAAATCTCTGTGTTAGTGGGGCTCACACCTGGCCACCTAGCCATCCAGCGAGCTGCAGAAAAAGATGCCCTGCGCATGGACAAGGCCGAGAAAAGGAATCGGGTGAAGTATGAGAGGTGGCAAAGGAAAAAAAGTGCGCAAGGACACCACCAGCTATTCTGCAGGGTCATTTTGGAGCTAGGAATAGGTTTTAAACTTTCTCGAGGGCCATGTTTAGAAATGACTTTTTTCCTGGTGTGGCTGCTCATTCTGACTGCATTTCGGGAACGACTGATCGGATTTCCATGTTTTTTTTATTTCGTACCTGAATAAATTTCTGAGGGAAAGACAAGCCCACTTTTTCAAGTTATTGTATCTGAAATTTGTCATAAGCAATTAAAATTGTCCTAATGAAATTCTAACTGGCAACACTAAATTCAGTACTGTGCTACACTTTTCCAGCAAGGAAATTTAGAAAAAGGGCTCTGTCTTGCCCTGGGGCACCTATCCAGGAATGACCACGATGAATTTCACTGTGCCAATACTATTTTCAAATTCTCCAGTCCTGGAATAAGCGACCTATGTGAACCACATTGATATACTCCTGTAACTTGAGAACCGGTGCCCACAGCTCCATTAAACTTGGTAGTTCTTCAAATGATTATGCTGTGAGCCTACCCTGAAAATTTAATTCAGATATATCAAGAAACAAAAAAGTTGGTGTTCAAGGGTAGCCTCCCCCCTTAAGAAAAATAGTAATTGAGAACCTCATAAACAGTATATTTATACAGACTCCCTCAGTGTACCTACAGCTCTTCACTCCAGAAATGCAGTCACGCCAATGATTGGTGACATCATACACAACATTGTAACAGCCATAGCTCCAGGACAAAACATAAAACTGCTGGATCCCGAGTTATGTCGGAATAAAAGGCAACGAAAGTGCGGATTTGTGCGCTGCTCAAGGTCATGGCAAGCAAATAAAAAAAAGTAAATATCCTTTTAAAGCATGTGTGAACTTAGTACGCTGTAAATAAAAAAAAATGGCAGTCTGCTTGGAACAACTAAGCAACTAACAAACTATACTTTGGTAAAGCCAGTTTTAGGCGAAAGAAAGTCTTGCACACATCAAGAAAGCTTCAAGTAAGTGACTCTCTGCCGTCTTTGTATAGGACACACACACTTTCATATACCTTCATAATGACAAAACAAGACAAGCCCCTGTGTGAATTATGCAGAGATGAGCTAACTATAAACCATGTTTTATTTCTTGCAGGAAACTGGAAACACGAATGATAAACAATTTTGCTGTGTTTTACAATGAACACGTTCCATTCCATGCAGCATTGCTCTTAGGTCATAGGTCTTGTTGGTTTGTCCTGTATTTTTAGGTTTTTAAAAGAATAAGATGTCTTATACAAAGTATAGATGGAAACATTAAAGTCAGATAAATAAACAAATAAACCTTTAACCTTGTGTTTGGGGCTTGATAGCCTCAGTTGCTTATGTGGCATAAAATTCAGCCAAACACAGCATAACACTGAAATGGGGTCCAAATATAAATAGTTGTAGTTCCAAGCTTAGTCTTTATGAGTTGCTATGCAATGTTGTGTGGTTGTACATTCCTTCGAGGCTCTTCTATCACTTCCATTGACAACTGCAGGGTGGGTCAATGCTTAGTGTGTCACCACAAAAGCCTTAGCGGTGTCTGGCTTCAAGGAACCTCTCGGAGTTTCTACCGCCAGCCAGATTGGCTGCACTCTCATTGGGACAAAAGAATGGCACCCAGAAAGCATGAATCCATGGGTATGCTAGATATTCTCATTGCTGGCTGGCATTTATGTGGCAGTCCCTCTGTGGTGCCTGTTTTGCTATGGTGACTACAAAGAATAAGCTTCTTGGGGTTTGAGTATAGCAGCAAATGTTCTGGGTGGGTTGAAAATTACTGCAGTGGTGGCCTAGGGGTTTGAGCATCTACTTCGCATGTGGGGGGGGGGTGCAGGGTTGTATCCCCAGTGCCAGCGGCTACCCACCAGAGATGCATTGGGTACAAGTTTACCCCTGCTTTGAAAAACCACGTGGCGCATTCAAAAGAGACAAACACAGGAAAAGGCCAAGGAGACGGAAAGAGCTCCTTGGCCTCATCCTGTGTTTGTCTCTTTTGAATGCGCCACGTGATTCTTCAAAGCAGTGCACCAACTAGCCCAACAAGAAGTTCTTCTAAGCTTACCCCTGGCCCAGTGCTTGGCTTCTTAGGGTGAAATGTTTGGGAAATGGGTCTCTGATCCCATCTTGAGTAGACGAAGATACCTTGTGCCATGGCACTCTTTGGCCAAAGCTGCTGCCCTTGTGCCATTAAATTCTATCATCATCAATGATTGAAACTTATGTGGGTGAAAGAAAACAGTGGGTCAGTTTGTGTGTTTTCATGGCTCTGCAAAGCGAAGAGACGACCAATGAAGGGACATTAGGGCCAGTATTGGTTATATTGCCTTTTAGTTTACTAAACACTTTTCTTTTTTTGTGCAAGAATATTGAGGGAAATGGTAATATAGGAGGAGGTGCGTTACCTTAAGGGGCTCTGAAACACCTTCTGAGCAAAGTACGTAAACTCACTCAATCCTTACAATATGTTGTCGTGAACACGTGAGTCTAACAGTACTCTTGCAGAGAACCCAAAATCACGCACGAAAGTTGACGAGTCCTTCCCGGTGACTTTTTCATGTGCGCTCTCCTCCGTTTCTCACTCCTGCATATTGTCACGTAGTGGTGACGGCAGTCGAAGCAGCGATGAAGACGGACGAAAGGATCTTCTAAAAGAACTGTTTATTTGGCTGACTTGCACCCAAAATGGACTGAATCACTCGGCGGCGGCGAAGCGACAAGCGTGCTCGGCGGTCGTCGAACAGAATGCCCGCCGCTGTCGGCCGTGCTCAATTTAAAGCTGATAGCGAACATTCGAGATAAAGGGCGCAAAGTTACTAGAACATTCCGGAACAACGTAGAATCAGCTTTGCCTGGCTGCGATCAATCGAGATAAATCTAGTCCCGTCTTGCGTCGCAAACAAAGCGATAAGGTGGTGTCGCGGCAGATTTGAAAAACGAATAAACACTGCAAATATTCGCGGCATTACTCCCCTCTCAAAGAAGCATCGACCCGATGCATTAAAACAAATAATGCGACTAGTAAGGGAAAAAAAACGGATCTTGCGAAAATAGAGCATGGAAATGCAGCGGCCTTTAGCGCGCATAATACGGCTTCAGACGGACTACATGGACAACTTCTGGTCGTACGCGGCGTCGCTGGGATGCAGTCATTGCGTCAGGGATGACTTCATAATCCAGTTCACCCAGCCGACGAAGAACCTTGTACGGGCCGAAATAGCGGCGCAAAAGCTTTTCACTCAATCCACGGCGGCGAATGGGCGTCCACACCCAGACTTGGTCTCCTGGCTTGTATTCCGCGTTGCGTCTTCGTAGGTTGTAGCGTCTGGCGTCGGACCGCTGCTGATCTTTGATCCGTAATCGGGCAAGCCTTCGAGCTTCTTCTGCGCGTTGAAGGTAGGCGGCAACGTCGACGTTCTCTTCTTCTGTAACGTTGGGCAGCATGGCGTCTAGCGTGGTCGTGGCATCCCTGCCATGGACGAGCCTAAAAGGCGTCATCTGGGTGGTCTCCTGCACTGCGGTGTTGTAGGCGAAGACGACGTAAGGCAGGATGACATCCCAGGTTTTATGTTCGGCATCGACATACATAGCGAGCATATCGGCGATGGTTTTGTTCAGGCGCTCGGTCAGTCCGTTGGTCTGCGGATGGTATGCAGTTGTCCTCCGGTGGCTGGTTTGGCTGTAGCGCAGGATGGCTTGCGTGAGTTCCGCCGTAAATGCCGTTCCTCTGTCCGTGATGAGCACATCGGGGGCGCCGTGTCGAAGAAGAATGCACTCCACGAAAAATTTGGCCACTTCTGCTGCTGTTCCGTTCGGTAGGGCTTTCGCCTCGGCGTAGCGGGTCAGGTAGTCGGTCGCTATGATGATCCACTTATTTCCAGATGTTGACGTTGGAAAAGGGCCAAGCAAGTCCATGCCAATCTGCTGAAAGGGTCTTGAGGGAGGTTCAATGGGGTTCAGAAATCCTGCTGGTCGTGTGGGAGGAGTCTTTCGTCGCTGACAATCTCGGCATGTTTTCACATAGTGTGCGACATCGGCAGACAGTCGGGGCCAGTAATACTTGTCTTGAATGCGGCGGAGGGGTCGGACGTGTTGATCCGTTATAATGCGATGCTTGGCAATTGGCGTCTGTCGCACCTTCGGCGATGTCGAAAAGCACTGACTGTAGTTTTGAAGCAGATTGCGGATCTGGTCTTGTCTGTTCCGGTGCAGGGCTGGGTTGATGTCGAAAGGGGGCGAGTTCTCTTGGTCAGGCGGATCTTCTGCGGAGGGGTCGGAGAGGGCGAAGGAATCTCGTACGTCAGATATTTCGTCGTAGAAAGCAATCGTCGTTCCTCTGTTAATATGCCGGTATTCTTCGCTGAAGTTAGTCAGCAGTACTTCGGCCTGGCCATTGCGGAAATGTGCGATGCCTCTTGCGATGCTGATTCCTCGGTCTAGTAGCAACTGCATGTTCCCCTCGATGATGGCTTCAGTGTTTATGGCTTTCGTGGCGCCTACGGTCACGATAACGCTTGAACGGAGTGGGACGCTCACTTCTTCCTCCAGGACACTTAGGGCAACGTGATTTTCCCGAGTTTTCATCGAAGCGATGGCTTCGTCCGTCGAAAGCGTGATCAGCTTGGATCGCAGGTCGATGATCGCCTGATGCTCATTAAGGAAATCCATACCCAAGATCACTTCGCGGGAGCATTGCGGTAGCACAACAAAGGTCGCAGGATAGGTATGTCCTTTGACAGTCACTCGCGCTGTGCATCGTCCTGATGGCGTAATGAGGTGGCCCCCAGCGGTGCGAATTTGTGGGCCGTCCCAAGCCGTTGTGACTTTTCGGAGCTGCGCAGCGAATGTTCCATTCATCACCGAGTAATCGGCTCCTGTGTCGACTAGAGCGGTAACTTTCCGGCCGTCGATAGTCACTTCTAGGTCGGAGGTCCTGGCTCTTGCATTGCATGTCGCTCTCGGCGTCGGGTCACGGCTTCGTCGCGTATGCGAGTCACGGGTTGGGCGTGTGGTCGAAGCTCCTCTGGGTGGCGGCGTCGATTTCAAGGTAGCTTGCGTCGTGGTCGAGGTTCTCATTGTGTGCGGCGTCGGTGCAGCAAGTGTCGGTTCTTCATGCGGCGTCGCGGGTGCAGCGTCTTCATGGGGCGTGGTCGGTGGAGGATCTTCGGCGTTTAGCTCGTGAGCAACCTCACCTCCAGAGGTTGCTGCCTTTAGTTTCCCCTACGGGGGCTGGGCGACCTTCCTCGTACCGCGGCTGCGTAGCTGCGGCGTGGTGACGCAAAGCGCGATGTTGACGGCGATGGTGAGCGCGAAAAGCTGTTCGGCGTGTACTCTTCTCGACGCAGGTACTCGTCGATTTCGTGCGGACGTTGTCGGAAGCGTGGTCGCGGGGCGTTAACGGCAAATCCTCGAAGACCGATACGTCGGTACGGGCAGTGACGAAGAATATGGCCGGCCTCACCGCAATGGAAGCACAACGGCCGGTTGTCGGAAGTCCTCCAGGCGTCGCATTTCCTGGGGCTTGAGGTTCGGTCATAGGCTGGGCGGGTGGGGGCTGGGAGGCGGCGTTGTGGAACGATTGGCTCATCTCGGGGAGGACGTGGGGGTTGTCGCTGGGGCTGAGCAGTACTTACTGCAGCGGCGTAGGTCATGGCCTGGGGTTCTGTGGCCGTCGGGGTGCCAAGTGCCTGTTGCACTTCTTCCCGTACCACGTCCATCAGAGTCGATGCTTGTGGCTGTGGGGAGGATGGCAGTAATCGGCGTAGCTCCTCTCGGACGATTTCGCGGATAACGTCCCGCAAGCTGTCGCTGGTGGTGGCCGGCGTGTCCGAACGGATTGCATAGGCAGAGGAAGGGCGGTTGTACTGCCGAGCTCGGACGTCGAGGGTCTTCTCAATCGTGCAGGCTTCCTGCATGAATTCCTCGACCGTTTTTGGCGGCTGACGGACGAGGCTGCCAAAGAGTTGTTCTTTTACGCCGCGCATTAAGAACTGAACTTTCTTTTCCTCGGTCATCCCGGGATCGGCGCGGCGAAATAGGCGCTTCATCTCCTCGACGTAGCTGCGGACGGGCTCATTCGGAAGCTGGATCCTGGACTCGAGGAGTCGTTCGGCTCTTTCTTTCCTCACGACACTGGTAAATACCTTCAATAGTTCTCTCTTGAATAGCTCCCATGTCGTAAGGGACGACTCGTAGTTTTCGTACCACGTGCGTGCGGAGCCATCCAATGAGAAAAAAACGTGTCCAATCTTTGCCGCATCATCCCACTTGTTGAATGACGCCACGCGCTCAAATTGATCCAACCATTCTTCAGGGTCTTCGCCTAGGGATCCATTGAAAGTTGGCGGCACCCGCGGCTGCTGCAGTATGATCGGTGTCGACATCTTCGGCGAGATTGCGGTGCTCGTAGCCGCGTCTTTTCGCTGTCTTGTGCGGTCCGGCAGTTTCCCGAACTCAGGCTCCTCTCCCTGGAGACGTCGGCTGGCTCGCTGAGCTGCTGGCTCGTCCTCGGGTGCGATGCGCTCAGGGCTGGCTTCTCGACTTGAAGGGGGCGTCCGGAACATGGAAGGCTACCCCGCACCTCCACCAGATGTCACGTAGTGGTGACGGCAGTCGAAGCAGCGATGAAGACGGACGAAAGGATCTTCTAAAAGAACTGTTTATTGGGCTGACTTGCACCCAAAATGGACTGAATCACTCGGCGGCGGCGAAGCGACAAGCGTGCTCGGCGGTCGTCGAACAGAATGCCCGCCGCTGTCGGCCGTGCTCAATTTAAAGCTGATAGCGAACATTCGAGATAAAGGGCGCAAAGTTACTAGAACATTCCGGAACAACGTAGAATCAGCTTTGCCTGGCTGCGATCAATCGAGATAAATCTAGTCGCGTCTTGCGTCGCAAACAAAGCGATAAGGTGGTGTCGCGGCAGATTTGAAAAACGAATAAACACTGCAAATATTCGCGGCAATATATCTGTTAAGGGATGGGTATTGGTTAGATTCTTTCAGACGTCACACGGCTGCCGTGGCCAGTCAGCAGCGTTGCTCTACCAGGTTGGGATGCTCCGGCCCCCGGAGAATCCGCCTTTTTCACGACGCGACTGCGCATGCGCCCATCCCCTGGCGGCGGTGTCGCGAAACATATTGGAAGAGTCGCGCGCTCCACTCGAGACCGGTCGTGGAAGTGTAAACAAACCGGCTTCCTACGCGGGGTGCGTTGCTGCAGCCGTCGGGCGTTCAGCGCGACGCATTTGGCGATACCTACGAAATGTGTTGCATACGGCTGCAATGCCCAATATGTAAACGAAAGCAAACTCGGATTTTTTCGCTTTCCGAGCGCTTCCCGGGACAGCCTTCGACGCGAAGCGTGGATAAAAGCAGTTCGCCGGCTCGACGATCATGGCCGCCCTTCGGCACCGTCGGGCATGTCGACTGTGCGGGAATAACTTTGTGACATGTACGGACGAGGTACTGTGGTTAAATGCGTGTGCAGCCTATCACGAAGTGTTTTATTCGTGGGCAGGAAGGCCTCGAATGTCACCGCGGCACCCAGACTTCGTTCCGACGCTTTTTTCTTTCTCAAGCAAGAAGGCCAAATGGGCAAGTGCTGTGAGCCGCTTTCAACGCGCGATGGAGCGGGCAACGAAAAAGAAGCTACGAGAGCACTCACACATGGTACTAAAATTTTGTCATAATCTCCTATGGAAATTTCCTTGTTTATGCCACTAAACCCTGGCCGATCCCCCCGTGTGGGTATGTGCCATGTATTAAGAGGCAGAAGAAGAAGGTGCGTTATGCGTGTGTTCGAATTATATCCACGATGAAGAGCTCTGCGTGGTATCGCCGGAATGGCTCAATGTGCGCCTCTCGCGCTCGTCTTTATAGACGCGCATGCTTGCTTAACCTATGCAGCGGTGTGTTGTTGGAAAATACAGTGAAATGCTAGCAGAGCTGCTTTGTTGCGAGTACGCTTGTGCTTTTATAGCTCGTGTAGCTAATGTGCAGCGCTTGAGCACAACGATTGCTTGTGAAAACTGTTGTCCCCAGTCGTTTCCTGTACTACGGCGTGCACGATGCAGTATCCACCTTTCATGAATGGCAGGCATACACAGCGGAAAACGCCAACCTCACTGATCGGGGATATTTCATTGAACATTATGTTCCGAATATAGCCTTCATCTCTGAAGCGGCGGCCCTTGCGCAGCTGGTGTTCGCATCGCATGCCGGTTGATCGGAGATACTGAAGAATTTGCTCTTCGGTGGGCACTGCAGCCTGCCTCGGACTTCGCACCCAGCCATCAGTCAACCCTAGAAATCCTCCAGGTACCAGGTGCTGCCCAGGACACGCCATCGTTGACAGATTCCAACAAAACGTGCTCCGCAGCGGCACTCAGTCCGGCCGTGTTGGGCGCGGTACCCTACCAGTGAGCTTCCAGCGTTGTACGCGAGGTGGCAGCACAGGAAAATGAAAAAGGCGGATTCCCGCACGCATGGGCAGCCGGTGGTGCGGTCGAAGGGTGGGGCCAGCTGAGAAGTGCCAATCTTTATTCGTGAAGCATGCAAAAATGACGAGAGGAGAAGAGGGAAAGGCATGGAGACGCTGGAATTCAAATTTGACTACAGATAACTGAGCTACAAAACACACACAAAAAAAATCGTTGCTGGAGGGTATTCGAAAAACAGCGTACTTCAATACCCCAGCCACACCTCACCTTTATTGAGAGCCTCTTTTTGCAGTCTTGGGGGACCTCATGTTCAAAAATGCATAGTGGCGTAGTACAAATGAGAACTCTAGCTAATACATATAAAAACAGAGTGATACCGACATATAAGAGCCTAACAGGGGGCCAATTAGAATATAACACTATCCAATGCCAGTACAGGTTGAAAATAGAAAAGAAAAGTTTTGTATTTGTATAGTCAATGCTGCGAAGGATGCGGAAGTAATGCACCCACAAAACCTTATTACTTTGCCACATGTCATTTGTTCCTCTCAGAGCCTCGTATGTTTGGACGAAAACAAAGAGTGGTATAAAATGAAGCGCTAGCATTGAAAATCATAGTTGAAGCTGTGAAGCACTCGGTGTTCGGGCCCTCTGGCTACAATCTTCACTGAGTGCGAACTGCTTTTTGGGTGCAGATGGAGTCAGAGCAATTCGCCCTACCAGTCGCATGTCATACCACTACGTTTCATTCTTGCTTCTCAAAGTTGCGATGAGTCGCAGGATGAAAATGTGGGAAGAGGTAAAATAATGCCCAGGAGGTGCTAGTCACTGCGCTTGAGATTTGTCACAACAAAATATGAGTGTGTTTGCTTTGGTTGTTGTGGAGTTCGCTGACCTTTCTGCGAACTCGTTGGTCTTGTGTTCTCAAGGAAGGCCGCTCCAGTGGGGTCGGAAGTCCCCAACAAAGGGGCCCGTCCCGTCCCTGCCTCCCCTTCGTGCGGCGGACGGCCTCGTTTACGCCGCGCCGTCACGGGGATGACCCTCCGGGAAAAACGCTAACCATGTACAGCTGTCGACATGTGGTTGTAAGGGGTTGACGAGGTTTCGGGGGTGCACGAGATACGGCTGAGTATTAAGGCGCGCTCACATTAGCGGGAAAACGCGCAACGCCGGGCGTTTCCCGCGTGCCGCTTCCCGCCCAAGCCGGTTTTTCTCCCGCGGACAGCCTGCTCTCCCGTCCCGCGGAGCGATGGGTTCGGTACCTATTTTTCCCGTGCCGGTGACCAGAACAGCCAATGGGCGCCGACCGTGAACCGTGACGTCGATCCCAGTTCAGTGACCCCGTCGGCGGAGGCGGAGGCTGCGCGCGTCCGGCCGGCCGGCCCCGGCCGGCCGGGCACTCGGCGGCTGCTTTGCCAGGGCGACGGGAGGGGAGCTAGCAGGGTGCGCTTTCCAGTCTTCTCTAGTGTCACGTGACTATCCCCGTCTCTTTCTGCTCGTTCGGGTCCTCCCTCAGCGCCTCCTCTCTCCACATTCCAAGACAACCGCAGCAAGAAAACGCGCGCAGTGTGAAGGCGGAACCGCATGGCGCGATTTCAGGCGCGATTGACGCGCGGATGGTGGGACGCGTGCGTCATTTTGACGCGTGCCCAGTATGATCCGTCACGAAATCGCGCCGCCGCGTGCTCCTACTCGGAGGAGAAAAAAACGCCTCGCGCGGCGCGTCAGGGGCGCGTCCGCCAATCAGATTTCAAGAAAGTCACGTGGTATTTGGTCACGTGGCATTTTTGGTTTTGCCACTAGATGGCCCTACTCTCTGCGCATCTCGACGGAACCTCTTCGGCGCATTTTTTTTTTCGCTCTGCAGAACCGGCGCACACGTGAAAAACACGTGCTACTGTTTCGTGCGCGCATCGTGTTCATTGAAAATGGAGAAAGCAGTCTTCAACGAGGCCCTTATCACGGAAGTGGAGAGGCGTCGAGTCCTGTGGGATATACGCTACCGCTTCTTCTGCTCTGTAGTAAGCGCCCGACACTCCATTTTCTATGTCGAGTTGTAAACAAGCAGCGGCCTCTTGGCATGCAGAAAGTACATAGTCGCAGTTTCGCACACACTCTTCCTGCTTGAAATTAAGCTTGATAAATATACTTCAGAAAAAAAATGTCGCTGTGTAATTACACTAAGATTATTTCTATTGCAGTGTTGTGTAAGTTTAAGGGCATATTACATATGCGGTAGCAGGGACAATTCATGTCGTTGGGAGTGACGTTGTCTGGCAACCCGGAAAACGCGCCGCGAAGGCGCCGCTCCCCTTTTTTCGTGCGGGTGCTCGCGCGTTGACGGCAACGCGGGCGTCCACCGCGCGTCGCGTTTTTCGCTCGCGGAAAACGCGCCATGCGGTTCCGCCTTGAGCGTCATTCTGAGGAGCTGCGAGGCAGCGTCGACGTTGACGCTGTGCCGGCGCGGGAAGCTTCCCGCTAGTGTGAGCGCGCCTTTAGCCGAGTGACCGGAAACCCACTATTCCCGTAACGACTGTGTTCGTCTCGCGCGGTGTATTCTGTAAACACTTTAGAGATCGTTTTGTCGCGTGTGCGAAAGAGATAGGAAAGTGGTAACGGCTGGGCCGTGGGTGCCGTGAGAGAGGGGGTCGCGTTTGTGCTGTTTGTGTATTTGATTGCAACCTCTCCTTTCCCAAATGTTTTAATCAGAACTTTTTCCCCGGAGCTCTCTCTCTGGCTTCCGAAGAGAGAGGACGTATTTTTCGGAGCTGGTGCGGTGGGGCCGATAGGCCTATCTTTTGTTTGGGGGCTCCACCATGGAGCCCACGTGCGAAAGTGTTAGGGCAGCTGCACCGAGCACGATGCGCAGGATGCCGCGTTCGTGGAGCGTCGGAGACAGTGCCCGTGACCGCGCCACCCTGAGCACGCTGCTGGTGGCTTTGGAGCGAGCGATCGTGGGTTTACAGCAGGCGGGCTTCTCGCCTGATCGGGCGGCCGCGTTCGTGCAGGCCCCGCATCTCCCTGGTGGAATGCAGGCACCACGTGCTACTGCTGCACCGACACCTGCGGCCATGGCAGCGACGGCGGACCGTCCCGCGAACACCAGCGGGGCTCCGGACAGCGGTTCCGAGAGCGCGGTGGAGGTGCCGGCCCCGGAGTCCGAGGCCATGGACGAGAGCACCCTCCGCAAGCGCCATCGCTCGCCCTCCCCAGCGAGCGGCACGGAGGGCAGCCATGACCGCCGCAGCAGCCGCGAAGCACGTGGACGGGATAAGCGGCTTGCTGCCTGCCGCCTCCCCTCTCCACCCGCATTCCAGACGGCCTGCAGCAGAACCGGCCACCCCCCCCTCGCCATTCGCGCTCCAAGCGGCACCCAGCGGCGGCGACTCCACCGACGTCACCGGCGACGTCACGGGCACCGCGGCGCCCCCTCTGCCGCCCCCCCCTCCTTGGAGAAGAAGCGGCGACCCAGCGTAGCCGGGACCGGCCGTGTGCACCGGGCCACACTCTCTCCCTCCGCCCTCTCACCGGCGTCACCCCCTCTCCAGCCCCGGCGGCCGGGGCGGCTCAGCACGAAACTGCTCCCGAGCGGCTTATCCCGTGGAAGCAGGTGACCCCTCGGGTGCGGCGGCGACGCGGGGCTGCCCTCGCTAGGGCTGCCACCGCGGTGCAGGTCGCCGACAACGTACACGGGACCGTCCTGTACCGGCCAGCCCAGCGGGACGCGGCCTTCTCCCGGGAGCAGGGATGGGAGCTGGCAGAGGAGCTGGGACCACGGCCTGGTGTCCTGGCCGTCCGCGCCAACACTCGGCGCGGTGTTGTGGCCGTGGACGTCGCGAATGCGGGCACCCTGCGCGAGCTGCTCGCTCTCTCTGTCATCCGAGGAGTGGCAGTCACCGCAAGGGAGCCAGCCCCCCGTAACCACTGCTCCGGCCACGTTTTCGGGGTGGACGGACGCCGGACGGTGGCCGAGCTGCTCGCCGCGACCGAATCAACGGTGCCGATCGTGTCGGCGTCGCTATCTGACAGCACCCTGACTGTCAGATTTGCGGCGCCGGTGCCACCGGCACACATTTCTATTTGCAGGAGGCGCCTGGCTGTGCGAGCCTGCAGACCTCGCCCACTGCAGTGCGGTAAATGCGGCGGGCTGGGCCATACCACCGGAGCCTGCCGTGCTCCAGACCGCTGCATTCGCTGCGGGGGCCCCCGCGATCAGGGCGCCTGTCCGAGTCGCAAGCCGCGCTGCCTGAATTGCGGCGGGCACCACGCGGCCACGGACCCCGCGTGCCCCCACTGGCAGCGCGAGAGACATGTGGCCACCCTGCTCGCCACTTCGCACGTGCCACTGTCTCGGCGCGCGGTCCGGGCCGTGGTGACAGCGGAAATGGCGCCCCAGGCCACCCAGCAGCACCGCATTACACCGCCTGGCGCTCTCTCATATGCGCAGGTGGTGACCAGTGGACGCAGTCAGCACAGCCAGCAGCCCCTGCAGCGGGGCCGGCAGAGACCGGACCCGCGCACATCCCGCCAGGCACCGCCTCCTCCCGCAGCGAAATTCCCAGGCCAGCCTCCGGATGCACGCGACACCGAAATCGCGAAGCTGAAGCTCGCCCTGCGGGCGCTCAGCTCGCTGCTCCCGGAGGGCTCAGACGGACGCCGGGCATGCTTAGAAGCTGCAGGCTCTCCTCTACAGGATGCCAACAATCATGGCTAGTCGCCGGGCTTCGCCTCGGATCCCCACAGTCCTGCAGTGGAACGTGCGCTCCCTTGCGGCGCGGTACTCTGAACTCCGCGTGCGCATCGCGGAAAGCGCACAGGAGGTTATCGCGCTGCAGGAGACGTACGTGCGGGTCCACGAGGAGGAGCCCCAAAGGCGACTACCCGGATACATTGGCTACCACTCGCCAACCAAATGTGAGGAGAAGTCCTGTGCTGCAGTGCCCTGTGATGACCACTCCCATCGGCCTGGGAAATCGAGGTGTGCGGTGTATGTGCGGCGGGATGTGAAACATACTTTCGTCGGTTCGGCGGCGGCGACAACCGATGCTCAGGAGTGTGTGGTGGTGACAGTGCGCGTCGGTGGTGTTGACACGTCGGTGGCCTGTGTTTACGTGCGCCCAGCTGTCGCGTGGAACGCGCTGTGTTTTCGTGCAGTGTCTTCGTGTTGTGCCCCACGCCAGATCATCTGCGGTGATTTTAACGCCCATCACAGTGCGTGGGGCAGTGCCCACCATTCAGCTCGAGGAGACGACCTGCACGACGCAGCAACGCAGCTGGGACTCATCGCCTTGAACACCGGCGAGCCCACCTTCCGACGACGCGGAACACCCGGCTCCTGCATCGACGTTGCCTTCGCATCCAGAGGCATTGAGGCGACATGGCACCGATCACCATCTCTCTGGGGCTTGGATCACTACTCCATCCTGATCGAACCCACTGCGGCGGAGGCCCGCGCTAAACGCACCTACTCCATCGTGAACTGGAGCGCGTTCAGGCAGGCTGTAGACGAGGCGGCTGCCTCAGGCGCGCCCTTTTTCACCAGCTTGGTCCGAAGTGCCCTCGCAGCAACCCGAAAAGCAGAGGTGCGGGCGGGCCAGCCCGCACCAGACAACAGACTGCTTGAGCTGCGCGAGCAAAGGGACCGCGCAGAGCGAAGGGCACGACGGACCGACAGGGCCGCCGACTGGACAATATACAACCGCCTGGACGCGAAAGCGCGGCGCCACTCCAACAAACTTTACAGTCGCCAGTGGGCTTCATTATGTCAAAGGATGGAGGAAGACGCAAGCTCGCGGAGGCTATTCGACACCTTGCGGCGCATCACGGTACCTCAGGCAAACCCGCAGCCGCTTGCTGCACTGGCAATATACAGCGGGCAGAGCTCGCTGAGCGGTTCGCCGACCGGTTCGCGCCGCACAGCCCCGCAGGCGCAGCTAGCATAGCTGCGCTCGAGAGCCCCGGATGCGGCGCCCCTCCCTCTCCCGTCACCTCGGAAGGCCCCTGCGACGCGCTGTTCACCGCGGCGGAGTTGAATAACGCGCTGCAGCGCTGCCGCCGTCGGTCGGCGCCCGGCCCGGACGGGGTGACCTACCAAATGCTACGAAACCTGGATGCGAAGCAACGAAAGATCCTCCTGCAGCAGATCAACCTGGTGTGGGAACGCGGGGAACTACCGGAGGACTGGCGCACAGCGGTCGTCTGTCCCATTCGCAAGCCAGGGCGCCCACCCACGGAGCTGAACGGATACCGTCCAGTGGCACTAACATCGGCAGTGGGTAAGCTCATGGAGCATATGGCGTTGCAGCGTTTGAACGAGCGAGCCGCGGATGCTGATTTGTTTGACGAGCGGCAGACGGGTTTCCGCGGGATGCGGTGCACGGCAGATTCGATTTCGGACGTTGTCACAGCGCTGGAGCACGCCAGGGCGGCAAAACAGGTCGCGCTGCTGCTGCTGCTGGACGTCTCGAGCGCTTTTGACAACGTCCACCACGCACCAATTCTCGCGGCGCTCGAAGGAGCCGGTGTGAGCGGGCGCTTGTTGCATTATGTTCGCGGCTTCCTGACGGGGCGCACTATGCGCGTGAGAGTAGGGGGCAAGTTCTCCGAGCCTCGCCCGGTGGAACTGGGCGTGCCGCAGGGCTCTGTCTTGTCACCGTTTCTGTTCAATGTGGCCATGTCGGTGGTGCCGGCCTGCCTCCCCGCGAGCGGCCGACACCACGTGTACATGTCCATATACGCGGACGACATAGCGCTGTGGTGCCGGGGGCCACCGGGCGAGGCGCTCCGCGTGCGGGAGTGTCTTCAGGGAGCGCTGACAGCAATCGACGCCCGCTTGGACGGCATATGTCTGTCGCTGTGCGCGAGCAAAACGGTAGCCATGGCTTGCGTTTCGCGCTCGCGCGCGCGCCCTGCGCCACTGTCGCTGGGCGGGACTCCGATTCCTTGGCGCAAATCGGTGCGGTACCTTGGCTTGGACATCGACTGGCGCCTCTCCTTCCGCCCCGCGGCGACCAAGGCCTGTTTGCAGATGAAGAGGATCACCGCCGCCGTACACAAGCTCACCGCTCGAGGCCATGGCATCAGCCAGCAAGCCGCGCTGCGACTATACAACGCCGCAGCATTGGGGGCGGCACTCTACGCGTTGCCGCTCGTCTCGGTGCGCAAACCGTGCTGGAGGAAGCTTGAACTCCAGCACCGCAAGTCCCTGCGCGTGTGTCTCGGCCTGCCGAAGGACTCGCAGTGCGCCGCAACACTGGCCGAGGCAGGAGCATGGCCGCTTCAGCTCCAAGCGGCGCGCAGGGCACTGCACCACATTGATCGTTTGCATCGCGCACCGGACGGCGGCCCGCTATTGCAACGAATACGCACGCACCCACGCTCGCAAATGGGTGCGGCGCTATTGGACTACGAGTGCCTCACAGAAGCCGCCCCCCCCTACGGCCCCTGCCAGCCATGGCCTGCTGCCTCGGAGATACAGCGCGAGATCGTCGGCATCGCGGGAAAGCGGAGCACGCCCCTCTGCGCTGTGCAGCAGCTGACCAGAGCCGTCATTCACGAGGATCTTCAGGGCCATGTCCTCGTGTACACAGACGGCTCAGTGGTCCGCGACAGCCGCTCCATCGCAGCGGCGGCTACCATCCCAGCCCTGCGACTGCACAGCCAGACCCACGCCAACTTCCTGGGATCCTCTACCACGGCGGAGCTGATGGGGATAAACCTGGGCCTGGACCTGCTGCTCTCCATCGCACCTCCGCCACCCAGGAGTGCTCTGCTCTGCGACTCCCGCACCGCCCTCACCCGCCTACAGTGCATCGGCCGCGGTACCCCCCTAGTGCGCGGCATTCGCGCAAACATCGAGCGCCTTGCACAGCAAGGATGTGTTGTGCGCGTGCAGTGGGTGCCCGGTCACTGCGGCATCGCGGGAAACGAGGAGGCCGACGAACTTGCGACCGCCGCACATCAACTACCTCCGAGCGATCCCCCGCTAGCGCTGGAGGACGTGCGAGCGGTCATACATGATCATCTCCGACAGCAGCACCCCGACCCACGCATCGCGGGAGGTGAGCGCATTCCAAGCATGGATGGATGGATGGATACGGCTGAACCCTTTACATCGGGCGGTGGCTCAAGCCACCTAGCCATGTCTTGTGAAATTTTACTCCTGTCTTGCTTTTAGCCACCAATCAGATAACCTTCGCTTGGTTACTTCTAACCTCTTAAAATCCACTTTCCCTTCACTATCCCTAAACCCCAATGCCTTGGGTAAGTCAGCCCCGCTGCCTTCCACTGTAGGGTGAAGCCCTTTACAGAAAAGTATCAAGTGTTCAGCCGTTTCCTCCTCTTCTCCGCACGCAATGCACAAAGTGTCTATCTCCTGGTACCTGACTCTATACTTCTTAGTCCGCAAAACTCCAGTCCTGGCCTCAAACAACAAAGAACTTCCCCTACAATTATCATAGATATTTTCTTTGACAATTTCCTGTTTAAAGGTCCGGTATGTTTCTAGTGCCGATTTCGTCAGCATCCCTGTTTTCCACAAAGCTCTCTCTGTTCCTTTAACCTTTTTCTTAACCGATAATTGCTGATTTGCCCCCTTACTGCTGTCCAGATATTTGCTTGTCAATTTTCTAGTTCGCTTTCTCCATTTCGTGTCAACATTCTTTATATACAGGTATCTGAAAACTTTCCTAGCCCACCGCTTTTCCTCCATCCTTCTCAATCGTTCCTCAAATGCTATCTTACTGCTAGCCTCTCTGCACTCGAAAGACGCCCATCCCATATCACCCTGTACCCCCTGATTTGGTGTATTGCCATGTGCTCCCAAAGCTAACCTCCCTACTCCCCGTTGCCTAATTTCCAGCCTTGCTTGAACATCTGGCCTCATACACAGGACCGCATTGCCGAAGGTCAGGCTAGGGACCATCACCCCTTTCCAGATCCCTCTTACCACCTCATACCTATTGTAATTCCACAGTGCCCTATTTTTCATGACAGCTGCATTCCTACTAGCTTTATTCATTACATATTTTTCATGCTCTGTCAGATACTCAACACTGTTATTTATCCACACCCCAAGATACTTGTACTCATTCACTACCTTTAGCACGAACTCCTGTATTCTATGCTCGCCGCCCTCTTCATTAAATGTCATGACTGCAGATTTTTCCTTACTATACTTGAAGCCTATTCTATCTCCCTCTGTACTGCATATGTCTAACAACTTCTGCAGGTCTTCCTTGTTGTCAGCCATTATCACTATATCGTCCGCATATATTAGTCCCGGTAATGTCTGTTTAATCAATTCCCCTTGCTTGAAAAAAGATAGGTTGAAACCTAGTCCGCTCCCCTCTAGCTTGGCCTCCAAACCTTGCAGGTACAACATGAACAACAAAGGGGACAGAGGACATCCTTGTCTAAGCCCCCGCTGTATCTCTACAGGCCCTGATACATTTTTTTCCCATTTTATGAGCACTCTGTTACCTCTATATATATCTTTTAAAAGATTAATTACTCCATTTTCCACATCCAATGTGCCCAATATGTCCCACAAATGCTCCTGAGTAACGTTGTCATAGGCTCCCCTAATATCCAGAAATGCTAGCAATAAGGGCCTATGTTCCTTTTCCGCAATTTCTATACACTGTGTCAATGAAAATAGATTGTCCTCCAACCTCCTTTGTTTCCGGAACCCATTCTGCAGTTCCCCTAGCACCCCCTCGTTCTCCACCCAAGCCTGCAGTCTATCCTTTATAATTTGCATCACCACCCTGTAAACCACAGACGTCACTGTTATGGGGCGATAGTTACTTACGTCTGCTTTGTCCCCCTTTCCCTTATATATCATGTTCATTCTACTTAATCGCCATTCATCGGGGACTTTCTCATCCACTATCATTTTGTTCACTACCTGTATTAATGTTTGCTTGGATTTTGGTCCTAACTTCTTTATCAACATAATCGGGATACCATCTGGTCCTGTTGATGTGCCACTAGGAACCTTCTTCTCTGCCCTTTCCCACTCTCCTTGCTCAAGTGAAGCTATTGCTGTAACCGGTCTATCCTCCTTCGATAAATTATGTACCACGTGCTTTGCTGAAAATTTTTCCGTCATCCTTGTTCCTATGTGTTTTATTGCTTCACCCCCTTCTAGTCGAATACCCTCATCTGTAACAATAAACCTTTGTTCTAGCCTAGTTTTATTACTCATTGCATTTAGATGTTTCCAGAATTTTTGGGCTGCTTTTCTATCCTTTTTATTTACTTTTGACATCCATTGGGCACCCTTTCTTCTAATTTTCTCATTAATCAAATAGGATGCGTCCCTTCTACACTTTATGAAGGTATCCCATTTTCTGTCTACTTCGGGTTTTGGTTCCCCCCTCTTCTTGGAATATCTGTGTTCACTGGATGCTTCCTTGCGCTTTTCTATTGCCCTCTTGACCTCCTCATCCCACCAACTCTTGGGTTTGCATCTTTTCCCTTTTAGCTTTACTCCCACCTTAGCTAGCTCTAGCTCCAGTAATCGAGTTAATTTGGTATAAGTCCATTCTGTTTCACTATCCTCAAAAATTACTTTCTCGATTTGTTTGGCTGCTACTTCCAATTGCATTTCTGAGTAAAAATTTCCCCCTGATTGTTTATCTTGATTCAGTCCTACATTGCTTTTTCTTCTGAAGCTCAACTTGATACGCTTGTGGTCACTACCTAGACTTCTGGAACCATCTTCATCTATGCTCATTACCCCTAATCTGTTATACATCCTCTGTGACATTAGTGCATAATCTATCGTCGAGTGCAGACTCCCCGCCTCCCATGTTATGAGCCCTTCACACTTCTCGGTGCTGTTGCATACAACTAAATCATGCCTGTCACACGTCCTGCAGCATGCTTCCTGTCGAATCCGTGTACCCATCCAGGTCTTCTATGTGTGCATTCATGTCGCCTAATATAATTATCTCGCCCTGTCCTCCTAGCTCATCAATGTCGCTTGCAATACATTCTAACATTTTCCTGTTTTCCTCTTTGGCATTAACCCCTGTCCACAGGTATACAAAGCCAAGGAGTGTTTGCTTGCCTGCCACTGTTCCTTTTAGCCATAAATGTTCCCTGCATCCCAGTCTAACCCTTTGAAAATTCATACTTTTATGAATGAATGCCCCAATTCCACCTCCCTTTCTGCTGCCCTCTGTTCTATTGCAATATTCCCATGCGTAGTCTGGGTTACAGGGTGGTTTCTCCATGTCTCTAAGATGTGTTTCCGCTAAACCATATACCATTAATTCCTCCTGTCTTAACTGTTCTTCTATTTCCTCCCATTTCAGTCTATTCCTGCCACCTTGCATGTTAATGAAACCTATATCTGAATTAACTTGGCCCTGGCGCTTGCGTCTCTTTCTTCCCCTATGGTTCCATTGTCCGTTTGATCTTAATTCTTCCTTCTCTACACTGGTTCCTTCAGAGCTCTGGGTCCCCCCAAAAAAGCTGTTGCCTGGCGACCTATCCTACTACCCACCTTCTTACCAGTGGCACCACCGTAGTGGATGCCATCCTGTGCAAAAGGGTGGGGCCTAACCTCGTACACTTCCCTGTTGACCTCCATCACCTCGTATCTTAGTCGTCGACTCAATAGCCTAATTACCCGATTAGTCTCCACGACCCTCCTTTCCGTTTCGCGAGCCTGCCTCTGGACCTCTGGGATTGTGCATATGGTCACATGCACACTCTCAGAGGCCTCTCTAAGCCTACGCATCCCCACCTCCAACTGCGTCTCAAGATTCTGGCTCCTCCCCTGCAGTACATCATTGAGACCAGCATGAATGACCACAAGGTGTTCGCCATCCATGCTACCCACCACCACCTCCCGGGCTCTGGCCATTGCATCCACCATGCACTTTCCCGACTGAGCCTCCACCTGCACCCGCCTGTCTGCCTTCTCTGCCGTCAGAACGCCTCCCTCAACCCTCGCTACATTCGAGTCCCCGACCACCAGAACTCTCCTGTGCCCCAAACGTTCGCTTCCTAATTCCATCTGTTGGCCTCCGGATCGCTCTAGCTGACTCTCCTGCCGCTGTACGCTATTGTCGCGAGTTTCCATGCCCGCTTTAACCTTTTTCATTTCGTTCGCATTTTTCTCACTCAATGCTCGCTGCACTACAGCACTGTACGATCGACGAGCCTCGTCCTCCACCTGACACTTCTGCCGCGCCCTCTCGCGGGCGCAACGCGCAATGATCCTCCGCGCGCGCATCGGCTGCGTGTGTGCGTGTGGCCTGGGGACCGACGGGTGCGCCACGGACTAGCGACGAGCGAAGTGTGTGTTAGATGCGGTGCAGTGGAGACACTGGAACATCTGCTACTTCGCTGCACCGCGTTCGCTGACGCTCGTCGTGATATGCTCGCGGCCTACAGGGCGCTGGGCATCCTACCAGACTCGCTCAAGACGCTGTTGTGGCCGCAGGGCAGTGCGCGCACCCGTGAGCGAACAATGGTGAGCTTGTGTGCTTTTCTCGAACAGACGGGCCTGACGTCCCGTCTGTTCTGCGCCAGGTAGTGTTAGGCAGTGACTGAACGCTCCGCTTGTGCTACCTCGGACGCTTAAAACAGCTGGCCGCCCCACACCAGCTGTTGTTTACAAGTGCTGTGCGCGTGTGTCGCGGTGGTTTCTGTTTGTAGGCGCACGCGCGCAGCCATCTGCAATCCAGGCCGCGCCTAGCGGTGACGAAACGGGCACCTCCCCCTTGGAGACGACGCGGCGACCCAACGCAGCCGGCCGCCTCCTCATCGGCGACACCCCCCTCTCCCGCCCGGCGGCCGCGGCGGCTGAACGCGCGCGGCCTGAACATTTGACTTGTAAATAGTGTATATATGCCCTCACCCCTATCTCTTTCCTGCTATCCCCTCACCTCTTTTGTTTCACTTCTTCAAACTGCCTGCTATCCTATATTTCCGCTACCCCAGCTCAGGTGCCGCCGATTAGTGATGGCAGATGCCGGGGTGAGCAAACATCTTTTACCTTCCTTTTTTGTAATTTTAAATAAATAATCACTATATATATATATTTCCCCAATCTCTGATCAGTGGGCGGACCTTATTTTCCTTTCCCTAACCACTGATTGGCGAGATGGGTCGTTGGTTATCTTATTGGTTGCTGTCCCCGATAAGGGCGGAGACAGAGCGTTTAAAACCAAGCGCTCTGGGTTGAGCGGGGGCTGAATTCGTCTGATCCACGATTTAGTCATGTAAATAGTTTTCTTCTTGCTTTGTTTCTTCTCGTTTTTTTACCTATGTTGTAAATAAATAGTTAACCTTCTCCTTTCCTTGAGTAATGTGAATGTTTGCGAGTAGAACCACCGGGTCATCAAGAAACCCCGATTTCATCATCAAGTAGTTTCCTCTCATCGCCACCGGAAGGGGAAACTCAACTGTTGTAAAAATAAAAGCAAACTACTTTTTGGGCGCGGACATAGCCTGCATGAACAGGCGCGCTAGCTTTGGCAGCATTGAGTGCTTTGTATGAAACGCAGTATAGTGTGATGTCGCAGGTGGCCATGCAGCCCACCCATCTCCATGCATGAGAAGTCATCGAGAGAGTGCACTTTGGAGGAGCACCACTTGCAGAGACACGGTGCATCGTTCGATATAGCTAGGAGTTAGACTTTTCGCATTTTATTTTTAGAAAATTGGGCGGACTTTTTTCGGTGTTTATCTCAGATCACAATTTTTTTCAACAGCTATTATTTATTATCGAAGAATTACTGTGTTTTTTTCGCTCATACATATGTGCCACACCTGTGTGGTTAAAATTGCGTGTAGTTTGTCTTGGATTGTTTGTTACTGACTGCAGTTGAGGAACTAGTATTATTGCACGAATGGTCATGTTTAGAGTGGTGTTTGCAGTATAGAATGCTATTGATGTACAGGAAATTAAGTGTGGACTTTTTAGCGGTGAGGCTGTGAGACCAAAACATAAATAAAAGCTTATTTCTAAAAACTAGGTTGCACAGAATCCAAATAAAAAATAGAGAGAGAGAAAAGAAAACAAGAAAAAGCAACAGGCGGGCAACTTAACTATGCACCTGGCCTTGCTTAAGCAATTGGAACCAGGCCTTTCTGTCTGGATCTGAGGGAGGGTAACTGCAGCTGTATTTTTGCTTGTGATGCGCTACTCTCTCTTTTACTCATGGAAAGAACTATGCATCCTCTTGTGTCTATCTGGCTCCTTTGCTCTATTTTAAGAGTCATGACCAACCACCTAGCTCGCACCTCTACACTTGTGAACTGTGAAAACAGCAAATGCTTCACAAGAGCAAAGCTTCAGATTGGAAAGAAAGAAAAAGTGACCCGAGCAGAAATCCCGAAGGAGCCAGTGGGTCTTGATCACCTATTCGACATGATGGCTACTGTAATGGAAATGCTAGTGAACTGCCACGGAAGCCAGAAGTTGACACCTTTTTGCGATGCTTGTGCATGGCTTCGCATTGAGAATGGCTTGTTACAGTTAAAAACGTTTTCAGTGTCTTTACATGCCATGAAAAAATGTCCTTAACCAAGTAAAGGCTCTAGTAAGGTCTGTAAGCAGATGCCGGTACGTCCCCGCAGCGGCACCTTGAGTAGAGTGGCTATTCGGGCAATTTGGTTTGCCATGACAGAACATATAGCGCTAAGAAACCAGGACGAACAAAGAAAGAGACATTACGAGCGCTAACTTTAAACTGAAGTTTATTCATTGCATGTGAAGATCTTATACAGCCTGAATATCGCAGAAATACTACCAGGCTATCAAGCCGTGAGTCACCGCATAACACACACTTACTTTTTATTTACATCATCAAGAAAATCAATTTCTTTCTTTGAGAGCGAGATAGATGCTGCACTAACACATTTATCTTTCAGTTTTTGTATCTGTCTGGCTTCTACAATCTCACGTGTTGGTTGCTGTTTATTTTTACTTACGATTTGGCATTCTTTGAAAACTGGATGGCACCCTGCCGGCTTGCAATCCAAACAGCGTTCGGCAAGGTTTCCTTTGCCGTTTTCCACGTTCCTATAATGTTCTTGGTGTCTTTCATTAACACACCTACCGGTCTGACCAATGTAATATTTTCCACACAACAAGGGCAGAGAATATACGACGCTTTCTGCACATTCTACACATTTTTTTGGCGCTTTATTGTGCACGTTTCTTTTTTAACAGCAAATGGATCGGTCATCGTACAAAGTTTTGCCAGTTTATCGGGTGCTGGAAACACTAATTTGACTTCTGCACGCTGCTTGATTTTTTTGAGATCATGCGAAATCTTGTGGATATACGGAAGCACCACTACTCGTTTATATTTCTCGGGCAGGCTTTGGCCTGGTGACTGTTTTTTTCCGATCAAACTTTTGGCTACTGCTACCAGGAGTGCACTCGGACAGCCTGCTTCTTGCAACCGTTCAGCCTGCTGGCAGAAACTATTGCTCATCATGTGCTGGCATGACTTGTCCAGTGCTTTCTTAAAGGGGGTTTTGATTATGCTTCACTTGACTAGTTTTGAATGAGCTGAAGTGTACGGAAGCAATGGTTTGCTATTCCTAGGTGCATAGCTCCAGCATGTGCGATCTTCTGCAAATGTTAACTTAATGTCCAAAAAACGAATTTCATTGTTAGCTGGCATTTCATACATCAGCTGTAGCGGGTTCAAACATTCATTGAATACTGAGATTATCTCGGAGCTTGCATTCCGAAGGTCGTCTTTGGTACTGTCGATGACGACCAGAAAAGCATCAACATATTGAAACACTCTTTTTACTCTTGTACATTTAAGACGATCATTAAAGGGACTATACAATGAATAAAAAGTCTCTTGTAAATGTGTTCAATGCTTAGAAATGATGCTAAGAAGCATTCACACCAAGTATAGTACGAGTATTCAGAATTGAGCCGGCAATTTATTATGAATTTTTAAAAACTGTTTTTTAAAATTCGCGGGCCGATTGTTGTGCTCGTAGTGACCGATTTTGAAACTAAAATCGTCAAAAAAAAAAAGACGTCATTGTACCCATGGCGTCGACAAGCCACCACATGCTGTCATTCGCTGGAGCCACGGCAGCCACGACGTCACGGGCACACTTCCGGTAGCCGTGAAAATTGTCTGCTCATGCCGCCGCGCGACCCTCTCGGGCAAGCGCGAGCCAGGGCATTGCCTTCGCGCATATGGTTTCAATTCTCCTCTGCCGCCTCCTTCTGTCGGGAGTTCCGGAGCCACTCGCAGTGGCTCTACGAGTCGCTACTGTTGTCGCTGGCGTTCAGCCGGTACGGCGTGAACACATAGGGCTCGATGCCCATCGCGGCCGTGAGAGCGAGCAGTCACGCCTCGAGGTCCGGGTCTATTACTGCTAACTACAACAGACGACAAGCAAAGAAACCCGGCGCGTGCCGCAATCACGCCGCCGACACTGCTGGGGGGGGGGGGGGGTGCTAGGAGCGACAACCGGAAGTTGCAAAAGGAACGTAAGCGGATGCCGTATTCATGGACGGGGCCCAGTCCCAGAGTTGTTTTCTTTATTTTTTTCTGGTGCCCCGCATGTACGAGTGGAGGGGAGAGGAGGAGCGTAATTTTTAATAGTCTATATCTTCGTTGCTATTGACGCTAGCATAAAAATTCTTGCGTTGGGGTGACGAGTGATGAAATGCCTATCTCTCATCTGCTTTACGTAATCTCAATTAATTTATTGCATGGTCCCTTTAAGAGTCCTGTCAAGATGAGATAAGAACAAATTGCTTAGTACTGGTGCCAAGCAAGACCCGATACATATACCCCCCTTTTGAAGGTAGGGTTTTGCCTGTCAGTTAATAAATGTGGACCGGAGATACAAAAGTAAAAAATCTAAAAATCCTTGTACTGACACACCAGTAGCGTTCGGAAATTTAAAGGCCCCGAATTCGTCAATGCTTTTTTCTATGCACTTTACTAAGCCTGTCTGGGGTAGTGAGTAGTACAGATCTTTAATGTCGAACGAGAAGGCTTGAACGCCGTTTTGCTTTTGCATTGAGAATATCCTTAGGAAGAACTGCAAAACCGCCTACTTTATCAGCTTGCAAAACGCCTAAGGAATGTTACACTAGGTACCCTGCAATGTTTCGTACAGAAACTTTCGATGTTGATTGCTTACATCTAGATAAGACATCCATCCCTTCGGCGACGCAGCGGTCCACTTGTTCTGCAGCTACAGCTGTTCTGTCGTCTAGCCGACCAGACAACCGAGATTATGTGGCAGCATCAACCGAAGCACCTCCATTCCCATCTGCCCACCTGGCCTCTGGAGCAAAAAGGTTCCATCTGCGTTCTGGAACAAGTCGTCTTGCCCGGAAGCATTAGGGATGTTCTAGTGCTTGGTCCGAAGTTCGCCGTGGAAACAAGAAAATCATCCCAGGAGCTGCTAACCCTTGTCCGTACAGTATCTTGGCTTGCCCCTGCCGAACAAGCGGACCGCTGCGTCGCCGAAGGGATGGATGTCTTGTCTAGATGTAAGCAATCAACATCGAAAGTTTCTGTAGGAAACATTGTAGGGTACCTAGTGCAACATTCCTTAAGTGTTTTGCAAGCTGGTAAAGAAGGCGATTTTGCAGTTGTGACTAAGGATATTTTCAATGCAAAAGCAAATGAGGCCATTTCAGTCCTCTTCAAGTGTTACGCTAAGGAGTTATATCTAGACTGAAAACTCGTGCAAAAAAATTATGTCAGCAGCTAAACCTCGATGGGGTCGTGAAGCACATAGAAAGCAGTACGCGTAATCATTTGGAAGTGTTTTTTGGTGCAAAAACGCACAAACCTGACATGCCTTTAAGGGCAATTGTATCAGAAATTGACACCTGGAAAAAGTCAGTCGCTTCCTTTCTAAGGAATAAACTAAACCTTTTGGCTCTCAAAGACCCGTTACTTGTAAAAAAAAAACTTATAGGAAAGTTTAGAATTCTTCACAGCACAGCATGACAAGGGCGTTCAAGCCTTCTCTGTCGACATTAAAGATCTGTACTACTCACTACCCCAGGCAGGCTTAGTAAAGTGCATAGAAAAAAGCATTGACGAATTCGGGGCCTTTGAATTTCCGAACGGTACTGGTTTGTCAGTACAAGGATATTTAGATCTTTTACTTTTGTATCTCCGGTCCACATTTATTAACTGGCAGGCAAAACCTTACCTTCAAAAGGAGGGTATACGTATCGGGTCTTGCTTGGCATCAGTACTAAGCAATTTGTTTTTATCTCATCATGACAGGACTTTTAATGATCACCTTAAATGTACAAGAGTAAAAAGAGTGTTTCAATATGTTGATGATTTTCTGGTCGTCATCGACGGTACCAAAGACGACCTTTGGAACGCAAGCTGCGAGATAATCTCAGTATTCAAAGAATGTTTGAACCCGCTTCAGCTGACGTATGAAATGCCAGCTAACAATGAAACTTGTTTTTTGGACATCAAGTTAACATTTGCAGAAGATCACACATGCTGGAGCTATGCACCTAGGACTAGCAAACCATTGCTTCCGTACACTTCAGCTCATTCAAAACTAGTCAAGCAAAGCATAATCAAAACACTCTAAGAAAGCGCTGGACAAGTCATGCCAGCACATGATGAGCAAAAGTTTCTGTCAGCAGGTTGAACAAGTTACAAGAAGCAGGCTATCCGAGTGCACTCCTGGTAGCAGTAGCCGAAATTTTGATCGGAAAAAAAGTCACCAGGTCAAAGCCTGCCCGAGAAATATAAACGAGTAGCAGTGCTTCCGTATATCCACGAGATTTCCGCATGATCTCAAAAAAATCGGGCAGCGTGCAGAATTCAAAGTAGTGTTTTCAGCACCCGATAAACTGGCAAAACTTTGTAGGATGACCGATCCATTTGCTGTTAAAAAAGAAACGTGCACAATAAAGCACCAAAAGAAACGTGTCGAATGTGCGGAAGGCGTCGTATATTTCCTGCCCTTGTTGTGTGGAAAATATTACATTGGTCAGACCGGTAGGTGTGTTAATGAAAGACTCCAAGAACATAATAGGAATGTGAAAAATGGCAAAGGAAACCTTGCCAAACACTGTTTGGATTGCAAGCCGGTGGGGTGCCATCCAGTTTTCAAAGAATGCCGAATCCTAAGTAAAAATAAACAGCAACTAACACGTGAGATTGTAGAAGCCAGACAGATACGAAAACTGAAAGGTAAATTTGTTAGCGCAGCATCTATCTCGCTTTCAAAGGAAGAAATTGATTTCCTTGATGATGTAAATAAAAAGTAAGTGTGTGTTATGTGGTGACTCACGGCTTGATAGCCTGGGGGTATTTCTGCGATATTCAGGCTGTATAAGAACTTCACATGCAATGAATAAGCTTCAGTTGAAAGTTTGCGCTCATAGTGTCTCTTTCTTTGTTCGTCCTGGTTTCTTAGCGCTATATGTTCCGGCACCTTGAGTATTCAGGCGTTGGTGCTTGGCACCGCCACGAACCCTTAGCCCCCATGTCGAAGCTGTCATCCGCACCGTGGCGATAGGTTTTAAGGTGAAGGGTAGATACCATGAACGGTGGCGGTTGGGGCCATGGTCAAGCTCCGGCCGAAGGGTTCCCATCTGTTTACCAGTCGGGGGTCTCCGGCACCTTCCTGTGAATAAGACGGCGAACCACAGGTGACATTTAGGAACCGTCAGTATATCCATATCGCATCGGTACCTCTTCTTCTAAATAAACTGATCGGTCCCTGAAAAGGAACCGCACCGATGTAACATCCACCAATACCCTACCTGACGTTGACCACTGTCCTCACTTCTTAGTTATGCACTCCCTGGTAGATAGCTACCCCATTGCAGCAATATCTGTTTTCGTTATCGCTCGAACCCTTCAAAAATGATTGGGAAAAAGTACAAATCAAAGAAACTCTTATCTGGTGACCTTCTTATTTAAGTGTCCCAGAAAGCTCACTCTGACATACATTTGAGGCAAAAGCAGTTTGCTCACCTCCTGGTGACCATCACTCCCCACTAGAATCTAAACACAGCGCAAGGTGTCATATCAGAGCGCTATCTGATCCGAGAAACAGAAACTGACCTCCTCGAATGCTTCCGAGATCAATGTGTCATTGCCCTTTGCCGCATGAAGAGGTGGTGACACCCCATATTGTCTTAAAATTTGAACGGTCCCGTCTTCCAGATGCTGTAAAAGCAGAGTTCATCCACTGCCAAGTTCGTCCTTATATCCCCAACCCGAGAAGATGTTTCAGTTATTAAAGGCATGGACACGGATCAAAAACATGCCAGGGAAAACTCGCATGTGCGAAGTGCGGTGCCTATGAGCACCCAGCCGATAACTGCAGTGCCGCTCAAGTAGAGTGTCCTAACTGCCACGGGCCACATGCCGCCTACACACGAACATGTCAGACATTTTAAAACGAGAAAAAAGTAATTAAACTGAAAGTCGCAGAAAACATCACATTCTCAGAAGCCCGGAAGAAGCTCTCGCTTCTTTACGGAAGATCCTGCGCTGACACGGCGCACCGGGGGGCTTGGTGGCGTCTCGTCACAGTGGGTACGCAATACAGCATCGCTGATGCGCGCCCACCTCGGCCCCTCGATAAGCCTCCAGCTGCACCAACCTTCCATGTCCCAGAGGTCAATTTGTCGCAGACCTCTGGGAAAACACAGACAAATGAGAGGGAGCCTCTCCCTCATGAAAAATCCACGTCTGCTTCCGCGTCTCCACCGGAAGCAATGGACCTGACACCGGGATCTTCAGTGTCGGAGGTGCTGAGGGAGTCCCCCATAGAGAGGCAGAGTTTTCTAGACCGCCTTAAAGCAGAAAAACATCTTCCAGTCAAGCCCCCTGATAAAGGTGGTGATATCTAAATAGCTCCCACTAATCTTCGCTTCCTCACCAAGAACTATGGCTGTTGAGAGCATTATCCAATGGAACTTCCGAGGTCTACTGAAGATCCTGGATGAGATATATGAAATACTCACGTAATATCAACCAAGCATACTTTGCCTACAAGAAACACGCTTAAACACCACACACACAAACATTCTAAAGAAATACGTAGTATACCAGAAGGACAGGCAAGGCAGTGCGCAATCATCAGGTGGCGTTGCTATTATGCTGCAGAATTCAATTGCCTCGAAATGTCTTCCACTGGCTGCTGGTTGAGAGGCAGGGGCAATACGAGCCCTAACTTTTGGCAGAGTAATAACAGTATGTTCCCTATATATCCCACCAGATAATTGCTTGTCCACAGAACAACTCGAAAAATTCATTGTTAAGCTTCTCGAGCCATTCCTGTTGGTTGGGGATTTTAACGCTCACCACCCGTTATGGGGAGGTACTGGAACAGATTCTCGAGGAGTGCTAATCGAAAAATTCCTGTTGTCATCTGGCTCATGCATAGTCAAATGGAAAGAACCAACATGCTTTAGTTCAACACACAACTCATACACAGCGATATACCTTGCTATTGGCTCTCCATTGCCTTTGGTCGTTACTGAGTGGGCGTTTATTGAAAATCTATATGCAAGTGATCACTTTCCCATTTCTTTAAAATATACAAAAAATATCAACCCCAGGGTAAATAATCCTAGGAAGTTTAAAGAACAGATTGCTGATTGGAAGATGTTCCGGGAACTATCAGCATTACCCTGTTCATCAATTACAGAACTAGGTATAGATGAATCTCAATCCCTGATCACACTGCATATAACAGCCGCTGCACAGAAATCCATCCCACAGACATCAGGTAAAAGAGAAAACGAACGAAGACCATGGTGGAATGTGCAGTGCAAGAAAGCTCGTCAGAGCCAAAATAGTGCATAGTCAAAATTCCGCCGTTATCCTACGATTCACAACTTGATAAACTTTAAGTGTGCTACTTGATAAACTTTAAGTGTGCTAAAGCAAATGGCAGATGTACTCGACATATATCCAGACAGGAAAGTTGGCAATCGTTTCTCTCCTCTGTAAATTCTTATACAGATACGCATAAAGGGTACAGTAGACTAAAAGCACTTAAAGGTCATAGTACACATCCTATTCCTCTTGTTAGCACTGCTGGTGATACATTGGCGCACCAATCAGGTGCTTTAGGCAAACATTTCTAATAAACTTTTAGCTTGGCGTATTATACAGATTCATTCTTGAGATACAAGCTAGCTGAGGAGAGAGAACCTTTTCACAATAATAAAAGGCCATCAGTAGGAGGATACAATGGCCCATTTAGTTTACAAGAGTTGAAGGTTGCCTTAGGCACATGTGGCAACTCAACAGCAGCAGACCCTGACAGGGTCACATATGGAATGCTTAGGCACCTGCATGAAGTAACCCTTGAATCCTGTTGCTGCTTAGTAAGGTATGGGCTGCTGGGCGTCTTCCAAACGCCTGGAAAGAAGCGATTATAATCCCTGTATTAAAGCAAGGCAAAGAAGCCACACTTGCGGCCAGTTATCGGCCAATTGCTCTGACAAGCTGTTACGTAAGCTATTTGAAAAAATGATCAATTGTCGCCTTGTGCATATCCTTGAATTCAACGGTTTTCCTGGCCAGCACCAAGCAGGATTTAGGGCTAACCGGTCAACCACTGACAAGCTCATTGCCTTGCCTTCTACTCTTACTTAAGGGACGCTGTTGTGTATAAACAGCACTCTTTATCTGTTTTCTTTGATCTAGAGAAAGCGTACGATACCACATGGCACTACGATATAGTCTGTGACCTGTTCGTCTTTGGGATCTCGGGGAATATGCTGGCTATCATTGAAAGCTTTCTGCCTGAACGAACATTCAAGGTCCGTGTAGGGAATTCATTATCCAAGCAGTTTACACAAGAGAATGGTGTCCCTCAAGGTGGCGTTCTTAGCTGCACTGTTTTCATAGTCAAAATGAATTCACTGAAGAATGTCCTGCCTAGGTCTATATCCTACTCCATTTACAAGTCATCTAATTTGTCCATCTGTGAGCGGCAAATTCAACTAGGAGTAAACAAAGTATCAAAGTGGGCAGACGAAAATGGATTTAAACTCAAGACAAAAGACAGTCATTGTACTCTTCACAAAGCAACAAGGTTAGACCCAAACCCGACATCACACTGAACGGATGGAGTACTGCTGTCTAAAAAGAGCACAAATTTCTTGCCGTCATAGTCGATGAAAAGCTTACATTCATCACATACATTAAGCAGTTAAGACTAATGTGCACGAAGGCACTGAACCTTCTGAAGGACTCGTCACATCAGTCTTGAGGTACAGATCGAGGCTGCCTGCTGAGTCTTCCAAATACCGCAGTTCTATCAGGTATAGACCACGGCTCAGTAGTGTACGAAAAAGCACCTAAAAAATGCTCGATCCAGTGTGCCACCTATACCTGCAGTTGGCTACTGGTGCTGTCCGTACAAGCCCAATTGCCAGTCTGTGTGTTGAGGGGGACAGGTGGTCACTTGAATGACGGTGGAAGTTTACAAGTTTGACATCTGCTACGGAGGTATTATCTCATGCTGACCACGCAGGAAACGCGCTGTTGCTAAACCCAACCAGTACACTACTGTTTTCGATCCGACCGTTGCCACACTTGTCCAAGACATGAACGCACCAGTCTCTAATATTCTGGTGACTTCTTCTAAAGACATAACTGCTCCCTGGGAAGTGTACCTAGTTGACTGCGAGACACCTTTTTGTGAGGTTGGCAAGAACGGTTTGCCAGTTGGCATAAACAGCATTTCCTATCCCTACAAGCAAAGTATCAGTGCACAGAGTTTTACTCTAATGCCTCCAAGACTTCCTCAGCTTCATGTGCAGTTCATAGTTGTCAATGCATAATATCAATGTCAATCATAATCAATGTAATAATCATAATCATATCAATGTCAATGCATAATAATATAATGTCAATGCAGAATATCAAAGTATTCTGTTGGTGGTTAGATTCATCCTGGAAAAGCTGTTATTTACTCAGGCGTCTTAAATGTGGTTATGGCCTTGTCTTCTAGGAAGCCCTGTCAAAACTTTGTAATGAATTCTCTCTTGAAATGCCTTATGCACATTGAACCTTAAAGTTACAGTATGCTGGGTACCCGGTCACTGTGGAATAGATGGAAATGAAGAAGCTGATAGGCTTATAGCATCAGGTGCCAAACCAAGTAGGATGGATACAAAGCAACTTCCATACCAGGACCTCAGGCCTCATATTAGAACTGCACTTCGCAAAGAGTGGGAGCAGGATTGGGGTGAACAGACAACAAACTGCACACAATAAAACCATGGATTGGGAGGTAAGCCACAGAAAAACAAAGTAGATTCAAGGAAGTTGCTCTCTGTAGACTGAGGATAGGACATACATACATCACACACATCTTTTAAAGGATACTCTGGCGCCACAATGCACGAGATGTGGATTCTACATCTCGGCTGTCCACACATTAATCATATGTTCCAGATTGGCTACACAAAGACGAAAGCACTTCCCTGCACTTTATACATTTAAAATACCAATGCACCCTTTAATATTTTTAGGCGATCACCGCATGTTTCCATTGGATAGGCTACCTGGATTTGTCTTTTATATATAAGACCTCTTAAAACAATTTTAGGCACTATACACCACTTTAGGCCATTCCACCAGATTAATACACCCTCTTCACACGCTATAATGATGCACACACTACTCTTAGGCCCTAAAATTGCCTGGTGTTTATTTTATCATCTGTATATAATTTAGCCTGAGCCTGCCAAAAACCTCGGGTTTGGCGCTCTTTGCCCTTAGATGCCCTTGCGCCAAAAAACTATCATCATCATCACCATCATCATCACCAGAAGCCACTACGCTAGAAGAGGGCTTAGAATCACTGGGACAATTTTCAGAGTACTGCAATCCCCCTCTTCCAACCAACTAATTTGTAATGTATGTGGCTGTCACAGCCTGATCCTCCCCACATGCCAATCACATTTGTGGTGCGCTGTGTATCTGCCTTTGCAGTGGCATTATTATAAATAACGAAATAAACTTCTTCGCAGTTTGTGATACCATGAACAAACACTCCAAAGAAATTAGAAGCATTGATTTTTGTAGCTCGCTTCAGTAATACCTTGCACATCTGTGCAGATCCTAGTGGAGAGCCCAGACGCTTTGCAGGGCCGCAGCTCTATGCAATCCCCTGCAAATTTTTGTGCTCGATGTTCTGGAAACATTGGTCGATGGTGGCCATATTCCTGGGCTGGTTGGTACATGTTGACAGAAAGGATGTAACAGTGCTAAGGTGGGGCAATGGGTACGAGACACACACAATGCATGTTTCCATTGTCTGGTCTTAGCACTACGCTAGGAGGCAAAGCGTGGAGACAAAATGGAGCCTCTCAGTTTGCACCCAGAGTGTATCTAAAGTAGTATTGCAGCAATTCCTCATAACATACTAATTCACTACTTAACATGTTCATTGGTCAGATGTTTAAGAGGAATCCCCCAAGTTGGAGTAGATTTGTAATAAGGGAGTAAGTACTCATTTGAGTTTCTGACAAAGCTGTACAGCTTTCCTTTGCAGCCGTTTGGCTGTGCTTCGGTGGATGCAATTAAGTAATTACTCCCATATTACAAATCTACTCCACCCTGAGGGATTCCCCTGAATGACCAATACTGTTCCCACTTCGAGTTACTGATCAATTCACTCTTGCCCTACCATAAGTTTGCCGTCTCAATTAGCTCAGTTGGTAGAGAGACTGCTCTAGTGAAGTGGTGGTTCTGGGTTCGAACCCCGGACCAGAGAAAAATTTTCTTTAACTACAAAGTTTCTGAGAAAGCTGTACAGTTTTCCTTTGTAGCCATTTGGCTGCGCTTGGGTGGATGCAAATAAGTAATTACTTCCTTATTATATTTTCACTGTGGTAGCGATTTTGGGGCCCTAATCCCTGTGCGTTGTGGCCCACCGGTGGGCCACTGTTAGATATTCTTGGGTACCCAGACAACACTGAAATATCCTGAGGACATACTGAGGATGTTTTTTTGAGGACATTCTTTATCCTCAGCAGATCCTCAAATGGTCCTCAAAATGTACTTAAAGGTCCTCATGTCCGGCCTCAGGACATCCTCAGAATAGCCTCAAAAGGAGAATTTCTGATGTTTTGAGTACATTCTGAGGAGGTTATAACCGGTGAAGCTGCATAAAAAAACGCGAAAAATTTGTGCAAATAATTTATTCATTAAATTCCTCAGCTGCTTGCTGCTATCCCGGTTATCCCGGTGCGCTGCACGGGCTCCTTTACTGCTCTTCTGAGCTGTGGCTGTCTTCTGTGGTGCCTACAGAAATAGAGATGGAAAATCAGCAGTTGAATATATGCAATTCAGTTCAAGCACACAGTTCTTTATACTCCTAGTGCAACAACGAGATGCAAATATGACTTTCAGTATCGGAACTTACAACTTGCAGTGCAACACACTCTTCTGCATGAGCAACTGCCATAAAAGTTAATCACTGCAACAGATATTCATGGGCTCATATGAGAATAAAATGACCTCATGCACTGAAGCAAAGTTCATCCATAGCAAAATAGTTCTGCTGCATGACCCTACAATGCAGAACTTTTTTTTTTATGGGGTTTAGCGTCCCAAAGCGACTCAGCCTAGGCTATGAGAGATGCCGTAGTGAAGGGCTCCAGAAATTTCGACCACCTGGGGTTCTTTAACGTGCACTGACATTGTTGGACATTAAGAAAAGAATAACCCCCATTCAAAGCTTATGTCAGTTGTGCTGAGAAAGTCACCTACCTATGTGCAGGACTTTTGCAGCTTTTGCCTCTTCTTTCTTCAGCTTTTCTGCTGAGTGGCGAAGCCACACCTTTACAACATTAATGACGTCACATTGTGTGGACTCAGAAAAATTCTGTTTCACAGCCCCTGAAAAAAACAAACATATTAGTTATATGCGATTGCAAATCCACACAACAGTCAAATAACATGTGCACCATATATATTAGGTGTTTCAAAGCAGCCAGGTAGTAATGTTTAAAAATAGGATTTTTGAGGTAAAGAGAAGCTTTTTACGGCATATTAATACCAGTGTTGGCAGACGTCGTTCCGAGCATTCTTAGAAAATTCAAAGTATTGTCCTGTGCAGCCGATTTCCCTAATTTAAATCGGATTAAATGTCCCAGCTCCCGCCTTTTTTTTTTAACTCACTGCTGACGGCAGGAGTCACCCAACCTTTCAGCCAGTCCCGTGGCGACTTGTCGCTCTACGATCAGGGATGTGATACATAGTGATCGGTGAAAGCAGAGTTTGTATTTTTATTTCTGTGGGCCTAATATGCAGCTACGCAGCCTCTGAGTAGACCTATTTATTCATGGAAACCTAAAAACAAAATAAAAGCAGAAACAAAGCCACCACACGACTGCCTGAAATGCACTACACGCGTTTGTTGACTCCTCCTACCTTAAGCGGCAAGTTCAATAAAAGATGGGAGTCAACAATGACATTACTATGCACCAAAAAGCTTCTTTTTCTGCCTAAAACCCCATTTTTAAAATTCCCTGAAATACCTTGTATCTCTGTGCCATAATCATCCATGAGCGTAGGAACCACCTATCAAACATGAGGGCGATATGAATGTACTTAATGTGTGATTTACCTACTAAACCCAAAAGCAGCATTGTAACAGCCACTGCCATCAAGTTCAACCTATGGTTAGCTAACTACCACTGAAAATGCCCATGTAAAAAGGGTGCAGTACACAGAACAACTGAACCAATAACAGTAGCTTACTCAGGATCACGTCTGCAACATTAAGGCTGCAAAACTTTTTTTTGCCTTTTTGGCCCAGCCAGCTATAGTTTACAGCGACTTTTGGCGTCATGAGGGCCTCCAGCACATTTCTGGTGGCCGGTGGTGCAGCCACTCCTCCAAGGCCACACAGTTGCTGCAACTAGAAAAAGTACATTCTTTTAAGCTGCATACAAGTTTAAACATCAACAAAGATGAAAACAGTGCCTTACAAGTCGTGTCTTCAAGCCTTCATTCATCCCTAACTGGGAATCGAATTCTTCAAAGGCACTGACTTCATTAAATGGCCGTGTGACAACCTCTGACCTCACAGCATATGTAAAGCCGCTGCTCAGACGTCGCGATATTACGTCCAGCTGTCTTCCTTGCTGCTCCACCCTCATGTCTATTGTGTGCAGTAGCTTCATGATTTGTTCAAACTCTATAAAAAGAAAAAGATATTTATAAGTACCGCACTGCACAAAGGCTATTCTTTTAGGTAATATTAAATCTGGCAGTCGAAATAAGGTTTTGTAACCAATTATAGAAACTAAAAATGAACACATAATGATTCAAGTACTCAATGGGATCACCTTTAATAACTGCTTACCGGCAGGTTTGAGAGCCCTCACAGCTGCGGATGCTGTGCTTCGAGGTGTTGATCCCCCGTCAGACCAAGAAGTATGTGCTGAAAGTGAGAACGAAACGAGTAATAAAACCAGAATAACGGTTCCCAATCCTCACTTGGCAAGGAATGCACACCTTCAGTCCTTCCATGAGTTAAGGGTGGCGACTCACTGCCAAAAGTTGGAAATCGGCTATCATTCCTCTGCCTGTGTGCTGCAGAACAAAAATATATGAGGAAGAAAACTAGGATAATAGCTCTCGATTCCTTACCTGGCCAGGGGCGGAGAGTTTCTGGCTGTGAGTGAGCCATGCGTGCAGGCCAGGCATTTTCAGGCTGAAGGTTCTGGGATCTTTGCCCTGTTTAGAGACAGCCAAACAGTGCACCCCCATAAGTTTCAGAATGTACCTGTGGCACCAGACTTACATTGCTCTCTCCCATTAGGTGTAAACTGTCCGTACGACTGAGTGCTCCAAGTATACCCTGTCAAAGACACAAAATATCACTTTCCTGCCCTGTGTATGAGGTACTTTCCTGTGCAGAAGTCACGACAGTTAAGCATATCTCCCCCAGCACTTTCAGGTGGAGGCTCATTACTGAAAAAGTCATCACTGTCACCTGCAAATAAAAAATGCATTTACTGCACTCCTGATATAACAAAAAAGTCTATTTAAATTTCACTTCCTTCACTAACCTAAATTCTGAGAATGAAGTACCCTCCTCCCTGAAGGCTGATTCCAGGCACCTGGCATTTCATTCCTGCCTGCTGCAAGAGAACATGCCAAGGGTTTTCATGTGGAATCTAGGCCAAAGCAGCTCATTCATTAATAGAAACCACTTGTAATGAAACAGCATCACTACAAGCCCCCAAGTTAAGGAAACTGACACAAGAATGAGCACAAAGAAACACCACACCAGAGGCTTGGTGCCTTAAAGAACTATTTGTTTTTCATTTGCTTTTTTTAAGACTAAACAACGTTACAATTGATAACAACGTAAGTCCTTCATATGGTAGTAACAAATAATGTGCACCGTTCACAAAAACTAAGTAATATGCATACTTGATAGCCCATGTTTTATAGCTTAATATGGCACATAAAGTCTTTGTTTGCAGTGATATTATATGATGAGCATGCAGCAAGTTCTAGCATCCCTTTTGCAAACCAAAACATTTGACCTCTATTTTAAGGCATTGCAGCTTTTGAAGCAGAACATTTAATACCACAGCATACTTTGGACAATTAGATTACTTGAAAATTATACCGTCATGGGCAGCAAAGCCTGAAGTATAGGACAAAACGGTCGCTTCTTTTGACTTCCTGCTGCTTGATTCCTTGCGTTGTATCGCTTCTAACAGAAATAAAAAAAACATTAACTTAGTTGCAGTGTGACAATGCCAAATATAAACAATCTGCAAGATGCGACTTAGAACTGAAAAGGGGAGTTCCTTGTCATCAGTGGTAGGCTGGATTTGGCCCAATGCTACCAACATTGAGCACTAGCTGCTAAATTGTTGGGCAGGTGAAACAACACCAGAATCTGGATCCTGTCCCTCACAATAACAGTGAATGCAACTTTCCTACGACTCACACAGTGCAGCTTGTATCGAACACAGTGCAACTGATCAACACTAGAGTACCAAAGGTAATTTATATTTGCAATCAATTATTTCAAAGCAGTTTGTATAAAATGGCTCTTTACATTTGAGAGTAACACCTATAAAGAAGCTAAGATGTACATTACTTTGAAGCATTGACTGTGGTGGCTGTGGTGGTGGGGGGGACACATTTTCATCTTCAGAGCTACTCAGTTGCCTGATTAGTCTTCTTCTTTTTCCCCTTCCTAAATCATAGTCAGACAGAAGATCTGATGTGTCCTCTGCCTTCCGTAGTCCTTTCTGTGCTTCTCCATATGTATCTGAAAACAGTAATGCCATAAGGTCCATCAAAGAAAGTTAGAAAATGGGCCTTGACTCTCCGTACTTGTCCATATACGTACGAAAACTTTTGGGATGGTAACTCATTTTAAGAAATGAAATCTTAGTTCAGTTTGCAAGAAACAAACAAACATGCAATGTCATTTATTTATATATTCTGCTAAACACAAGAGATGTGAGAGTGCAATAAATAAACTTAAATGCTGCTTTAAGCTCCAAGCCATTGAGTGGCATGTACAACAATTGAACCAATGAAGTAACTGAAAGATTATCAGACTCAGTCTAGGTGAAGACTGCTCATGACACTATCCAACATTTTCTTCTCTCAGGTAGCTGTAGTTATAAAAAGACCTAGGAAGAGCAGTCCTCAGACTGCTCATGAATGACCACAAACTAATAAATATGGCTGTTTCTTATTTTGAGATAGAAAATTGATTTTTGAGAGAAGGAAGTGGCGCAGTATCTGTCTCACATCTCTGTGAACACCTGAACTGAGCTGTAAGGGAAAGGATAAAGGAGGGAGTGAGAGAAGGAAGAGTCTCCATAGTGGAGGGCTCCAGAATAATTTTGACCACCTAGATATCTTTAACTTGCACTGACATCACACAGCACAGGGGTGCCTTTTGCATTTCGCCTCCATCCAACCACTGCGGCAGGTTTAATTTTTACTGTTACTGCTTTTAAGTCATCTACCTTCATTCTCATTTAATGCATGTCATTGAATTATTCCTAAATATTTATTCTTAGACAAAGTTAAGTACTATTTTTCTTGGTGTGCTCTTCACTTCAGTTTGTTTCTAACAGCCACTGCCATAAACAATTCCTCCCAAATGTGGAGCTGTTCTCTCAAATAATACTACAGCCTTTTAGACTTTACATGGCCACAGTGGACAACTAGAGATTAATATGCAAGAGCAATAAGTAATAGAGAAACATTGTTCCTATTACCAAATGCCTGCACTACGATGCAAGGCACTTTTTTCCAGTCGAGTGCAGGTGTTGCTGCCCCTTTAATAAGACTTCGGATCTCTTTCCTTTTTGGTGGCCACATGCAGCTGTCTCCAGACAACCAGTTCTTATGAACAACTGCCACATCATTATCTTCTTGGGGAAATTTAACAACAACATAGACACCACCTTAAAAGAGAGGAAACATGCATTTATGAGGACACACATTTACAAAACCAAAACAAACATAGTAGAACACCGGAGCACAGGCAAATTATGTTATTATTTAGCATGTTGTGCATCCAAAAAAGAAATAATTCATGCAATTATTAAATACTTGCCCATAAGTAGTGTATATTTGGGAAGAAAAGGCACACACAAACATCCAGCCATATCAAGGTGTGTTGTTGGGCAAGCTGGTGAGATATTCTGAGGGAAAACAGTGCAAAAGAAAACACACAGGACAAGAAAGACAGACAAACTCGAGCGCTGACTGAGTGTATTTAGTGCGAGAGCGAAAAAAATACTTGGAAAAAATGACAAATGCGCAGGCGCAGGAAAGGAAAAAAACAGCCATAACTGAACTGCTCAGTCGATCATTTCGTTAAGCTATTCACTCCCTTCCTCTTTACATTTATGTTTTCATAAAAGGACTCCGCACCAAAGCAGGCAGCAAACAATACAAGACAAGCGCTTGTTCCTTCTCTCTTACTGCATGCTGTCTGTTTCGGCACTAGGTCCTTTCACGAAAATATGCACCAACTAGCCCCTCAGCCAGCATTACATTTCTGTTTCACACAACATTTCCTAAAGTAAATAGAGAATTTCTCGTCTTTTGTGTACAAACGCACCACTGACATGAACCAGAAAACCGAGAAAACCCTCAGTAAAATTTAATAAAATCCCGCCGATAATTTTGTAGCACACATAAACAGTACTGGCCAAGTTGAAATGCAATGATGAGAGATACTGTTTGAAAGCATACATTTGGAGTTGGAAAAAAATAACATGCCACCAGCCATAGATGAAGCCTTCAGCTTCTGCCACTGGCATAAACTCATGGTTTATACAGTCAGTTATGCTGATATTTCTGAATGAAGGAGGGGAAAAATAATGGCATCGCGTTTAAAAAAGAGTTTCAAAGCTTTGCGTGAAACATTCTCTAGTGGCCAGGCACGCAGACTAGGCAGTTGTGACGCTCTATATATGCCAAGCATTGATGATGGGCATGGAGAGGAGTACAGGTCCTCGAGCTGAATGAACTTTCTTCCTACAACGCAAGGTGCTCCAGTTGGCAGATGTGCAAAGTTCTCGATGACAATTACAGACCCATCTTGCAGAATGCAGCAGCTGTCCTTCTTGCCAGGGGCAAGGACCACGCTGCCTGGCAGCTTCACTTTTTTGAACTGAGGCCCTTGACATGGAGCAATAAGGGGCCCAGACTCATGTTGTCCAGTGAGCAGTGGGAAGTTTGGCATCTGCTGAGCCTCCTTCAGTACAGCTCCTTGCTCTGATAGTCTGTTAGAGAGCTGCTCGAGTGGTCGCTCTGGTTTTCGGAGCAGCCTTTTCAGAGCAGACATGTGGTTCTCAAATGGGAACGCACTCCATGAATCCAATGGCCCCAGGTGCTCAACATCAAATGCCAGATGGCATAGTCCATGCACATTGTGCGAAGCATGCTCCTTGCCATATATCTTCATAAAGCCTTTAACAAAATGGTTCAGAAGCTGCCCTGCATACTGCACTTCACTTTTTGTGCCATTAGGCATTGAAAGAATGGTAATAGCAACATGCAAAGCTAGAAAATTCTCATACATCTGTGACGGAAGAAGCGATGACAGGAGCACGGGTCCCCCATACAGCAAAAAGAAACAAAACTCTGTGGCCTTCCAGCGATCCAGATCTGTGAGGCTACGAGGCTTTCGGTTAAATTCACAAGGAACAAACTGTGCGGCCTTGACATTTCTCACTGACAGTTCAATGCGGACTTTGCTGCCAAGCCTTATAGCTTTCGGGCCACGGAACCACAATACAAGCAATTTGTGCACCACGCCTAGGCAAACGAGGTGCATATAATCTAGCGGGACATCCCTCACGATGTCTATTGGCAGCTGCTCTACAATACTGCTTCCAGTATGATACTGCTCCTGCGACCTCTGCCTAAAACTGCGGTCAGTTCTCAGCTCACTGCTAATGTTTGGAAAACAGACTCTTCCTTCAATGTACGCACCCTTAACAGTGCACTTCGTGCAGCTGTAATAGCCCGTGTGGTTTTTGACACACAAAACAAATGCCTTTGCAGGCGCATCACACACAATGGCTTTTAGCTTTACAGGTATTGTGAAAGCTTCAACAGCAATTCCTGTAGATAAAAGAACATTTAGCTCTTCAACAAAGCTGTATAGGAACTCATTTGCATCTCTCGGCTTGCTGTCACCTAAGAAAACACTCGTCACAAATGGTGCCGCATGCTTGAGGTTGCTTATGCGGCCGAGAATTGTCCAAAACTGGCCTCTAGAACTTTTCGATAATGGTAGGCCATCAATATGAAAAGTCAAATTCAGTTCCGGCGGCAGGTCTCGACACTGTCCCAGGATTTCCCGTATCCCTGCTTCTACACCGAAGTGGCGGTACTGGCCTCCCGAAATTTCGGAAAGTTCATTCGATTTTTTCGGTGTCTGTAGCAGCGCTCTCGCCGATGATGGGAGAGAAGAAAAACACTTGTGGCTGCGGAGCACTTTCAAAAGTGACGTGACAGCAGCATGCGACGACCCAGACTCCACTGCCCATGTTTGAAGCTGGTGGCGGAAAGTCGCTACGTCCTCGTCAGCGCGTTCATGATCGGCTTCGTAATCAAACCTGCTGTCAAACTGAGGACAAAGGTCCTGATCGGAGCTTAAATCTACAAAAACCGATGAGGTCCCAGCTTCAACATTTTGACTTGTGGGGTCTGGGGTCGGCACATCCTCAGTATCGGGCACAAAACGTTCGGTCACACACACATCACGCTGAAGCTGGTTTCACTGTTCTGACAATGGATCAGCACCAGCTTCGGCACACGCGGCGAGCTGCAAGCTAACGTCAACCCGTCTTTTCCTTGTGCGGCGAAACTTTCGCGCACGACTTTCCGTTGACATCGTGTAAATCAGCAGGTCGTAGTGCAAATCTACAAAGGCGTCACTCACTTTTCTGAGAGGCATCCATCGCGGAATAACGCGCACGTGCGAGTAGCGTGCGTGCTTCACCGTCACGGTGATCGATCACGACGTTGCGGATGCAGGCTTGGCTTGGCTTAAACGAGAATCGGCCACACGCGTAATGATGTTGATCGTGCGATGCGATGTTAAGAGGCAATAAATATTGCGGAACGATTGACTTTGTGAAAGAGAACATTTTTTACTGAAATAAAAAACACCGTAATTTGCCTACCCAGCAACACACAGACGGGCCCCCGGATTCAAGCCCGCTTTCCGTGAACGGGCTAAAATCGTGCTCCTTCGCCAAAGGAAAAGCTAGCGGCATTGCGTACAACACGTAGTCTTGCATGGAGGAAAACGATTTGCAGAAGCTTTAATTGTGCACGATAGCGTCGTCACATGAAAAAACGGCAATCACAACTACGGTAGACCAGAACTCATCGGTTTTCTCAGGACATGAACCAGCAGCGATGCGGGTGGTTCAATACGACGTTGCACGAGCCTTACCGGAACCGCACCTCAAACTTTTTTCTCTGTCGTTGGCACGCAGCAAGTGTGCTCTGGGTTGCAGTTAGAACCAGCGTGCATGCGCGGCAGTCAGCTAAAGGCGGTGGTTTAAATTCTCTCGTTTCCGCGTGCAGCAATTTGCGGTCTAAGCGCGCTGTCGTTGAAAAAAACTGTGCATGCATACTGTCAAAGGGATAAAACTTCAGAGCGCCGTCGCAGTAATGCATCACAAATAAAACTTAATGGAAGTAAATGCTTAGAAATCAAATTTCACACACACACACACACACACACACACACACACACACACACACACACACACACACACACACACACACACACACACACACACACACACACACACACACACACACACACACACACACACACACACACACACACACACACACACACACACACACACACACACACACACACACACACACACACACACACACACACACACACACACACACACACACACACATATATATATATATATATATATATATATATATATATATATATATATAAGCAATATTTTCCTGATAATTTTCATGCATGCGTGTTCACAAACATATGTCCTCAAAATGACCTTTTGAGGAGCACGAAGCCGCTGGTATGACCTGAGAACATCATTATGCGAATGTTTTGAGGACAATCCAACCTGGGACATTATGAGGACATATTGGGGATGTTTTAGAGGCCCCGAGGCCGTTTGGACCATTTGAGGACGTCCTCAGGATGTTTGGTGTTGTCTGGGTAAGGCATGACCCTCCAGTGAGCTTCCGGCAAAGACAACTTATTGGAACCCCCACCAGTTGGCACTAGCAACCTAGCAGGTATGTTTTTTGCAGGCTGGTTGAAAAATCCGAGTTGTTGCCCTGCTCCATAGCAGCACTTGGTATTGATGCCGCACAGCAGGAATACGCGTGACCCACTATTGTATGAAAGCGCTCCTGGCTTCCATACTTTGTGAATTCTCTCTTGTAGCCAATTGTAATACCCGTACCACACGTGCACAAGAAATGACAATAAATATAGTAGAGGCCTTAAGCTTGTGCATGGCATTATTTTCAGAGTTTGCGCCACACGTCCACATTTAATGTCGTGCCAGAGTCATGACGACAACGCCTGCAAGCCGGCAAAAAATTTACCTGATTTTAAGCAGTGCTCATATGCCCAAAATCTCAATAAAGTTGCCCAGATGGAACATTAAAATTATCTTGCAGAAAATGCCTCTGTTCTTTGTTGACAAGTCGAAAAAGTAGCCACAAACTTGCGTATCAGCACACAAGCTGAGAACAAGCTCCAGTAAAAATGGTGCCATTTGCATCCAGAATGCAGCAGTGGCACCGCATCCAAGTGAAAGTTACAAATAAAACATTTTCTACTTGACCAGAAGTTGTTAAAAACAGTTTCATACTTTCCTGCATATGGATTCAGGAAGAGTGTGTGCATTTCTTGGGTGAATGAGCTGTGGCGAATTAGGTGTGTTATCACTGGCAGTAAGTCTAATGCAATTAAATTTGTGTGTGTGGCACAAATGCACGCAATGCCTTTAATTCTTGGGGCAGTTAGCAGTCAGTGGCATTAAATTTGTCCGTGTCGCATGGGCCTAAGTCATACTCAATAGCCTGCAAGCTGTGGCTACCATCTGAAAGATGCCGACCTTTTCCTGTTAAAAGCGAATTCTAATAAATGAATTCGATATAAATTTATACGTTTTTTCTGGTCTGAAAATTTCAACCCATAAATATCTCAAATGATTTAGTGAAAGTTAAAGAATTTGATAAACACAAACAGTATAGTGCTTTACTTTTGTATGAAATTTTCAAGGAGATGTGCTGGCTGCTCAATGTAAACAATAATTTGATATATTTGGGATCAGCTGCACAACACTTTAACTGTGCATCTAGACCTGTTGTAAGGAATGTAGCAAATGCAGAAGGAAAAATCGCAACATTAGCACAAATAAATATTTGGTATGCACTGCTGTCTGTGATGGAAATAAAATAACTTAGTTTAAGTAGGGTTCATTTTAGTGGTTATTTCTAGACCGCAGAACAGTACGTTGAAGTTGTCTGTTATATAAGAGGGACATGTTGTATCTGTTAAGTACAGCAGAATTACTTTATTCTGCACGTAGTACAACACATAATGAACGTAGCACTGCCGGAGATGGCGACCACACAAAGCCACTTGGCGCGAACACGCTGTCCACGTGACTGTCCCACATTAGGGCTCGCCAGGGATGTGGCGCCACCCATCGACACTGTGGGGAGCGTTCACATGTAGTTCCCGACAGTCCGACTACGCGGCTGCACCCGTCCGCATCCGAAGGCCGAAGAAGGCCGAACTTAGTCACGGACACAACACATTTCCCCCCTTAGAAGGATGCCTTGTACCAAGTAGGCTGCCGTCTGATCCGTGCTGGTCGTTTCGATATGCTCGATTCGGATTCGAGTGGACGTGAAGAGAGCATACATAGCTGGAGTACTTTCTGCTGGATTACTGTCCATGCCCCACGTGAGCGTTGCTGAGGCTTGTCTGTCCACCTGAACTTCGCCAGTACGCTTCCTGAGCTGGTTTAGATGGCGTCTCACAATTCTTCCTACGCATTTCACAAGCCAAGATCTGTGGCCCACCCTCTTAACCAGAGTTCCTTCTGCCCAATCTGGCCCCTTGCTGAATTGTTTTACCCATACGGCTTCTCCTTGCATGAGTTGACGACTCCTAGGTAGGTCAGGTTGTGCAGCCTCCTGTCCTTCCGAAGCAATGATGAGGTCCAACTGGTTTGGAAGCTCCCGCCCGAACATGGCTTTAGCCGGTGTTAGCCCGGTTGACTGATGCACAGTGGTATGCTGCCGAAACAGAAAACGTGACAAGCGAACACTGAGCGAACCGGACTGTTCCCTGGCCAGTGCCCTCTTCAGTTCTCCAACATAACGTTCTGCTTGCCCATTTGTTGCAGGGTGGTAAGGGGCTGACGTTACGCTTCGAATGCCATTTCTCTGGTAGAAGTCTTGTATCTCAAAAGACACAAATGCAGCCCCATTGTCCGACACAACCTTGCGTGGTATGCCAAATGTGGCAAACAAAGAGCGAAGCACACTAATGACTGCTGTTGATGTCGGGCTGTTCATCGGTCGCACCTCCACCCACTTGGTGAAAGCGTCGACAACAACCAAAAAGGTGTGTCCCTCTACCGGACCTGCGAGGTCCACGTGCAATGTGTGCCATGGTGTCGTTGGATGAGTCCGATTTGGAACTGGAGCCTTTCTTGGATCGTTCTGGGTGCGCTGGCACTAGGCGCATGACTGGACCGTTGTTTCGATCTCGGCATCCAAGCCAGGCCACCAAAGATAACTGCGTGCACAAGCCTTCATGGCTACAATTCCACGATGGCCTGCGTGCACCAACGAAATGGCCTGTTCTCGTGCTCCTGCCGGTATGACAGTTCTTGAGCCCCAGCTGATGCATCCTCGATGGATAGCAAGTTCGGTGGCTCTCCTGCGGTATGGGGTGAAACTGTCTCCCTGCAGACGCTGCACGGTGCCATTCGGTACTGCTGAAAAGACCTTTGCTAGAATTGGATCCTCTTGCGTTAGTGTGGCCACAACCTAAGCTGTCAATGGTGGTCGTGGTAATGCCTCGAACATGAGCACGTCTCCAGGTGGGTTAGGCTCTTCAATGCGGTCTGGCAGAGGCAGTCTACTCAGCGCATCTGCATTCTGATGACGACTACCGGCACGATACTGGAGGTCGTAGTTGTATGCTGACAGTTTAAGGCACCACCTTTTCATTCGGGGCGAAAGCATTTCCGGTACTGGCTTCTATGGTCCAAGAATCCCCAGTAACAGCTGGTGGTCAGTCACGAACGTGACTTCTCGACCCACAATGCACTTGTGGAAGTGGGTGGCTGCAAAAACTACAGCGAGACCTTCACGGTCAAGTTGTGCATAGTTACGTTCGTCAGCACCCAATGTCCGGGATGCAAACGCAATCGGCGCCTCTTTGCCTTGGCTGTCCAGCTGAGCAAGCACGGCACCTACACCATAAGGTGAAGCATCACATGAAATCAAGAGGGGCTTGTTTTCGTCATAGTGTGACAGGACAGTCCTCGACAACAAGCCCTGTTTGAGCTCATCAAACACATTTTGATGCTGTTGCTCCCACTTCCTAGTGTTATCCTTTGCCAGAAGTTCATACAGGGTTGCTGCCACTGTAGCACGGCGCTCCAGAGAGCGATCATAGAAGGCCAACATGCCTAAAAATGACTGCAGTGTCTGCTTACTTGAGGCGCTGGTGCCTTCACGATAGGTTCCACTTTTTCCTCAGATGTGTGAATCCCTGCTGCATCAATCTTGTGACCCAGGAATTTAACCTCCGCTACACCAAACTGACACTTGGATTTGCACAATCGAAGGTTTGCCTGAGCCAGCCGCTGGAGAACTGACGCTAGGCGGTCCTTGTGCTCTTTTGCTGTTTCTCCACTCACGATGATATCGTCCAGGTAAACACAAACTCCAGGCAAGCCGCTCAAGGTGGTCTCCATGAACCGCTGGAAAATTGCTGGGGCGGCTGAAACACCAAATGGAAGCCTGTTTACCTTGTACAGCGCCTTTGTAGTGTTCACTGTGAGAATCTGTGCTGTCGCTGAAGTCACATGAAGTTGAGTGTAAGCTTGAGCCAAGTCCAAGGTGCTGAAAACCCGGCCACCTTTCAAAGTGCTAAACACCTCCTCTGTTGTGGGCAGGGGGTATGAAGCCTTTTTCGCAGCCTCATTTACTGTACAGCGGTAGTCACCGCAGGCGCACAAGCTTCCGTCTTTTTTCCGCACCCATACTAGCGGTGTAGCCCAGTCTGAGTGTTGTACCGGCTCCCAAATACCGTCTTCTACGTACTTGTCAATCTGCGCCTCTGTTAATGCGCGCATGGCAAAGGGTACAGGCCGTGCCTTCAAAAACTTGGGGCTTGCCCCCTTCTTCAGTTCCAGATTTACTGGTGCACCCGTGTGTCCTGTGGCGTCTTCACGAAAAATGTCTTCATGCTGCTGTAGCAACTCGGTCAAACTGCCTTCCTCCGTTGTCCGGTGAATGCCGTGAAGCTCGATGCCCAGCCTGTCAAACCAGTAGCGTCCCAGCAAGCTGCATCCAGTGCCCTTGACAACGAGAAGCAGTAGCTTGCAAGCTGTGTTCTTGTGACGAACCATTACTGTCGCCGATCCGACAACCTGCAGTTGCTGACCTGACCAGGTGCGCAGATGTATGTTGTCCTGCCTCAGAGAGGGTGGGTGTGCATGCCATACGGTTTGAAATGTCTCTCTGCTAACCATGGTGCACGCTGCACCGGAGTCGACCTCAAAAGTCACAGGTTTGCCGTGCACTGTGAGCTTCAGAGTAAACTTCGGGGCGCTGAATCCGTCTGCCACTGCACAGAGGTCATGCAACGTTGAAACCTCATGTTTGGTTTCGTTAGTCACTTCCGCAGTCCGTGAAGTTTCTAAGGATATGCTACGCTGGTATGTCTTTTTCTCAGCCTTCTTCCTGGAAATACAAGCCTTGGCAATGTGCCCTTGTTTCCGGCAGTAATTGCAAATAGTTGTGCTGAACTTACACGTATTGGGACTGTGCGAACCGTCGCAACGCCAGCAGCGTTGCCCTTGGTGAGGATGCGTCTTGGAAATCGAAACGCTGGCGCCGGCGTGCGTAGCCGCCTTGTTGACTTCCGCGTGATCAGCTTTTATTTGTCGTTGCTGCTGGACGGCGCTTTCCGCTCGAATAGCGAAATCATAAGCCTTTGAAAAGGTCAGGTCCTTCTCTGCAAATAGTCGCTGTTGAAGATTCTGGTCGCGGAGACCACACACGAAGCGATCGCGCAACATCACATCTAATGGCAGAAGCGTTGGATTGCAGCCCGTAGCTCCCTGCTGTGTTGGTGATGCCGTTCCCTCAGCTGGCGTCGCCGTAGCTCTTGTTGCCGTCGGCAGCGTGCCGAAATTGCAGCTCGTAGCCAACTTGCGTAGAGCGGCAACATAGTCGTTTACCGACTCACCTGGGAGCTGGTCTCGCCTTTGGAACATCGCACGACTGTAGACTTCGGACGGACGAGGGTCGTAGTGTGCCTGAAGTGCGGCCACGATCTCGGCATAGCTCACTTGGTCGGGCGTCTTCGGTTGAAGCAGCGCACAAACCACGTCGTAAATTTGAGCACCGCACAGTGTAAGCAAGTGTACTCGTTGCTTGACAGGTTGAGTCACATCGTTAGCCTCGGAAGAAAAATTGTAGCCGGCCGAACCACGATGCCCAGTTGGAGCCAGTAAACTCCTCCAAACGTGCAGAAAAATCATGCTGGCGCTCAGCCATGACTCATTGGATGCTCCACTATGCCCTCTCGGCTTCCCTGCCACGGGTGATCCGCCTCGTCGCCAATGTTAAGTACTGAGAATTATTTTATTCTGCACGTAGTTTAACACATAATGAACGTAGCACTGCCGGAGATGGCGACCACACTAATGGTACCTTCGACTGGTCGCTCCGATTCTCTCAGTTAGCGCGACCGGAGCGGGGGCAGCTCCCGATCTGAGGAGGATGCAAGACTCGCCAGCCGAATGTGCAAGTGCTTTTCAGAGCAGTGAGAGGGACGGAAATCACAGGAAAGGGCTACTTCCTCCAATCACAGACCACAGCGCCGCCGAGCAGCCAATGCCCGCAACGCTCCCAACAGGAGTGACAGTTTCTGTTTGCCCGCGAAGTGCAAGCGAAAGTCCACGAACGTATCCCTACCGTCCTGACAGCTTTCCAGTATGGACACACCGACGACCGCTGCGCAGCAGCTGTTATTCTCCCTTTACGACGGTAAGTTTGCAATACGAAGAGTGTGCACAGTGCGTTGAAACCCACAACTGGCTCTTTCCCGCGCTCAGGATTTGTGTCGCTTGGTCAGCTTGGTGTGGTGTGTGCGCCTCACTTTCGAAGTACTACACATTATTAAAGCAGTTTCACATGCTATATGACTGAGTGAATTCTACGACAAGTGGCGCGACGTGGTGAAAAATTTCCTACTTTTCCGTTGGAACCTTGTCGCTCTGGCCGCGCGAAACAGGTGCGTGCACCGCGGCAGTAGAAATTGCGAGCGTTGTAGTTTTGAAACAACCTTTATTTGTTAGGTGCATTTACGAATTGCGTTGTGGCCTGTCCTGGACATGTGCGCTTGATAGCGAATGAATGCGCCAGTGCACAGCACCAAGTATGCGGGCACGCTGCTAGTCAGCTGTGTAGTAGGCTTGCAGTACGTTCAGGACTTAGCAGCAGTGCCGGGCTCTCTGCCCCGTATCATGTGCTCGTACCATCTGATACCTGTTACAAGTCGTACTCCGTGCGATGGTACTTATGTGTCAGAGGAAGTAATAACGGCTAGCGGCGGCTTTTTCGTGCACAACTAGGTATGGGCACCGAGGCCGCATGGCGGCTTGAGCCGCCAAAAGCCTGATCGTAGCACGATTACGCGGAGTGTCGACCAGTATAAAACGTACACTTCAGCCCGATTCAACAATGGCCCAGGTGGTTTTTTCGGGCAGCGTGGAGCGGTATGTGTACAGGGGTAGTCAAAAAATCCCAGGCCGCTCCGAACGGCCGCGGAGCTGCTCCTCTCCGCTATTGGGGCGCTGTTATCGCACGCTTGTCTCGGCGCGCTTGTGTTTCCAGGGTATGCGCAGAGAGGGGGTGATGCCCCCTCTCTCTCGCTCTCCTCCATAACGAAGCAGGGAAAAAAATAGTGCGGCGTACGCCTGCAGCGTTCGCTCTTCGCTCTCCGTATTCGGCTGTGGTACAGCGCGTCGCGGTGCAGACGACCATTAGCATAAAGTGACACACTATGCTGGCGGCCGTATTTAGTATGACATCATGTGCTTCGTGGTTTCCTGGCGTACGATATAGTGCATTTACCTTCACCTACGCCAGGAAACCGAAACGTAGGAAGAAGCACACGAAGTCATACTAAATACGGCCGCCAGCATAGTGCGTCACTTTATGGTAATGGTCGTCTGCACCGCGATGCGCTGCACCACAGCCGAATACAGAGAGCGAAGAGCGAACGCTGCAGGCGTACGCCGCACTATTTTTTTCACTGCTTCGTTATCGAGGAGAGCGAGAGAGAGGGGGCATCACCCCCTCTCTGCGCATACCCTGGAAACACAAGCGCACCGAGACAAGCGTGCGATAACAGCGCCCCGATAGCGGAGAGGAGCAGCTCCGCGGCTGTTTGGAGCGGCCTGGGATTTTTTGACTACCCCTGTACATAGCGAAACTTCATAATATGCAGTGGAATCATCAGCAAGAGCGAAATTCCAAAATGTAATGTGTTGCCACATGAAATTTAGTACTGGGTTCATAATAAACTGCAGCCTCCGCGGTGGCTCTGTGGCTATGGCACGTGCTGGCCCGAAAGACGCGGGTTCGATCTCGGCCGCGGTGGTAGAATTTTGATGGAGGCGATATTCTAGAGGCCCGTGTACTGTGCGATGTCAGTGCTCGTTAAAGAACCCCAGGTGGTCGAAATTTCCGGAGCCCTCCACTACAGCGTCCCTCACAGCCTGAGTAGCTTTGGATGGTAAACTCCCATAAACCAGAAACAAAACCATAATAAACTTCATCGGTTATGTCAGCTCACCAGGAAAGTATATGCATTGAAAAGTTGTTTACAGGGCTGAGGACGCGGGTTATTTTGTTCTTGACAGCTATTGGATTTAACACACTTTACATATTGTGAATATTTTTTTGTCGGTTTCTGTGGCCGACTCAGCAGGCATAAATTACCTTCTGTCTATCATCCATGCGTGAGGAAGTAATTTAAATGTTTCCCAATTTTGTTCCTGAACAGAGAGCCAAGGAAGCGAAAATCAAGTACAGCTGCACACAGTGCCTGAAAATGAGCAGTCGAGCAGCAGCATGACCTCACCTTATGGTATGTATATATACCGCCAGGTGCAATCTCACATCTTCGATTTGAAATCATTTACCTTCTTGCAAAGCCTTGCATGTCTGTAATAACATTTGTCATGCAGCAGTATTAGTGCATGTGTATTTTGCATCTATAGTAGAGCAAGCTAACTGCAAGCATCAAATGTTACGAATGTGCTAATTTTTTTTATTCATATCTTGTGACAGGACCATGGACTACAGGTGAAACAAAGCTGCTCCTGGACTGTTATGTACGCTACACGCCACAGGTGGGGCCTCAAAGGAGGTTCCGCAGCAAGAAGATGATGTATGAGCAGATTGCTCAAGACATACAGAGAGTTCTTGGAGTCATTCGCACAGGAATCCAGTGTGAGACAAGGTTCAAGACGCTGGCCAAACGAAAACGCAATGTGGACAGAAATAATGGAACTTCTGGACTGTCTCGCTGTGCAGTGTCATATGAAGAAGAATTTGCAGCTATCAGAGCAATTGATGACAGCATTGAGCCTGAAGTTCTGTGAGGTGTGGGAAAAGTTTCATACAAAAAGACCATCTCAAACACTGCTAGTGCAGCTCCTTCGAGTGTCAGCTGCTCTGATGGCATCGAGGAAAGCGTCAATGATATATCATCTGATGACCCTACGGTAGATTCGGGTTCATCATTTGAGGAGAAAGAAAATCAAAGGTACCGCACAGACAGAAAGATGCACCCGAGCACATCTAGGATGCAGGAAATGGCATTATTTTTTGAGGAAATGCGAAAGATCAACAATGTAAAAGAAGCTCGGCGCGAAGAAAGAGAACAGAGAAAAGTAGATGGGCACCAGGCACTACTCAATGCTCATGCGGAGCAAATGGCAGTGCTGAAGGATATTTTGAACTCAAAATAAGAAATAGTTCTTGATTGAAAGAGGATATTTATTCAAGAATATTCCTTGTCAAACAGTGCTGTAGTCAAGAATGCTTTGTTTATACCTGTTGAAAGCCACAACATGTGTTCATAAAAGTGCAATAAAAGTTTGAGCAATTAAAAGTGCGATAAAATTTTGGGCAATGCAATCGTTTGTTCTCAACATAATTGCAGCTTCAAAAGAGCTGTACCAGAGCGTCCCTTTTCAGTTCTCCAAGCCTCCGAAGGGCACCTTCACGAGCAGTTTGCTGTGTCTGCTGGTCTGTTGCCGAGTCTCCTTGCTTGTGCCTGCAATGCCTTCCATCCATATCGTCATCACTTGGCACATCACAGTCGCCAGCGTCCAGGCAAATGTCATGAAGGACACAGCAACTGAGGATGAGCTGGGTTATCTTGTCCACAGTGTGAAATTCCACAAACCGCAGCTGCCGAAATCGTTGCTTTAGCATTCCAAATGCGTTTTCAATTTTCACTCGTGTTGCAGCATGGCGGTAGTTGAACGAAATCATTGCCCGAGTCATGGTGCCATAATTCCTGAAAGGTGTGATCATATATTCCCTTATTGGATATGCTGCATCGCCTAAGATGTGGTACTTGTTATTTTCGCAAACCACTGGCAATTCTTCCTGCACTGTAGACAGCCTGAGGACTCTGGCATCGTGTATTTTGCTGGGTGTTCCAGTGAAAACGTCCAGAAATCTGCACCTTGAGTCGCAAATTCCTTGCATTGTCAGTGACACCTGGTCATGTCTGTTTACATAGGTAGACTTACATACTTGCATAGTAGACTTACTGTTTACATAGGTAGACGGACATCGCATACAAACATAGGCGCCGTCAATGGAGCCAACCACATTCGGAAAGCCAGCAATCTGAAACGCATTAGATGCATAAGATGACATTTCTGTGCAGCATTATATGCATGCTACTTCCATGCTTTTTTCTTCTCTACTGTATAAATGCTGAGAGTTTGACTTTCAACCTAATAAGCAATTGCGTCAGCTACCTGTCCACAACTGTTAGGCAGACCTAGAAAAAAAGAATCTAGAAAGCTTGTAACATCATCAGGAAGAACAGTGCGAATTAGACAAGGACTAAAGGAAGAAACTCATAGACGGGCACTTTTTCCTTCAGTCCTTGTCTAATTGGCATACCAACTCCAAATGGCATACCAACTCACCCAAGCATCAGTCCTAACGAATTGTAACATCGTACAAGGGGCTTACTTTCTCAAATTCTTGAGCCACAGCTTCTTTGTCGCTTCCAAAGTAAATGATTTCTGGGTCAATGTCACACAGAAATTCCATCACTCTTGTGATTACCACTTGCACTGTTGATTCGGCCATGTCA